>NW_023340206.1:3705529-3709903 GCF_004916995.1 Morone saxatilis
TTTAAATTAGTTCTTTCACTTTTATGAAATTCAAATGAAGTTTCTGTCGCATGTCCCAGCCACTTTCCTATTCTCCTCTCACCCTTAGGATTCTGGCGAGCTGTGAGTTTTCCCCTATATCACGGTTTGACTGATAGCTGCGGTATTGCAGATGTCTCGCTTGGAGCTCTGCCGTGCACAGTGGGGGAGAATTGGGGGGGGGGGGAACAGCGAGGAGCGAGGGGAGGAGGAAAAGTTGGCTGGTGTGCCAAAGTGATTGTGCTTGGGGAATGGTATTTCTGACATTTGTCTGGCAGATAAAAACCACCATCAGATATGAGGAAGAGAAGGTCAGTGTCCCTGCTATCAGATAGCAATGGTTTGGCATCTTGTTTGATGACTTCTTCTGCTCAGTGTGGACCAGGAGAGCCAAGAGCCTGGATATATGGGGAGCAATGCTGAGGATGTGACTGAATAAAATCCCTCAGTTGGGGATGTGGAAATATTTAAACCTGGGTGCACTTTATGGAATGCTAAGAAATTTAACTAAAATGAATAAAAACATTTGTATACTACATGTGTAAGATTAACAGAAGATCCTGAAAATAAAGAAATAAAAATTGGTCATGTATGACTTTCTGCTTAATCGTCCAGGTAAGTCATGCAGATTGTGACAACCGATTTGAGTCAAGAGGTCTCCCAGAATAATATCTCCACAGCCAACCTTGTCCCCTCTTTGCTCCCTGTAGCCAGGAGCCGTTTGAGCGCGGCTTAATCAAATGGAATCGAGCATGGGACAAATGTCCAATCAGAGGGAGCGTGAAGGGCATGCAATGAAATTGGCTGAGACCGTAATGCAGGCACATGGTGGATTAAACTTAAATTCCAATTTCTCCAAAGAGTACCCAACATACATCAAAATGAGCATATGTAGGGCTGGTTAGAAATCAGAAATAGTGGCCACTTTTACTGTGCGTTTGAATTAATGCAACCAATATCCATTCAGCATACCAAAAGCATTCGGTTTTTGATTTGCTCCATGAAACTATCCCATCCCCTTTTACATAATGAGATATCTCAAGTTACTCAAAGTACTCACTCGCATGTGTATGTGTATGTCTAACCAGGATATTGACTATTATTCAAAATATTACGTGCATTTAAACACCGTGTGACATAACTCTGCAGTTCAGGCTTTATGCTCGGTTTTTGCTGCCAATTCTGAATGACTTGATTGGAAATTAAAGAAGACAACAAAATATGATTGCGGACCAGGTCTTTCACTTTAAATAAGTAAGTGATGTGTCTTCCTTACACTGACAGCACAAGCCAACAAGTGCATCTGGTTTTCCATGATATGTTAAATGCCAATCAATGATATGAAACTGAATTGCTCCTCCACAGCATGCTAAATATCTTAAGATCTAGGTTAATTCAAAGGCTGAAATGTCCCAGTTAAGTAAACAAGTACTACAGAGCGTAGGTAGAGATGGGAATTGATACGATTTTATTGATAACAATACCATTATGGATCGGTCCAATTCTTTGTTGATTCTCTTATTGTTTCTTTTTCTGTGTGGAAAAAAGTCAGCCTACACAGGTTTTCAGCATCAACACAACGGTTTTGTTATCTCTGAGTTGTGAACTCAGAGTTGAAAATGAGGCCACGCGACACGAGTTTGTCGTCATGGTTTTGTGACACAACTGTCAGAAAAACATGCTGCCATTCACAAAGGGAACTGATAAACTCGGTGGCGTACGATTCCAATGGATCGGACAATTTGGAACCATTCTCAACTGAAACAAGTTCTCGATTCCCATCCCTAAGCGGAGGGTTTTACACCATGAGTGAATTATAATGGTACTGTATTAGGCCTGATATAACGTAATAAAGTAATGATTGTGAGTTTCTGATAGTCCTATAAAGAAATTAAGCAAAAACACTGACTTTACAGTTATTTGCGGTGACAAATGGTGCGCTTCATGTTATACACTGTAATCATGTTTTCTGGCTCTAAAAGCATTTCATATTCTACTTATTATAGCCTTTATTTGTTACACCTGTAAGCAGTATAGCAGTTCGTAGGTTGACGACACTGATAATGCACACATGGAAAAATACTCACCTGCACTGTGTTTTCAAGCTGCTGACCCCTTGCTGTATTATTTATAACACTAAGATTTTTGCTATAATGAAAAAGTCTGAATAGGGGTCAGCAAATAGGAAAAAACTTTTGATTTAAAAGTTGTAAACAAAATAATAGCATGTTCATTTTTAACATTTTATTTCCGTTCGAGTGCTAGATGGAAGTCTTTTACTATCCAACACCTGATCCCAAAATGGTTCCATGCAAACCCTCTATTGTAACATTAGACATCCACAGTGAATATCTGGCCAGGTTCACACCACCACATCACACGGCTGAATAAAGCATCGTGTCAAAGGTGGACTAAGCCCAAACAGCAGCCCATACATCATCAGACAATGGCTGCTGGAAAACAGCCTCCACTAAACCGCATAGAGCCAACTAAAAGGCTGTCCAAACACTGTGTCGACAGAGCAGTCTCTCTTTACAGGTGTAAAGAATACTGAATATAGGGGAACATCATCAATAACGCCTGGCTGGTGGATGAAGTAGCTTGGCAAATCCATATCACACAATTATCTAAAACCCCACCTGGGCACTGTGAATAAGTGCTGCCAGACATTTGGCACCAACTCTCTCATAACCTCTAAAAGCAGTAATGTGGAAGATACTCTTTTCTCCCATCAGTCATTGCTGTGGTGTATCTGTGCTGCACTACTTTCTTGGATGATCTGTTGATGAAGTTTATGTCACTTCTCTTTAGCCATTATGGCCATCACAGATCATTTTGTGCAGACCCCAGTAAACACATTTTTATATCTTTATTATTCTTTGTTGAGCCCTTGAGTTCACTAAAATGCCTCCATGAGGTTAAAGCTCTTAGTTATCCATTAAAGGATCTCCACATCCACTTCATGGAGTGGAACAAAATTTGGTACAGGCATGAATAGCTTTTACACGCTTTTCTTCTAGGACCACCACAGGTAAAAATGTATTTTTGTCTAGTACTTTGCTTTATGAACTACTACTGTCTTCATCAGCTTCAGCTGTGTTATGTGCAAAGAAGCAAATATTAGCATGCTAACATTATTCTATTTTCTAAATCTATCAGCAGTGGCAAAACCTACATAACCAAATAAAGTTATTATCAGGAAAATTATGTTATGGCTTTAACCATTTGCTATACTTCAATACCACAAAACAAAAAAAGTTCAGTCAGGGCCACTTCTGTCAAAGCAAACTTTTGCAAGGTATATTTAGTGGTATGGCTTATACTGGGACCTCCTGAGAGATGCAGTACAGAGCCCCATTGGGTACAGAACAGAGCAGGCATCGATGACAACAGACGTGACATTAAATCAGATACGGCTTAAGGGGAGGAGCTGGGTTGGGTGTGGGCTGCAAAGCGGCTTGCAGAGAAATCAGAAAAGGTAGGCAGGCTAAGACAGCTTAAATAAGGCACCCTGCCTGAAATATGCCAATTGCTTAAAGGGAATCGGCTGAGCCATCAGCTGCTGTGAGTTGTGTGCAATCAGCTTCTATCAGCTGGAATTGTGAGCTGAGCTTGACTTCACGTCCTGCCTGAACCAACGCTATGCTCAATTAAGTAGTTTGAAATGCTATACCCTCTATGCTTGAATAACTTTCCAATTTCTAAGTAAAACTGTAAAACAAAGAACATAAATTCTAGAAATCAAGACATATATTAAGTTGCAAGATTCCAGATGTTGGGGGCAGGGTGTTTCTTATGTTTGGTAATTATTGGGTGGAAAAGTAATTATTGCTTTCATTGTGACTTCATCAATATGTGCCCTGGCACTGCACAGCACGAAATAAACTCCATTAATAAACTTCAATCATGGCGTCATTGTTATATCCTTCCTCACCAAAGCTCTTCCACAGAGCCACAGCTAACTGATTGTCTCCTGCCAGGTAGCTTATAACACAAACACCATCCTTATATTATACATCATCCATAACCCCTGGCAGCACAAACCGTCCCTGCTGCTCCTTAGTCTAGCGTCTCTCATTGACTTTGACAGCTGGGCTGGATCAATTGGACAGGCCCTGACTCGGGCTGAATGACAGAGTGTTCCAGACAGCCCATTCTGACTGTCACTTCCCTGAGAGATCACCAGCCACTCCTGCCCACGAATACTAACACAGTCAACATGGCTGCGGTCTGGGACAGGTGGGAAGTGCTTTTCGATGCATGTGTGTTCTCTGTGCGAGTTCTCGGCGTCTGTGTGTGTGTGTGTGTGTGTGTGTGTGTGTGTGTGCGCAGGTGCCAGGTGAGGTGCACTCACGG
>NW_023340206.1:3710003-3728076 GCF_004916995.1 Morone saxatilis
TATGAGCACATTTTCCTGGGGTCTTTATACTCAAAAGACCCAGGAAACGCCATGACCATGAGAACATATTCTCCCTAAATTCTCCCCTCCGCACACACACACACACACACACACACACAAATAGATGCACACACACACACAGATGCGCACTCCTTTGTTATCTTCCTCTTCCCGTTGTCCTTTGCTGGTGACAGCCCAGGCATTGCAGGACATGCAGGAAAGCCATTAATAAGCCCGGGACAGTGGCAGCATGCCAACACCGCTGAACAGGGTCAAAGGTGAAACATTAGGTACCTGCCAAGAAATGGGATCCTCCCTGCTCTGCTACATCTGTCCTTAATATGACACTGTAATCCCTGCACTTTCCACTGCGATCAATGCACTGTGGATGTGTCTGTTTTGGCATTTGTATGTCCATAAGTGCTGAGTGTGTGTTGCATACTTAGGTCTGCGTTTGTTTCTGCTAGACTTTGTGCATGAAAGGGAATGACTCTTCATGTGATGATTGAAAAGCTGCTTAAGAAAGATTACAGCATTTCAAGACCATCTGCTGCTGTCGTAACAGACAACTTTTGTCACTAAGGTTAGATGTTTTTGGAAACTGACAACCGGACACCACATTGTTTTCCACACAGAATTCAAAAAATACTAAAACGTCCATAAGTGCAAAGATTAAAGATTCCACACAGCTAGGGGAGCAACAACTAACCTGATGTAGAGCTCGACCGGTATGGGATTTTTAAGACCGATACAATTCCGATTTGAAAAGGAAAAAAATCACCAATTACCAATATGGTAGGCTATATAGGGAATTTTTGAGCTGGAATAAAAATGTACCTTTTTCTGTGTGGATTGGGCACCAATTTATGAAGGCTGCTTTCTGAAACAAATAACTTTATGAAATAATATTTAAGTAAACTATTCTAAGAGAGGCAGGAAGGCCACAAGAGTAAATATTTAGGTTAGGTATTCTTCAACATGTTATATAATTACATTGTCAACCAATTCTAGCTGACAATGCCGAGAGCAGCTTCTTCTCTCTTACTCTGTGCTGCTTGCCACAGTATTGTATTCGCAGTGAACTGGATAAACTTTGACACCAATATATTACCACAAGCATCCCTGAAAAAATATCGGTGCTGATAAACGCTGATACCAATAAAATACTGATATGTCTGTGATAGGCCAACATTGGCTGATTAATTAGTTGGGCTCTAACATCATGTAAAGCTGTGGAAATACCATAAGATAACTGAAACCTATAGGCCTCGCACATAATTATTTAACAGATTGTTTTGGGTCTCCCAAGTCAGAGAAGTTGATTAAAGTGACGATGATAGGCAATCTCCGAAATTCATGCATGTGATTGTATCAAAGCAGAAAGAGACATGCATCAAATCAGTTTGCCTTGCTAATTTACACTGCATTTCAGCATAAAAGGCAAATCAACAGAGAAAATACGGTACATTATGATGAGAGGCTGGATGAAGAGATCAGGTGGCGTGGACTTTATACTCTATACTATACTGTAGAGAGCTGGTAGTGACTGAACTTCAGAAGACTGAAGTGAATGTCAGGTGAGCTTTGCAATGAAACCTGGATGAACTGGACTATAAAATAATACCTCCTCACTCACAGCACACTGCAGTATTTTAGTGTTTGCTCACCATTTTCTTATAGTTTTAAAATAATAATTGACATACATGATGTGGACGGTCCTGATTCCAGTTTTTGGGAATCTTACAAATGACAGACACATACTTTGAGATCACTGGTGAACCATTTCCAACCATTTCCTGTCATAAAGCCAGACCAGTTTTTACTCGGCTGTCTCTGCTGTCAGCGAGGTATAAAATCGCAGGAATTAGGAACTTTGTAATGCTAATAGGCTTAAAGAGACACTTGCAGCAGTCCTGGGGACTTAGTGGTATCCTCCAAATACCCGGATGGCCTGTGTGTGTGTGTGTGTGTGTGTGTCTTTCTACAGTGACACACTCCGCCACTGCAGATGTTTTTGCTCTGCATACGACCCGGCTCCTCTGGGTAAAACATCTGAGACACCTCGATTTGACACACAACACTGCTCATCTGCTCTCTTCTCTCTTCTCTTTACCGCAGAGTATGTGGAGGTCCCTCGTCATATGTTTGTAATGCATGTAGATCTGTGCGTGTGCATGAGAGACAACGGAAGAGAGTAAAACAGACAGGCATACATGCTCAGAATGTTGAGTGTGTGCATGTGCGCGTGCTGAAGTTGGCCTGCTTTTACATACAGATTGGAGCTCCTGTCAGTAGCAGCTAGTCTCAGGGGAGCAGAGAACTGACATGTTGTGTTTGTGTTTGTGTGTGTGTGTACGTGCTAACGTACGGCGATGCCCTATGACACTCTTAAGTGCAGCTGAGCAAATACACAAACGCATGTGTGTGTGTTTGTTAAGAGAGGTAGGAAGGCCACAAGAGTAAAGTCACGGGGCATAATGTAACACATGAAACAAAAAGTGAGTGTATGCATCTGTTTGTGTGATAGTGCTTTATACAGACTGAAATAAATAAATAATATAAATGAGAAATTGGGAGATTGTAAACAGCAAACAAATCCATTCTACAAGCACTTTAATGTCATATTTGTGTCTAATGTTTTAAACAAATGAGAAACTGTGGTACTGCGAAGCAGCTCTACTTCACAGCATCCACACACATCTTTAAACAAGGAACAAACAGGAAGGGAAGATGACTCAAACACTATTAATAACATGCCTCTTGATTAAGAAAGCACTTGGAACTACATGATTTGAATTGGAAATAATTGTGTTTATCTGCACCCTGTTAGCACATTTTCACAGCTGCTTTTCAGACTCGAAAACTTTGCTAACTGCAAAACTTATTAAGATGTTTGTGTGGGGTTTTTTTTCGCAGTGCAGATGTGTCTCTGTCATCTGCATTATGCCACATGGTGTTCAAGCTGCTCACAGAGCGTATTTCTATTATACTTTCACAAGGGCAGCACACAGATAAACGTGTTTGCTGATGTGACATTCGTCTTGTTTTTAGACTTTTTTTTGTAGAACAATGCAGCTCCTTCAACCTCAATCTTCCTAAAGCCAGGGTGATGTGATTGAAATTACATTTATATGAATATTTTTCAATATATATTCATCATAATATGAAAAATTTATATTTAACGCACAGTTCTGTGTTTCACTGTTATCCATGCATTACATTGGGCAAAACGTCACAAGTGTAAAAAAAATAACTCCTTTTTTAAAATTACAATTTGCTTGGAATCATTTATTTGGCTCCACAATAACACATAGGCCTCCAAGTTTCATGGTGGTAAACTGGCAGAAGTGGCCAGTCATGCTGCAGCAATGTGTGTTCGCTAGCTGTGGCCATCCTGATGTGGGTGTATTATGAATATTCTGCCTACACGGTTAAGCTTTGCCCAGTGCAATAACACCTGTGACAGACAACCGGCAGACAAATTTCTTCCCTGGTATCTGGAGAGAGCCTGTGGACAGCATGCCATATGAGAGTCACATCATAAACTCACAGTTGATTAGCTACAACAACAGAGAGTATGTGACTATATGATAAGATAAAAGTAAAAAACAAACAAAACAAACAAACCTCATTACTGCTAGTTTGATGCCATTTGTGTGTTTGTCTGTATGTCAGCAGGAATATGGAAAAAGCTACTGACCCAGTTTTCATGCTACTTGGTTGAAGGGTGTAGCATGGATCGAGCAATTTTTGAGTGGATTTCAATCGCGGATACACACATTTTCCGTTCTCTATGGCAAAATGAACAGAATTTGTTGCACATGCGCAAACCTGTTGTAATTGAAGACAATGGTGTGCTGTGACGAAACATAAAACAAAAGAGTGTGAATAGCGAGCAGATTTGTGAATCTTGCAAGACTGGACTGGATCTCATGGGCTCTTCTAGTTTATGATGTCTCGGTCTACACAACATTCAGTGTATTGTATTTTATGACAAATTAAAACTACAATAACTCTGGATGACTTCACAAGATATAAATACAATTCTGATGAAATTATAGAATTATTATATTAGGCTTGAAATGCTAAAGACATCAGAAGCATTTTAATGCAGCCCTGTTCAACACATCCCATGCCACTTTCATGACAATAACAAAATTCTACATTTACTTTTGAATGCATAGGAAAATTGGTTAAATAAGACACCTAAAGAAAGGAAGCAGTAATGTTGTGCCTTGAACAGAAAAGAGATATAGTAAATGATGACAAATACTATCACAAAAGACAATGAAAAGATTGTTTCTAGATGTTGTCTGAGGACAAGTACTTGTACACTCATGCGTAACATCTTTGGATACACTAGTCTCTATCAATACTTGCCTTGAGATAGTAACAACATGGGACCCCATAGTAACTGGGATTGAATTGTTCTAACATGCTCAAGTATGAAATGTATCCAGTGAGAGATGATTTATTGTTGTGCTGGGATTCATTCGTTCCACCGCTGAGCGCTCTAATTCCCTAGGTCCCTTCATGTTTCAAAAGGGTGAGAATCCTAGTAAACACATTGCCAAGAGCCTAATCCAAATGTGATATGTTAACATATGCAAGTGCTGATCATCTATAGGACCCACACTGCTGAGACAAAAGAGAAGAGCAATCCTTTGATTTGGCTACGGTGACTGGAAATTGAAATGAGTCACGTTGTTGCTATGTGGTTGTAAAACGGGATGAATCCATTGCTGCAATTTTCAACATTATGTCAATGCTCGAGTGAAAAAGTGAGAATTTAACAATAGTAAAAGTGTTCGCAAATGTCATACTGTAGCCATTTTGAGGTTAATAGCATAGTCTTTAAGAGCAATAGTTCAAGTGTTATTACTGCAAAAGTGCTTTTGAGTGGCTCTTTTTAACCTCTGCCTTTGAGTAACATCATGTGACAAACTTTATATGGCATTTCCAGACATTGTTCACCATATAGAGATACAGTTTTACTTCGTATTCAGAATGAGAAAGCAGTAACAAGTCTGTTTACTTAAAACCATTCCTCTGTCAGTCACCTGGAGTGAGGCCCGTGCATTGGCTGTTTTTATTGTGGCTCCACTCAACAGAACTCACAGTATATGCTAATACAAGACTATAAATCATTCTAATTTGATGGTCCCATGTGGTCAATTCTGATGCATTGCTATACACTTCAGAACGCTGCATTAAACTAAACATGTGACACACAAACACACACACACAGTATCCAATAACCTAATCCTCCCAAGCCTTTAAAGCAGGCCCTTCCCCCTGTTAAAAGCCACCGTATGCGGCTGTATAGAGCTGACTAATGAGCCAGTCAAGTGAAAACGCCCTTTACCTACAAGGTTAATAAGTTATTACTATATAATAAAGCATGTGCAACGCTGCACATTACTCAGCTTATTTCTTCCAGTCAACTGTTGCGAAACTGACAGTAAACACCTTGTGACGAATGTTTTCCCTTATTTTTTTTTTGTACTTTTGGGTTCAGTTGAGACGGCTGGTGAATTTAAAGCAGCAACAAGGAACTTTCACTTTCTGTTGATTCTGGCGGCCCCTGTGGACAAAGTAGTAGTGTTTACACTGCCTGGTTCATGGATTTTTAAGGGGAATCCAGACGAATCTGATCCGGTGGCAGGCAATAACAATAATTATAAAGAAATAGCCAATCTTCTCGCTGATGGTCCTGTTTGTTTATGTAGGTTGTTTCATAACCAGTTAAAAAAACTCTTTAACTTTAAGGAAATCCATGAGAGACATATTTTTTTAAGATGCACTAATCAATATTTCACACAACAGTTGGCCAAATTGCAGAGTGTAATGTGAAAGGTGTGCGAAACAGATTAATACAGCTTTAGACAATGAATTTGACTAAATGAATGGACAACTCGGATTCACTCGATTAATTCATTAACAAGCCATATCTGGCTCAAGCTCTTTAACTGTGAGTATTTGCTGCTTTTCTGTTTTATATCATTGTAAACTAAAAAACCTCGAGTTTTGACGGACTGCTGGACAAACAAGCTGTTTCACTATTTCCTAATTAATTGATAATTAGACACGGTAAACATGGTTTTTAATGATTATTTCAGCACTGGTCTACATACAATCATTGGAATATTCGCATCAATACATAGACCTGTTGTTCTGGAGCAAATCAGTGTGTTAGTATCTGTTTCCTACGATACTGTGCAGATATGAACAACCCCCAGCTGCATCGGATGCTTTGATTAACCCTGACAATCAGTGGAGCTGATTGTAGTGTCAATGCTGGCATTGTAAATAAAGGTCAGAGTTGTAAGTATTCCATGTGAGTGACAAATATTTAGAGTTAAAAGTTAAGTATTAAAAGGGAACATCCTTGTCCTAACTACTGTAAAAACATAGTTAAAACCTGCAGAAAGCAACTATAGGCAACAATAGTCCAAAGAAATGCCAGCAGAGAGAAATCCTGCGATGGAAAAGTGCTCCGTATTCAGAACTATTGTCATTTCTCTCTGTGATGGGCAAATAAGTGTTGTCCCTTAATTTGGTTCTGAATGGCAGAGACTGGCAGAGACTGGCAACAAAAAGCAACACTACTCGTCCAAATCAAATCTCATGGCTCTACTTTCTGCGTGATTACACAATAACTCTGAGCTGACTGATTGTCTACCTCCAGAAAATGCTGCCAATGCCGTTGAATAGAGCCATGAGAATTGTTGGACTGGTGCTGCCCGTTTCTATTCACGGCGGCCGGCACAGCAAAGGGAAGAGTGCTAATGGTGATGAATAGTAATGGCCAAAACCTCTCAGAATTGAGCTTGTGAAACACAAGGAGACCTATGCTGAATGCAAGTGCTCAAGAGTGCATTATTCACTCTTTTTTGTCAGTGTGACAAATGTCCTAAATCGTTTGTGTTTAGGTTGAAATACGAATGGTTCTGTGGATTTTTCTGAATTCTAAAATGATTACACTCCTATCTTTCAGGAAGATGTGTTTCAAAGTTCCCCTTGTCCTGTAAAAAGGGAAATTGTGATGGGCTCTGAGACGGCAGCTTTGCCTTTTCTTTCTGACTGGCCACAGACAACCTCCACGTTAATGAAAACTTCTGCCAATATGGGCGAGGAAGCCAGAAATTTCACCACATTATAAAACTCATAAATCAAACAATTGTCTACCTCGACCATCAGGCAAGTGGGAAAGGAAGATAGTACGAGTTCCCTGCTTTTTCTCCCTTTTTATATGAACTTTCCCCTTTCCTCAATCTTCCTGTGCTGAATTACTGTCCATTCTCTTTCATCTCACTCCTTGCTCTTTCACGTTTTCAGAAAGAAGGACTCGTGAGGGCCGAAGAATTATGGATTTACCAATTGCACCTAATGGCTTACTGTGCCCCAGAGGAGAATAAAGAAATAATTTAGCATACAAGGCGAAGCAATGGGGCCTCATACTGTTAGACGATAATCTGTGGACCAAGGACCAGTGCTCTTTTGGCCGTAGAAGAGAGACTTCATTAGAAATCAACAGGGGAGGACTTTAACATAGCTTTACTTGTGCCCGCAGGGTTCCAGAAAATGTTATTTACCCCCACTATTTTACTGACACACTGCTGGCAAAACAGGCAAAAATGGTGGAAGAGTTTCTCATGAGTGCTTGCTCAGTTCAAGACAAAAACAGCAATTCACATTTAATAGTGATGAAGGGAGCACTATAAAGTATGTCTCCAGGTAATGCTGGTTCACAAAAACAAGAGGAGCTTACCTTAATACGCAGGAATAGTACCCCACATCGTCCAACTCTGCTGGTCGAAACCATATGGCATCCTCCTCCTTGCTCATTCTTGTGCCGTCAAAACTGATGGGTTCCTCGAAGTCCCCGTGTCCTGCACTTTTGTACCACATAAGGCTAAGTCCTGCGCTCTGCGCATGGGTGTAGTTGGCCCGTATATATCCATAGAATAAAGCACACTTAATCCGTACAGGTTCCCCCAGAAGCACCTTATATTTCAGGTAGTCCACTGACCAATCTGTGCAGCCTTCCACTGAAAGAAAAGGACAGAGAAAAGGAGAATTAAGCTGGAGTTGCTAGAAGAAGAAAAAGCCCAGCAGAGGAGATTTGTAATCATGGAAAGGGTATGTGGCAACCAGGACAAGACCATTTTCAGTGCTGGCATCAGTCTGTCTGTTCACGTGCTCTGCCAGCAATCCTTGTATCACAATCAATCAAGATGCTTTTCCTCCATGCAGCACTGAACTCTATAATGTCCCCTTTTTGTGTTTCACAACAAACAAACGCAATGAAGCTATTAGCATATATATATACACATTCTAACCAGAAGTGTGTCTAAATTAATTCACAGAAAATAGAGCAAGAAGGTATCCTTATAATGTGTAAATATGTTTTAGTGGATTATTATTGTGGATTACCACAATATCCTTTTGAATGTTAAACGGAACTCTCAACATATCAGTTGTTGTATTCAATCATTATTCCCTGTCTGCCCCTTCACCTACACCCATTATTGTATTTATATTTGACTCAGGTGTCTCCATCTCATACATAAATTGAGTCTGCTTCCAATAAACTGTGTTTAAGCCACCATCAATATCCCTTTAAACTGCGGTGATGGCTCTCATCTACACTTTACCTGAGAAAATTAGAAACTGCTGTTAAGTCTGCATTCATTTCCTAAAGGTAGCAGACTATCATCAGGTCTCAAATGCTGTTTCAAGTCATATAAATGGAAAAAGTAGCTTGTCTCATATTGTGCCGCTACACATGGCAAGGCTGAGCAATAGGGGTCTTCTTGTTAAGACATCTAATAAAGCCCACCAACTGTCAGTCAAAAAAGTTACAAAGACTGAATAATAACTGCATTATTCATGCACTGCAGGCAAAGGGATGGTTTGGATCCTCAGACTTATTTCCAGTCTTTGGGTGTATATGAGATTCATGAGAAACACCATATATTAAATTGACATTTAATCCTTATCAACTTCTCACACGCCGGTGAAAACTCACACAGATAACACAAATCTCCTGCCTTCCTGATTGAGATTTTAAAACGGTGAGCTGTTTAAAACGACAGGAGGTACAGTAAGCAACAGTCTGTCAACAAATTTGGGTGGTTTATAATAATGGCGGTGACCCAAAAATGAGAAGACAATAACTTCCAGGTGAGCTATGGACCGAATCATGAAGCAAGGTTAGTGGGCCTAACGCTGGCTTTCTTGCATATGCTGGATCGTGTAGGAATGACAACTTTACAATAAGGTTAACAATAAAATGGCAATGTGACTTTATAATGTAGTGTAATGTAGTGTAGTTGACCATAACAACAGTCTAATAAATGGTGATTGGATCTGAATAATTGCACTACATGATTCTTCAGAGCAGATAGCTTTTATACTCTTTTGCTATCACTGTAGCTTAGAAAACACAAGATTATTTTGTGAATATTATCTTTTTTTTAAGCTCAGCGACTTCATTATTGTGAATGGAAACTTGCATTTTTAAAAACATTTAGTGATATCCTTATCAGGCATTTATTTCTTTTTTTCAAGCTTTGTTACACTGTGTATTTTAGTGTAGCCACTTTCAATACAGATAAACCTAACAAACCACTCTCATATTTGACAACCAAAGTGGGTCCACACCGAATCAAAAACAACCTCACTGTGTGCTCCATCTTCCCTTATCCATTTTTTCCCTTCCTGTTCCTGACGTCCTCTTTTCCCTTGCTTCACCTCGCCGCATCACTCTTCCTTTAAAAACAGCTGGTGAGCACAGCTGCCGTAGACTCAACAGGCTTCGCTAATTGAGCCTCTATAAATGTTTTATTTACCAAAGAAGCAACTCGGCCGCCGAACGGCGTGGCGCAGTGAATGCGGCAGTCGTTGGGGGTAACCGGGGAGGGGTGTGGGTGGGGAATTGATTTAACAGTGCTGATTTATGTTATTGTACTGTATTGTGTGGAACTGTAAGGGTCATGCTGGGAGCGGGAGCAACAACACTCGTGGGTGCCTTAGGAGCTGGAGAAAAGATGAAAAAAGGGAAAAGCATACTCTAAATCACTTGAAGAGTGAAAAATGAGGACGGCATAATGTCATATTGAGAAACTTCCAGGGCAGCTGCAGTGGAGTTTAATAGCAAAAGATCCATCAGTTAGCAAAAGCCTAACAGATTTGGGTGTCAATCCATCAGAGTCAAATAGCAAAGTTCAATAGTCAAAGAGAAATCTGTCTCTGAGGCAAAGAGGCCAATTTCTCCACTAAAAGGAGCCTCAATATACCAGAACGCAATGCAGTAACATGACGTGGTGTAAATATACACTGCACACGACGTGTGCACTCGTATTTTGTTGAACATATGTGTTTCTTTTCATTAGTGTTAAAGGGGAGACCGTATTGGTACTGGATTTATTGCATTTACCATAACGTAAATCAGAGAAAAACAGCAAATCCTCAAATTTACGAAACTGAAACCAGAGAATGCTGGCACTTTTACTTGATAAATGACTAAAACAACAATTAATCGATTATCAAAATAACTGTTGAGTAGTTGAAAGGCTTTTTTGGGAAATGTAGGAAATCAGTTTAGCAGATAAAGCACATTCACAGTCATATATTTTATACAACATCATAAAACTGGCCATGGAATTCACTATAATTTAAAATATACAATCTAGAGCTTATGTATGTTATGTATGTATTTAAATGTATTGAATCTACCATAACCCCTATAATTTTACTGATTTGAAAGCTCATACTTTTTGTACCAGCAGGGGCAAATCTGCAAAACCTTTCCTGATCCAAACTGATCCTAAATCAGCAACAATAAGTGGCTGCCTTCATTGAGAACACTGCGTTCAGATGCAATGCTTTGACATCACCCTCTAAACCTCTTTTTGATGTCTTCAATTATATGTGGGTCCTCCCAGGAGCAATACAATGAAAAAAACAACCCAATTTGTACAAAGAATAAATAACTAGAAACAAAATGAAGCAAACACAAATGCTGGAAAAGGCGGCGTGTGCACTGCGAGCTACCAAACACCACAATCCTTTCATTGTGATTAAGTCTAACTGTTGCTATGGCAACAAAGGGTCTACTCTGGCTTATCAAAAACTTGCTAATTAGTTTGTGGACGATAATAACTTGAAGGCTTAAGGTAAGACACACAGCCAAGATGGTTTCACTTCTAATCATGTGTCCTAATTGAGACTTTAAAGTGTTTTACTCTCGCATCTAATAAAAACAGCAGGGGAGTGTAAAAGGTCATGTAAGCAGGCGGTGGCTCAAACAGAGAACAAGATTAGTTAGGCAAAAGTGCGCATGAAGTAACAGCAAATCTTTCTGATAAGTCTCTTAGGCGTACATATACACACATAAAATACTCTTAAAACAGGGTTTTTATCTGGGAGTTGATGATGCAGGGACTTGCTCAGTGGTACTCTGCGGTAGTAAAACTCAACACAGCTCGACACAGGCAAACTCTACAGTTCTCCTGCATTACAAGTAGTGATACTGTCAAACAATGATGTACATTTACTGAATTATTGTACTTTAAAGCAACCTACAGTAACATCGCACTTTAACTCGAACAGAGCCCTTCACATAAAAAACAAAGAAAAAGCATTAAAAAACAGCCTCCCCCCCACCTGCTGACCCAACTGCTATCAGTCAAATGCTCTTGACCTCATTTTAAATCCCAACTCCTCGTGAGAGCTACAAGTACCTATGTAACTAAAGTTCTATGAGTTCTGGATGAACACCAGGGCGGATGGAAAATAGACCTTGTTGCAATGCAGAGAGTAGGTTTGTGTTTTGTGTGTTCTCTCGATAGGGGAGGTTTTGCCCAGATCAGAATCAACATGATGTCGACTTGTACTTCAGGGACGTGGGGTACAAGGCAACATCAAAGATTTATTTCTTCTTAGAAAATGGCAAAACAGACTACTATTGCAATAAACACCATTTGACTGAGAGGAGAATCCGACAATCCGACTGCTCTATGTGCAATATGTGCACGTCCCCCGTCACCTCAGTCCAGTACCACCAGTTCTCCTGCCCTGCAATGATAGTAAACTAGTTTGTGGTCATTTCATTGTACACAACTCTATAATGGAATATGTATCATGGGCAGCTATATACGACTTAATAAATACATTATACACAATATATAACAATGATAAAAATAAATACATCTTTAAAATAAATTTTGACACAGGACCCCTTCCGAACCGAATCATGCAGGATCCACTTTAGCTGACACTGGTTGGTGCAAATTCCCTAACAAATTAGCAAATAATGAGATTATCAAAACCAATTGACATGTTTCGGGGGCCCTGTACTAATTGCTCACTTTGCCCAGTTGGACGTATAGTCTTCACTGTATAATTTACTAACGTAGAAAGGAGGGTTTAGTCTTAAAACTCTTTCAATAAAGTTTTGGGGAACTTTTTATGACTTCAGTGTTTCCTCATACTTCTGCTCTACGATGTTTAAAGAGGAAATATTGTTCTATATTGCACTCATCTATATCACATGACAGCTATAGTTTATTTGCTAATTAAGATTTCACATACAAAGCATTATAATTTTAGAAAATGTGACGCATTGAAAACAAATTAAAACTACCTTAAAATATAAGAATTTGTTAAAATTAGAACCTACAACAGCCACAACATTAAATTAATAAATAAATGCAACACTGTATAAAATAATGTCAGACTCAGAAAGTGGCCATTCTGCTTTTACTTGTGACACATTTAATACTTCTGTGCTTTAACTAAAAGACATACATTGTAAGTATTTTACATTGTAGTGTAGGTTTGTTTATTTAAGCAAAGGATCTGAATGCTTAGGATAAATATAAAAATGTATCTACTGTTCCAATATGCCCCACAAGCTGACCACTAAACGGGACTTTGCACCTTTGGTCTGGACAGAACAGAAACAGACACATTTACTCAGAAGTGGTTTGAGTTAGGCTGCACGGACTGGATTTAGTACCACAAAAACACAGTAAATGCATCACTGCCAAACATCAGACAGCCATTGCTCTGTCATTGCCTATTCCATCAGCACTGCAAATAAACGCTTGGATATTTTTTTTTTCTTTTTACAGCTGTACATTTTCCCTCTTATAGGAGAAAAATAATGTCTCACAGAACTGGGGTTATTGTAATGTTGTCCGAGTACCACATATTTCTACTACAGTACATTATAACTCGCAAAATAGTACAAATGCGTCTGCGTAGCTGGTTTAGTAAAACATGAAAGGACATACTTAAATGTACAATATTTGGCCTAAATAATTAAATTACATACATATTAGTATGCATCTGATAAAAAGACAAATGAAAAAAAGAAAAGTGATAAAAAGTGAAATGGTTGATTACTGCTGAAAACATATGCAACATGTAACAGTGGGTCTTTTCAACAGTGAAATTACTGTCAGATAAAAGATGCTTTTTAAACCACCCTTAGGCATTTGATTAATGCACAGGGCTTTGAAAATATCCCAAGTTTAACTGAGAAGTTGAAGAAAAAAAATAATAGCATCAAAACCCGTAAATTAATTTCCCTTTAAGGATGAACTTCAGCCCAACTGTTTCAAAGGGCCTGCTGTATTTATCTCTAATTCCGCCACGAGGAGCTTGCCAGCACCAATATCTGTTATCTTCCACCTACCCTCAAATTGCCCGTTTCAGACTTTTGACAGAGGGTTATCGTTCATTTCAGTGAGTGAGGGTGGGGATTCTGCATAATCTGTTGGCAGGAAACAAACATGGTACAAAGCCTAATTGAACTCGATTAACATTTCCCTGCTCACCAAATTTCCATTCTGCTGGATCACATTTGGTGAGGGAATTGGCCAATCTGCTGAATGATAATAACAACTCCGGCAGCTCTTCAGCGACTGGGACCATCAAGCGTGAGCAACGCTTGCGGCTCCGCTACACATGACCTGTAAGTAAAAAAGGGTAATTCCTCAGTCGCTGACCCTGAGTGTGTCCGGGCTCCAACAATTCTGTCTGTCATCTGGTAACTGGTATCTGTCATGTTTTGCCAAATGATCACAGAACAAATGTTTGCACGTCACTCTGCATGGAAATCGGGATTTAATAGAGCCACATTCACTGACACCACATCGAAATGGGGTCTTCTAGCCATATCCCGATTTAACCACGTCATTAAACAAAGACAGGGCCATTTGTAAGGCCTGCCTTGTTTTTATGTTTGTCATGTTTGTCTCATTTGTCAGACTGTGAAAAAGACTGAGGGCTCATTTAAAAAAAGGTTCTTATCTTCATGTTTTAGGTTTGTAACCAAAACCAAACTAAGGATGTGATTTATATGAAATAAAAGGAAGGTTCTATTGCCAAAGGTAATTGGTTGCTTAGATGTAAATTTGTAAAAATTATCACTCAAGGTTTAAATACAATTATAAACCACAGTGTACATTAAAATCAAGGTCAAGTCAAATAATACTTTCACAAAGAAGGTCTTTTCATTCTTAAAGCTAATTATACTTTCAAAATATGAATATATACCATTATTCAAAGCATTTTCTCTCACTGAAATGCAATTTCTTGTTTTAATTTGACCCTCATTCTTAAAAGGATCACACTGGAAATCGGCCTCAAGGCATTTTCCACTTATCTATTGAAGTTGTTTTTCTGAGTTTAAAATACATTATAATGCATATGTTTTATAGAAACTACCTTTCCTTTGTTAGTGGACCTTCTTCATGTTGAATATAAGAGGGAGGGTATACTAAAATATTCAAACAGATCAATCTTGTGCTCAACCCACTGCTGAAACGATGTAACACAGATGCGACAGGGAGGCTAGTAAACATGCATTACAAAAACCGAGCATGGTGCATTTCTGGTTTAAAGGGCACCACAATAAAGCTAAACAAATGTTATGTCATCGTGTTCCTGCTACATTTTACTGTCACTTGAGAACGAGGATGTGCTCCTTCTGGAGAGGAGGTGATCAGCTCATAAATTGGGTTACAGGTCTGCTGAGGGGTAATCGTATGCAGATTGAGTCAGGTCACCACTGAGACTCCCACAAAGTGTCTGTTCTCTCATAAGCACTCGAGGAGATGGTTCACTACCATTTTTCTCCATAAAAGCTCCGGTGTAATTCAATCAGAAAGGCGTGCATACATTAGGCCTAGGCTGATTGGATAAACACACAAGCATTCATACACACACATCTACACACACACACAATCTATGAGGTGACGCGACATCAACCTTTACTTGCCCTCATGGAGTGTAGTGTCTTAGCTGGCCTGGCTCCAGGGTCCCTAAAGGAACTTATCAACTTCACAGCCACTTTTGCAGAGGAAGGAAGGGAGGAAGGAAGGGGAAAGAAAGATGTCTCGAAATCTTGACCTGTCATTTTCCACCTTGTGGAAACGCTGTCGCAGCAGAGTGGGTCTCAATTAAGAGGAACATAGCTCTGATGTGTGGGAAAGGTAACCTCTCGGCTGCCGACGTGCAGGAGGAGATTACCTGCATGATTGAAGTACCTCCAGCAGGTTGAAAAAGGGAATGAGTCATCAGCCAATAAAGCAATCAGCCACAGCCATCTGCATGTGAGAATCTGTTCACACACAATAAACGCACCCACACACTGTAGGACCTCTGGAACAATAAGAAACACTAAGGCCTTGTGCCTCAACAGAAAATAATGTATTTACAAAATGGTATGAGGGAAATTAAGGGCTGTATACTGTTGTTGTAATGGTACTGCATCAATAAGGAACTGCAAATGTGAAAATGACCAGAGTTATGGGCCATATGGTGACATAAAGGAGTCTACAACCACCTGGATGTGAACGGTGGTCTATAAATACATAGAGAGGCAGTGCAGAGGAGGGAGGATGTTAAAGGAATAGTCCAACATTTTGGGAAATTGGCAATTTTGACCTAAGGAGCTGGAGTAAAGATGTAGCTTAGCATATCATAAAAATAAGAGGCAGGGACAGGTAGCTAGCTGGGCTCTAGTGATAAAATATGCATACCAACTCCTCTTAAGCTGACTAATTTACTAACACAAACCTAAACCAGAGTTCTAACACTGTGCTCACTGACTGTGTTAAGCAACCTGTGCTACAGACACTGCACAGAAGCACTGCACGGATGGATAAACTGCTCAATACGCAGCTAAACCTAAAATAACAAATTGTGTTTTCACATTCTGTTCATGCACACAATGTTTTAAACATACAACATTTAAATTAGTCAGATATAGAGGGGTGAATAGGTCATTTTTTTCACCTTGAACAAAGCCAGAGTAGCTTCCAGGCTAAGCTAGGCAAACTACAAACTGATGGCAGATCGATAGTAAAAGGAACATGATAGCTCTGGCTATCAGCGACACATTAAGTCATATGGCTTCAGATCAAACACCATATTGATCTTCAGTATTTGGGAAAGTAAACAAAGACGGATGGTAAGATTACTGTTGTAGACAATCACAGTTTACTGATTGACTTCCTGGTTCAACTTTACTGTACCATCAAATAGCTCCACATGAACTTAAATGTGCAAGAAGGGGGGGATTTTTTATGTCTAATATTTTCATATATATTTATTAGAATGAATCTTTGTTATCCCTACATCTGTCTGCTTGTAGCAACTGTACTGATTTTTTTTTGTGTATGCAGTCCTTCCCAAAGTTCTATAGCAAATTAGTTTAGTGAGTACAATGTTATCATAACATCATTCTGAGACTGATGCCACGCATCAACAAATCTAGAACCCCAAAGGCTTGTTAATAAACTGCAGGAAGAAAGGAGAGCTACTTTCTTTAATTACAAGAAAAAGGAACCCCGACAAATTGAGCATGAAATTTTGTCTTGTTTTCAAAGAAGTGTAGGTAATGTAGAATGAAAAGACTTGATCATTTTTTTGCACAGTGAACTCCAGCTGCCCAGCTTATTTCACTGATTGCAGTGACGATTCACCTCCCAATCCTCCTACCCATTCTCCAAGGCAGATAAACGCGCTCCCTGTCTCTCCTCTCCTGTCCTTCGGTCTGCACTTTACTCTAAATCGAACACTTCATCTTTATCATCTTGTCCGTTTGTCTCTCTCTCCCGAACTCCTCTCCACAATTCTTTTGACAGCCACCCGGGCTGTCCATTTATGTCTGCAAATACTCATATTAGTTCAAAAAAAAAAAAAAAAAAAACGTGTTTTCTTCCTATCGCAAAATAAACACTGCCTGCAATCTCGCCAACTTCCCCCTTTCGGTATCAGATTCGGCTCCTCTGATTGGACACGGCCTCCAGGGAGAGCGAAGCCTGCTGTCTCCAATCACGGGTTAAATGCTGACAGGGACAGGGGGCACAGAGAGGTAGCTGATGGGAAAAGGGGATGAGGCTGACTTCGCCAGGATGGACCCTTGCAGGGAAGAGAATAGGGAAAGAGGCGCAGAGGGAAATAAACAAACACACACACACACACACCACACACACACACACACACACAAAGAGGTAGGAAAAACTACTTTGGCGGAAATTATTCAGGTAGAGTAGAAGTTATTGCATACTTTCACAGTTTATGAAGGCAGCATGTCTACAACCATGTCTACAACTGATACAAATCATCCATTTTTATCACTTTTTAAAATCAATTTGACAATCAATCAGTTTTAGCGTACCATAAATATTTCTGATCTTTATGGTTATTTTCTGTGTTGCAAGGACCAGTCTATAACATTTCTTGACATTTGCGCCTAACATGCTTCAGAAAAAACAAAGCAATCGTCACTGAATTTGGCTTTAATTCCAAAAACAAGTTTCGTCTTTGCACAAGTGCAATGCAGGAGAAGAGGATGTGGTTCTATTTTTCTGTCACAAGTAAGTCAAAGCGGCTGAGATTCATAAAGCAAAGACATCTTCTAAGGAAATTTTGTTTTCAACTGGTCAGATTTCTGCAAATAATACTCGACATGTAACACTTGTCAGTCAAAGAGTATGTCAAGTTCTGGGATGTCTTTGTTCTTATGTTTCTGAGGTTAGCACTCTTTGTTCAG
>NW_023340206.1:3728084-3731306 GCF_004916995.1 Morone saxatilis
GCAATAGTGGCTGCTTGTGCTAACTACCCAAATGTTGATCATTTCAAGAGTAAAACACCTCATATTACAGGGCTATTTAATGGTCTGGACTTCCTAGACAACAAGTATTTTAAATATACAGGTTTTCATTGAGTGGTTATTGACTGAATGCATTATATGATACTGGCAAAGAGTATAAAATATCTCTAAAATACTTTAAACTGGGCACCATGCGTAAGCTCACTTTGCTGCAGCGTTCAATCCTTCTCTCTCTCTCTCCCCCTTTCCTGTCTATCTCAACCTGTCCTGTCAAATAAATGGACCCCTCCAAAATTATATGGGCTTTATATAAATATAACCTAACTGACAAAAATTGTAGCCAATAAATGTTTACCTACTTTTATTTTATTCAGTGTGTTATGAGGATGCAGAATAGTACTGTAAGTAAACTCCTATACTGCATATGACGTAGAACTGCAGTCAGCTGCATAGAAACAGAAGCACATTTCTCTTCAAAGCAGTATGTAAATCAGCCTGTTTGAATTCATATAGGTGATTAGGCCTGTTTTCCCTTTCATGCTCAATAGCACTCTTATAAAATTTGTCATCCAACACTCGTCGGCGTCCAAATCTGACAAAATGTCTAATCATCCTATCAGATCATCCCAGCGTGAGAATCTGTGATGACTTCTACTCTGACTTTAAAGCGGTGATCATGTCTCCCAAACAGCTTTTTGATTCTCCTGGGCAATCAAACTATGAAGATTTTACTTGTATCCATATGTTTACTCCCAGTTCGTGCCTATTTCAGGGAAACATTTGACAAGGAGCAGATGCAAAAGTGATCCTATTATGGCTGGGGTGTCTCCTCCAGAGAGAGCACTATATAATCAGAAAATCATCCTTCTGTTCCCCACGGCGCCAGTAATCCTCTCATCTAACAAACAGACAAACAGCCTTGGGAGGCGTCGAGACACACAACATACTGACTCTTGAAAAATACCCGAGTGCTGCATTGCAGACATGACTGCGCACATAGGACAAGAGTGTGGATAAGACTTTTTTTTCCCCCACACACACACACACACACACACACTTTCAACCACCCACACAGGTACAAAATACACGGCGAGAACACACACACAGAACAGGCCACACAATCCGTGCTGCCTCCGCTGGCAGCCCTGTCAGCCTGTTATTCTGTGCTGTATCATGGCGGTGTGGGTGCGCTAAGCCGGTGACTCAGACCCTCGCCGGTCCACTACAGACACCGACACACCATTTGGGCGTTGTGCTCCGGTGCCCCCGCGAAATGAGCGTTGGTGAAAATAGAGCGTGCCCAGATGGATAGAGAGCCTTGTCACATCAGCCTCTGCGCCAGCCGTCTGTGAAATGATAAGATGGCAAGAATATGTAACAAAGCAAGCGGCGGGCACCGTCCTGATGGGCGCTGGTGTCAGCTCTCATACGTCAACTCTGACCTTATTTTTTGTCTCTCACTTTTTCCCACACTGTTAACTACCAGAGCATCATCTCTTTCTCTTTTCTGCCTTTGTACTTCTTTCTCCCTCCTCCTCCTCCTCCTCCTCTGTGTCTCGGTTTTACCCTTCCTCTATCTCCAAGCTATTCAATTCTTGTACAGAAGAGTGGGAGGGTGAGAGGAGGTCGTGCCGGCAGTTCAAAGAGAGAGGAAGAAAATTATGATAGAAAAATGATTCAAGCTGCAGATCAGCAAGGACAGCAAGGTCCCCAAAAGCCACACAAGTAAGGGCGTCCTTACTGTATATCACTTTGCAATTGGCAAACGCCAATAATTCAGCAAGAGTGGACGGTGACTCAGTCACTCGTCTTCAAGGTCGAGTATATATAAGAATTTCAGGAATATTGAAAGGAATTTAAAGGTGATGCAGGGGGAGCTGCAGCATGAAACATTTCTGCCTGGCACACACACCAACCTGCAAATCTGCAGACATGTAAAAAAACACACAAACAGAGACACAATCTGCACAGTGACATTCACACACCGTAGATGCTACACTCACACACAGGCAGCTAGGGATCCAGAGAAACCTATTGGCCTGGAACAAGAGTAGAGCCAGAGATTCCCATTAGAGGACATTACTGTCAAACACTGGAACGAAAACTACCTGCTGTGCACTGATTACCAACCTACCTCCTGCTACAATTCAATTACAAACTAGATAATATGATGCACTGCACTCATTCTCTGTGATAGTGTTCAACCAGTGACGAGGCGAAGTGAAGACAGCTGGCTGAGAGGTTTCCTGAAAATGCCAATGCCTGTTTCTTTCACATTCCCGCACCAGAGGTGGAATTGTTGGCTTTGTCTGACTGGCATTGATTGAATTTGCTTGTCTCACAGCCCAAGAGCGCAAGTACTGTGACTTCCACCTTAAGGATGTCGCAGGTATCAAACAGGGTATTAAAATAAATATTGTTTCTTGCTTGTTGGCCCCATTAAAAGCTGGACCTAGGTCAAGTTTCATTCAGCAGATCAGAGGATCATAAAACGGATCAAAGCTGCAGTTAAAGTTCGGGCTTGAATTCAGCCATCACTGACATTATTGCAGCATTTTTCCCATCTCACCCAATAAATCTATCACATACAAGTTATTTAATTAAGTATAACAGTGACAAAATATTATTTTGCTTTCAGTAAAAAGAGCAAAAAATGTCAACCAGTGTTCATGACTCATTCAAAAGACACCAACTTTGTATTGACATTCTTAACAGATTCAGTGGCTTTATTTGGTGCTGCAGCACTAATACCAAGTTTAGTTCTCTGTCCGGAATCAAAAGTTTAACAAAAATATTAGTTTAAATGACTAGCCAGTGTGGACATTGTTAGCAGTGGCCTTTATATTCACTCTAGGGTGCCTGGTGATGCGGGACTCTGCAGGTACTCCATTAAATACAATTGTGCAGTGTTTGCTGGTAGGTAGGAAGCTGACGAGGGACCGTGTCCTTGTCACTACACAAGTGGCTCCTATTGGCTGTAGGGTGCCTATATGGTGGGTGGACTCTAGGGAATAAAGTCTTGACTTCTGGACTTGTTATACACAGAGGAAAATAAGCTGTTTGTGCAATCTCTGTAGAAGAACACTGCTCTCTCACTCCCTCCCTAGGCCAAGACTGGGACTTTTCAATGACAGGGCAGCAGTGTGAGGGGATCCGGTCATTCCAAATCGGGGAATGAAGGGAAAAATGCAGAACACTAATTGA
>NW_023340206.1:3731339-3740485 GCF_004916995.1 Morone saxatilis
GAGAATGTAGGCCATTAGCAGACATGCACAGACTCTGCCACAAGTCAATCATTTCCAATTTTCTCTCCAGACTGAAGATGACTAACGATCTCAAACGAGCCCTTTTAAAACAATTTTACCTTTGGGAGGAGATTCTCCTGACATTACAAGTCCAATTATAGTGCAGACTGTGGAAGAAAGCGGCTCTTCAAATCACATATTAACTTATTCGTAGTGTAAATCTAAAAAAGTGAGTCATTTATTGTAGCAGTCAAGCTGCCAGCCTTTAGATAATGAATTATTAAGTTGGTCTGAACGTAAACTCCAAAATCTCTCCAAACCATTGTGAGAGGAGATACAACCGAATAGAATACAATAGAATTTGGTTTTAATTTGACAGGTTTTTCTTTTGTAAAATAAATAAAGAAATAAATAATGCAAATTCTAAATGAATAATATCAAAACGCTGCAAATAGAGAGTACTTGTATTTAGGTCAGAAACACTTTCAACTACAAACTAATTAAATTAGAGATGATGGTCATTTAAGCAACTTCTTAGTTATATAACGATGCAGGCATACTTTGAGCTGCACACACACACAAACACAGCTATATGTTCCACTCAATACACACATAAAAAAAAAAACAACTCCAACACACAAACTGCAATTCCCTTACCCCTCCGCCAACTGCCTGATAACACGCAGTTCATTTTCCTGATTTGAAATAAGCCATCCTTTTCTGCTCCAATTAGAAGCTTAGTAAGAATTCCATTACCATGTGCTGCACCCCGTCTTCCTCCCTCCAAAGGCAACCCATAGCTCAGGCATGGGTGGAGAGTGAGGGGTTGTGGGTGCTGAGGTGCCTAACAGTTTAAAAAATGTATTCATGCACACTGTCAGCAAATTAGAACCTTAATGCAAATTGAATTTACAATAAATCCACCTGGAGCCACCACAGAAGAAGAAAAAAAAAAGGAGAGAAGAGGCAGAGAAGGGAAAAAAAAGCCAAGAAAATGAAAATGGAGATCCTGGCACTATGAGCATACATTTGCATATACATAATTAATTAAACCGGGGTTCACTGCTTTAGATGGATGACCGTCTGAGGGGAAACCGGGGAGCTACTGAAAGTAGAACAGTAATAAAAAGGTTAAAGAAAAGGTGATTCTTATTTCAGGGAGGAGAATAATCGGCAGAATTCAATGTACTGACTCATCAATGTTGGTGTTTATACATGCACGCTGCATTATATGTACTGTATGTTTGTACGAACCCACCACAAAATAACAGATGAATACCAATTAGTGCCACTCACTCACTTAGCTTGACAACAGCAAAACAAAACTCGAAAATAATCTACAGCCCTCCAGTGAGAGAGTCGGTGGGCTTGTTAGCGAGAATCGTAGGTTTGGGCGAGGTAACAATGGAGTAATCCAATAGAAACAAACTATCCGCAGAGGTGGTTGAGTACACTAAATTAATGCAATTGTTCCTCGGCTGTTCAGATTGGCTCTCTCATTTGGTAAGTGCTCCCACTGCAGCTGCTAAATGGGGGTATGCTGAGAAGTGAGGCCTTTAAAAGGTGTCACCAGCTTCCAAAAAATAACAGTAGAGGGTTTTATCTTTTTCAGATATGTTGGTTTACATTTTCTTTATAGCTGAGAGAGAAGGTTGTGGTGGTTGGGAGCTGGCAAGGACTATAGGTCTCCTCCCAGTAAGCTACATCTAAAATTGATTGATGCAGTTTGCTTTAGAAGTAAATGTCAAAACAGGAGATAAAACAGATAATATTAATGTAATGAGTTATCCTGGAAGGGATTTTTACATCTGAAGCACGTACAGAGCGACAAAAAATATAGATTTTTAACCTAGAAGAAACCAATAGTGGGAAGGGTTTCAGCATCAAATCCTTATCAAACAACCTATGATCTAAACATTACTTTTATCACAAACTGTTAAATGTAGGGAAATATGGCAGCTCTGTAAAAGCAGTGAGAAAGGGCTCCCTTTCAGTGCAAAGATTTAAATGACAGCAGATAAGTGTAGAAGACATATTGAATATGATATGAATAAGAACAGACAAAATATAAAAATTAAATTGTGAAATCAGATTTAACACTCAGCTCATTGTTATGAAATACTGCATCCTTCTTTTCACATTTCAGATCATTCTTATTTCATTCTGCTGTTTGTGATTTCAAAATGTCCCGTTACTAAAGTTTACTCCACAAGGCCATTTTTCACAAAGCCCCTTTATATCTTGTTTTGATCTGTCAATCAAGACAAGCGAGGCAGATCAACTTTTGTGATGGGCTATTGCTTTTGCCTGAATGAGCAGACAGCCAATCAAATCTTACTCATATGATTATTTCATTTATTTCATTGCTGCACTTAATTTATTGTTGAACACTAGTAATAGTTATCTGGCTGTGATACTATGAACTGATGTATTAAAATGACTTAATAGAAAGGTTTGATTTCGGCCTGTTTATCAAGGGAAAAAAGATGAAATTCACTGCATGGAACGAAGAATATCGAGGTGTTACTTACTTTGAGTAGTGGAGTTGTCACCTTTTTTTTAAGAAAAACTGAACTCACTGCAGTCAGTCGTCACTGCAGAAACTATGGGCCTTGAAACAAAAAGACTGACCAACAATGACAAGGCTGCATTGGCATTGAAAATTTGGTACCAGAAGGTTGCATCAACATCCTCTGACCTTGCTGTAGAATGAAGCTGCACGCACATCTACCAAAGAAATGTGGGAGGGAAAAAACTGCACTTTCCTTCTGCTGCTAATAAAGTAAAGACAGAACATTCGAAGTTCAGTTACTTGGACCTGCAGAACTTCCTCTTTCCCTCCCAGGCTGCTCCAACAGATAACGATGGAAAGGTCTGGAGGTCGGAGTAAAACAACTCCAACTATAGTATATCTGTGCAGTAGCTGCACTGGATGAAAAGCAGTGCCTCTGATATTGATCAAATGCTAAGACCGGTGCTCCAGTATATCAATCAAACCAGACCAGCTCTGCTGTTAAGCCATCAATAGTAAAATATGCCTACCTGGATTGCAACTCCAACACATTTTAGTCCTTTTTGATATCACTGGCAATATGAAGAGTCTTTTTTTTAATCTGCTTCTGTCTCATTTATCCTCCCTTGGCTGTCCCTCTGCTAGTAATCAAGGAAAATCAAGGAGGCAGTGCCCTTGGTTGGACTTTAGACAAAAAAACATGATAAAGGCTTCAGGCTGTAAGAGAACTATGAAAAAACTCTAATTCCCCTGCTGAGATGAAGAGGATGTCATAAAGAAATTGAATTAGATTTTTCTTGCCGTTAAAAGGCTAAAGAGGTCTGATGTGATGAAAAAAGATAGTCATTGTTAGACTTTGACAAAGCACCGGCCTAGTGCTCCCTCAAAGGTTTGACAGAGAAAGTCACTATTTCATAAATTGCGCTAATGTCGAGCGGTAAAGTTAAAACGTGATGCACGCTGCATCTGGAAACTCTGTAGGCATGAATACACTTTCACAAATAAAACAGCCAACACACAGAACATTTCATATAATCAGGGACTTTTTGAACTTAAGGATTAAAACCTAATCAGGTTTCAAACAAAACCCCCAATGTAAGATTACTTCAGATGTCAGTCACACCTCCACCGTTCTTTTTTTCTGTCAATCTTTTGGAGTTTAAAGGCAGTGCAAATGAAATGTGGTAGCCAAGCTGTCATCTCCCTTTTTCCCTCTGCAGAGAAAATTACAATATGAAATGCAGCGTCAGTATTTTAAGGGGGACACTGTCTTCTTTTCTTTTCTTTTTTCTTCTTTCCACTATGCCACAAAGTTGCTGTTTGCAAACCACTGTCACATTGGTCTGAAAGCCGCTTCTGTTTTTCCACCCTGTATGTGAAGCAGTAAAAGACCGAACAATTCTTAGCTCCAGGCTCAGTTCTTGCTTCAGTGCCCTTGAGCGCAAGTAGTCAATATATATATATATATATATATAGCTAACCCTGACCTCTGACCTCTCTTTGAAGGGAAGCAAGCAAATCAAGGATAATACCGCAAAGTATAAGGACTACAGCAAGAAGAAAAACAAATATCAAAGTTAGTTATTTGAAAGAAGACCTCTGTCATTTGTCATTCGTCTTCTCCTTCTATCTCTCCCTGTCTCTGCCATCTTGCTGAACTGCAAGTTACCTAATAAAGCAGAAATGCCATAAAAATAACCTTAAAAACCCTTCAGCCTGCCAAATTCTGACACCGGCGCAATTGAGATGCCATCATAAATTCTGAAGTCTGTGATTCTTTTATAGACAGTATGGGAAGAGGTGAGCTAAATGGATGAGAGAGATGGTTGCCAGTAATGTATGAAAGGGGGAGGGAAAAAAAGGGGGAAAGGAGAGGAAAGACACAAATGCAGAGCGAGAGGGAGACTGTGTGTGTGTGTGTGTAGAGGGGGATAGAAAGAGACAGACGAAAAACAGACTCAAAGACAGGCTGAGAGCCCATCTCCTAACTGCGTGCATATTAATGCGGCACTGCGGAAATCCAGCCAGCCAGGCAGCAGCCAAGGTCACCAGAGATTACCAGGACCATGACTAAACAGGCTGGCCAACGATTACCGTGCGCACCCTCCTCTCCTCTTCCCATCAGCACATCCGTCCGGCTCTTCATCTCCCCGACGCCTCTCTCACCCGGCGTTCCGTCCCGAGTCCAGGCTTGATCAGACGGGTGATCGCTAATAAACCAACAAGTTGCCTCTTTCTCAGTGATCTGCGACAGTGGGAGGCGGGCTGAATACATGAATTTTGATCAGGGTGCACATAATACCAGGGGTTGTGATGATGTAACAAGACAGAGTTTCTTGCCTCTTCCTTCACCGCCTCTCCCGCTGCCACCCTCTCCCCTCCTTTCCCTTCCCTCCCTGCATTCCTCTTACCAGCAGTGTGGGTGGGGATGACAGAGGAAGGAGGGACGAAGGTGGTGGTGGGGGTTGGAGTCTATTGATTACTTTAGCCACCAATCGCAGATGAGCCTCTGTCCACCCACAACCCCCCTCCACCCACCCTCCATCACCTCCATTAAACAAGCTGTCATTAATGAGCTATTTTAGGCCAACGTGTTCCATTAGCGCTTGCCGTGCCCGCTCATCTGTGGAAGGATAATGCACACATATATTTTATAAAGCATGGTGGGGGAAGGAGTGCTGGGAACAGATGGTGGTCACACGCCATATGTGAGGTTTGAGAGAAGCTCTGGGATTGAAGATACACAGTTACAGGTGTACCTGGAAACACCCCGGTTTTGAGTGTTGCTATAAAGAAGCTAAATGTCCAACAGCACACACATACACGGTGACTTCGGTGCACACACACTTACAGTTTAAGACATCCTCGGCACACGACTCCCTTTCGATTAACAACCAAAGTTTCCTGCAGAGCCTGAATATATGGCCCCCCGCTGAGCGACTACTACAAAATCGATTCTACACTTTGATGATCTTCTAATGAAAGCAGTAAACATGCAGATTAGAGACTGTCAGTGGCCTTTCTAAATGTCTTTCCTCCTCCCACTTTATCTACAATCCACTATTTAGGAAGCCATCAAGAATAATAGATCCCAAGATAAATAGTACCATTTGTCAAAGTAGCAGAAAACTCATTTTTGGCTTCTTTATCTTGTTTATATTATGCAGAAAACTAAAGAAAACAATGTCAAACTAGTTGCTGTTGATATGAGCATGCCCATTAACCAATGCTGTCTGCTGTATCAAGTCCTTCTGTTGCAATTAATGACACATCTTCTACTGCATATGTAACTTATAATAACAAATAAAGAGCTCAGTGAATTCAACCACTGAACCCCTGCACATTAATCGTGTGATTTTTTAAGCAGGTCTGGTTTTGTGCTTCTTGACTGCTGTTTCAAGGTTGGAACCATGAAGAGTGATCTTCCTGCCAGAGTCAGAAAAATCCATTATTATTATATTAAATAAAATAACAACAGGAGGCAGGTTTTGTGCTGAAAATTGCATCTGTTCTGAGGTACTCTGTTCTGAGTTATTTAAGCATTTCATTTTTTGCTACTTTATACTTGTACTCTATCATATCTATCTGATAAATAACAGTGAGGAAAGGTCCCCTGTGACAAGGGATGTATTTAATGGTAGTTTGTCAGATTTGAAGCTCAGGTGCCTGTGCAGGGTTGACCTTTATTGTGGCTACTGCCAACCTGCAGGGATTCATTTGTTACTCTTGTAGGTGCTTAAATTCAAACTTTCAGAACAGTAGCAACATTATCATGCTCTGTGTAAACCATGTGTCACATCGATGGGTCAAATGCCAGTTTCTGTTCGCATTTTTAGTGAGTTAGACGACAGTTTTATTAAATTTAAATTTAGCAACAGATAATTTTTTTTTCTCAAATAAGTTTCCTACTAGGGTGTGATAACTGTAATGAGGTCCTGCAGTACATTTCAATTTCATTTCTTATCCTATGAACCTTGTAAACAGCTTCTAAGATCAACACATTGACAAGTCGAGCCGGCAGTAATGACTTCTCTTTTTTTACTGGAATTAATCTGTCTTGCAGAATGTTCGGGGAGATAATTAACTGGTGCTTTCATCTTCATTTTAACTGGCATGTTCATTAACGTATTTCCCATATCCGGTAAGAAAAGAGACCTAATGTTTCTGTTAATGAAAATAAACAAATAAATTACTTGGACCAGAGGCAATCAAGTTGAGGCGAGGTTTTGAAAGGGTGACAGGTATCAAGGCACACAGTCAGTTTCATTAGCTGGAATAGGGCAATCATGTAAGGGTCATACGGGCGGCATGGACGTAATGATCATGATAATGTCAGCTGGCAAATAATAAAATAAACAGGTCCCTAAGGCTAGACTATCACCACTTTATCTAATTCTTTACATTTTGACGTGGAACGATAATCATAAAATATTTCCAGTGGCTACTGCACCGACACTGTGCTGTTCACCGTGTCTTGGAAAGTAAAAAATACCTCGCCATTTCATGAAAACAGAAACTGTGTTTTCACATGACATATTCCTGAGAAAAGATTTACAACCCATGAAGGAAAGACAGGACTCTTGGGCACTGAAATACACTGTGACTGTGTCATACCTCGTCAGATGACTTATCTACCCCTCGGTGCTTGCCCAAAAACCAATATTGGGTAATGGAGCCCAGCTGTCAAATATGCTTAATCTTTGTGTCAAGAAGGCGGATATATTCTAAGAAGAAGATATTTTCCCCATCCATCCCCTGAGCAGCTTCTACATCTCTGCTCAGGGAATCAGAATGGAATCGGAAATAACATATTAAAATAATAAGGATGGTTAGATAGATAGCAGCGGAATTTGAAAAAAAACAAAAAAAAAACAGAATACAAGATGGTTGTGACTTATTTACTGATGAAAGTTTTACACTTTACAGTAAACATCTGCTAAAAATATGCATCTAATACAAAAAAGCTGGTGATTATGCAACCTGAGTAGTTAAGATATCAAAACGAAGAACAAAAACTACAGAAAGTGCAGATTTGTTTATGCACTGAAAATAATATTTTTTCTTTCTTTTGTTTAACATTAAGTACAAGCCTGGCATTAAATTTTTTGTTTATTTTACTTGTCAGCAAATTCCATAAAAAGACCAACCAACAATACGTTAGTCTGCCTTTTAATACATTTCTGACTTCCCTACCATGTCTTTGGCACTCAGCCCAAAGCCCACTCGTTCCACTCATAAATCTTTAAAACTGGCTCACAAATGTAAAAAATGAAGAAAAGAAAAAGAAAAAAACACTACTCAAACGAGAGTTATCAGTGCCTTTGTTGGGGACTATTTTTCTGTTGCGGATTAATACACATTTGGTGCTCTGGTTAGTATTTTCGGCAGCCGTGTTTGTAGGATTGACTCAAAATAAACTACGGTGTGTGCGTTTGTGTTAATGAAGGAACATGTCACCCAGTGGAACAATGTGGCCCACTGATGTGTTTTTAATAGTTTTGGGACGACAATGGAGCTCTGTGGCACAAAGGAATATGCTATATCAGGGGTTTGGTACACAGGCAACAACAACACAGCCATTAACACTATTTCCTGAAGGGGATTTTCAGCTTCCAGGCCGGACCAAACTGAAGCACTGAGATTTAGCTGACTAAAATGAGTTATATATGCATGAGGAAATCACTCATACAGGAACTTCAGCCTCCTGTATATGCAAAATCTTAAAATGTTTAAGTCTTACTTGATATATGTACAGCAGGTTCTCTCAGCCAATACATAATATCTCACACACTAATCTCGCTGTTATATTGAACACAGCATTTGCATATTACCTTGTTCAACCTGCAAAAGATCTTAACCAAAACTGAAAAAGTTTGCGTATGGCTTTGTAAGTTCCCTGTTGCACTTTGAGATTTTCATACAATAGCACTCTCCTGGCTTATCGCCTCCTGTCTCATCCCCCCTGCCTCCCTCCCTCTCTTCAATCCCTCTCTTTTGACTCGCCTTGCGTTCCCTCCCTCCCTCGCCTCGCTGTAGCTGTACACAGTATTTGTATATCAGTCGCTGAGGAGCTGTTTCTCTGGTGGCAGCGGTTGTCGCCCTAGAGTATTCTTGTCTGGCATCACAACACAACTCGGAGATCAGAGAGCCGAGCACTGTGCCTCTTAATGGGAAGATCTCCCCCCACAGGCTCCTCTACCGCATGCATTCTCTCCTGCTTTCATTTAATCCTCTCTCCTCGCCTGCTCCTCTTATTTTTCCCTCCTCTCCTCTTTCCTCTTCCTTCCGCTTTCCCCCTCTGCAATCCTCTCTCTGTCTGTCTTTCCTCCTCCTTCTCTTCTCCAGTCTTCTCCATCTCTCTGAAACCTCTCTTAACTTTTATCCCCCCCACCTCTATCTCTTTTCTGCTCTCTTCCTCTCGTGTGCTTGTTTTGAACACACCAGAACCAGGACATGGGTCTCTGGGGGTGCCGGGGCTTCTTATATAACATTATAAAAAATTCACACATTGCATGTTCTTATTACGGAGAGAAGATGAAGAAAAAAAGAGGGAGGAGAAATGTGGTTGGTGGGGGGTGGGGGCTGCAACCACAAATTAAAAATAACTTGGGGGGGTGGGGGGGTGGGGGGGTCA
>NW_023340206.1:3740585-3754219 GCF_004916995.1 Morone saxatilis
GGGTTCAAGTACAAAACAGCCTTCAGTGCCATTTTGGCAGCCGTGATGTTGAATCCTGCCACTACGCATGATCAAAAACAAGCTAGCCAGCTTATAAACTGCCTCTGAAATACAATACAGGAGAGAAGAAATGCTGCACAATTCCCTTTCATATCCACCTCCACATCTACATAATGTGTACTGTGTTGCAGGGCGTAAACTCATTTCTTCCCTATATTACTTCTCCGATGGAGGTTTTCCTCATGAAAAAACAATACAATTACCATTAAATTGATGCCTGTCACGCCACGGCCTTATTTCCACATGATCAATCATCAAAGGGGAGTTATTGTGGAAGCAGCAAAGGATTCTGGTGCCTAATGGTGCACCACTTACAATATTCCCCTCGTCAACAGAAATGAAAGGCATTTCAAACAAATATCATAACAGAGTCGAGCTTCTCATTCATGAGGCGACTGCTAGCCACAACAAGTTGAATGGAAATTGCACCAACAACGGAGTCATTGGTCATTTTCTTTTTTCGTACAGGCATGTAATATAGCTGATTTAAAAGCCATAAAAGCCTGTTTACCACTGCTATTCACAGATCATCTGCAGAGCATGAATTATTAATCAACCAGAGTGTCTCTTTCTCCCTTCTCCCTCTTCCTTTCTCGCTGTTTAAAACGCCATTCCATAACGTCACACAGAGGCATTAGTCATTACTCACCTGCCTGCTAGGCAGTGGAGGACTCTGGGTAGGGATGTGCAGCGTGAACCGAGGTTGCAAAATCATTTGACTCTAATGAACATCTGGAAGGTCAAGTCAAATAAGATGGAGAGAAAAAAAATGATGGGCAGGCATCGTATTGAAAAATGCTTCTGTCTCTGTCCCCTTCAAAGTATCTTCCTTTGGCTCAGTACACACACAAGAAAAACACTCACATCATCTCCCTTTCTCTTTCCCTTCTGATTCTCGGTTTTCCTTTTTTTGTCTCTTGGGTAGAGTTAAAGCTCGGCGTTGCTCTAAATGTGGCCTAGCATGGTTGTTTCTTAGCAATGGAGCCCTTATGTCTGCAATGTTAATGAGGAATTATCAGAAATTAATTAAGATTAAAAAGGTCCCAAGGTGAAGGACTTGCTTATTACAGTGCCATGTAAATCTTCTATAATCCGCGAGCACAAGAGCAAGCCAAACACTGCGAAATCTGTGAAAATGCGTAGCAGGACTGCATTGTTCACTCCCATAGACATGGTAGCCCATTCAGTCCATATATCCAGAAGGCACTATAGTACATTCTAGCGCACAACAGCATATAGCACATATACATATACTGTACAAATAAGCCCAGCAGTTGTTTGTTTCACCATCCAGTCTCACAACAATGAGCCCTTTCCCTAAAAAAACTGAGAGGCAGCTATAGGATGATGGGACGAGCCTCTGTCTTCTGCTAATGAACAGGTGAGGAAAAAACAGTGCCGGCGTCGGATTACACGGTGTCATGCAGGGCCATAAATCCCGCATTAGCGATCCATCCTGTGCCGTGTGCTGATTTGTCGGCTGATGGACGAATGCCAATGACACATTTTCCAGTTGCCTTCCCGCTTGTGTCATTTGCTGCTTCTGGCGTCGCTGGTTTCGGCAAGCAAAAAAAAAAAAAAAAGGTCACAGCGTTACAGTTAGACTGACGACCGCCTTGCGCTGGGCTTTTTAACTACACAAATGCATGCTGGGCCTCATGTCAGGGGCTTTCCTTCTGAAGGGGTTTTATCATTATTCAAAGGTGAATAAACCTGCTGTGTTGCCACAATGGACGCCAGCTCAAGGTTAATAAGTGCATGAGAAAAAGTGGCCCTCCCATGCAATAAGAGCTATGCTTGTTTCTTCCCGACTGGTGGCGCATTATGTGGTAGACGCCAGCGGAGCGATATGACAGTTTACATCAAACATCTCTGTCTCACCCATCATGCATCTCTGGGGTATGGGCCAAGTCCTTGTTGAGATCTGGATGCCCGACATGGAGTCGACAGCAGCTCGGGCTCAGATCGCACAGCAGAGTCATCTCTCACAGACGCATGCACACACTGACACAGCAGTATTCTCCGTAATAAATAAGAAATGAAAGCAAGAACTGCTGGCTGGCCGGCCTCTAAAAAGTTCAGGATCAAAGTCATCTGCTTCTGGCTTTTTACGGATTCTCTTCTTGCTTTCTTCCTTCTTGTTTTTGGGTTTGTTTTTTGGGAGGAAGACGTTTTAGTGATGCTGACAACATGCTGCAGTGTAGGAGGAGAGTCCCAGCAGGTAGATGAAGGAAGTTTAATCTGTCCAGTGGTGTGTACCTATGAAAGGCTCTATTGTGAAGGATATGAAATGTAATCACAAAGTTTCTGACACTGTCCCAAAATCATTTCAGTTCATAAGATAAGATTCACTAAGAGGAAGAGCACAAGTAAATTTAGAAATTGTCTGTTACAATGTTTCAGTATGATTAAACTAATACAAAGATTGTACAGTGTGTGGTAGAAATTAGCATAACACAAATGTCAAAATACCGCATTCCATGGGTTTACTGTTTTTGTCTACAAAATATTTGACCTTCTTGATGCTATTTTTTTGTCAGACTGCATATCCCACATAACAAAGCAATCATATCAAAGTGCAACAAACAGGAAGTTGCGTAACTTTATTGCACTGCAACATAGCACGGATGCCAAATTGTGCAGATTTTCCAGATACTAACCCTCCGCCTGACACCCCAAAGCCAATAAGGCTTCCATTATGAAGGGGAAGCATTCTGTGGAACTGGGTAATGCCAGAGCAAGGCATGTTAAGCCTGTTTTTAAAATGGCTGAAAGAAAGGTTTTTTCCCCCCCTCCCTCAGTCCTGTTTTAGGAAGCAATCTAGCGTTTGAAAATTTGCATTTCTTTGCAGGAGAGACTCATTAATTCGGAATGATTGTGGAAACTGTGCCATTTGTTCCACTCTTGTGGCTTTTAATGCACCAGAGAAACAGGGTTGTTGCACAGGGGAATGATAATCTGGAACCACACTGTAATTCTCTGGTTCTAACAACAAGTAAAGGTTGCTCCACACTGGCAGATGTGCATGTATGGATGCATACCTGATAGGAATAACATTGATCATTATTACATTTACAATGGCAAATGCCCATTTATTAATCATTGCACAAACTTCACAGTTAGCTTTTGTAGCTCCTGTTCTGACAGTTGGTTTAATGGATTGTGGAAATAATTTATATGTTTACTTTGTATTTACCAATCACCATGTGAAGGAATTGATCTTTTTAATAGGGAGAAAAATTATCAAATGAAACCTAATCAACCAATCCTAATCATGACTAACATGCAATTTGAGTTTTAATGACATTAACTGTGCTCCAATTTGCAGAACAGGCTGCAGTCAGTAGAAAGGAAATCTATAAAAATGGACCTGCCTCTGGGAAAGCATTGAGCTGTATTTAACTAGACTAGTCAAAGATATAAATATATGTATACAGTTTTCATATCCTTAAATTGAAAATCATAGCAATAATATAACTGCAACCTCCTCCTCTTTTTTGGGAAAGCACCTGCAAAGTGGACCAACATACCGCTCAGTACAACGAACTCATTACTCCCATTATATGCAGCACAGTCACAAAGTAGTAGGCCAGTGACACATTCTTCAATGTATCGGCTCAGCTTTAATATGAGGGTGTTTACATCCATACGAGACAAACCGTGCAGGAATTTCAGTCCTGTTCATATATAGTTTGCCAATTTTAGGGGGAGAGAAAGTAATTGGACAAGTTAACCCAAACCTGGTATCCACGGTGACGCTCTGTCAGGCCTGTACTGGAGCCACCTGCCCTTCATACTTGTGTCTGGCTTGTTTTCATGCTTCCAGTCAGGTCTTCAGCAGTGAAACACATTATCAGTGGGATTAAGGTCAGCTGTCCGCATGGCCAGACATACTCAAAAACAGACATGGACATAGACATTGGGTGTCTGCATACACGGGCGTGATATGTGTTACTGTGTGTGCAGCAGATAACGATCGCCATGGTTTCCTTTTCTCAGTGTTCTTTAAAAGTGGGAGAACAAACGTGTAACAATGTGTCCTAGACTGGTCACACCACATATGGATGTAAATGCCCTGAAATTAAAACTGAATGCCACCAATTTCCCCTCACAGTCACTGTTTCATGTCACATCGAATGTGCAGCGTACACAGTCAAAACAACACTACTTTTAGCTTAGACTGAACAATATGTGTGTCTTGGAAAATCACAGAGACACAAATAGAAGAACTTTGGCTAAAAGCAGCAAAGTGTGTCGTATACAGCAGGTAGGCACACTGTATAGTCCCCAAACTGCAGAGCTTTGAATTTCAGCCAACAGTAACCATTTAATCTTAGGTGTCATCAAAGCAAAGCAAGGAACCGGAGAGGCCACACAGCGTCTGTATCCAACCAATTTACCCACAATGCTACCTGAGCTGAAAATAGCCCAGTGAAGCATATTTTGCTGCTTAACAACACAAAATAGAATATTCAACATATCCGTTTTTGATACAGGTGGCAAGTTATCAAATTACCCTGCCAGCCTCACTGTATTTTAAGTCAATGAATATTATACAGCAAGGCAAATTGAATAATGTGCCCGTTTATATTCAACTCAAGGGGAGCAAAAGCTATTTATTCATACTGCATAAAGGCAACTCAAACTCTCTTTCAATATAGGGGATGTTTTCTTATGGGCGCGGATGCTTTGGACCTTTTTTGAAAAACGTAAAAAACATCCCAGACTTCTCTATTACAATAGCTGTATACTAGGTTAGGCTTTTGAGAAGTCTATGAAAACTTAATGTGTTGAAAAAACAGGCACTCCGGTCACTGGGGCTTGAACAAGCTGGAAAACACAACAACACACACCCATATTCCCTTGAAATAAATGCAAAAGTTACTGAATTACATTTATTTTCAAACAAAAAAAAGCACTGCTTAAGCCCTCAATACTTGGTAACGGCCAAAACAGAGGTTAAAAAAAAAGACAACTCTCAGCCTTGCACAAGCCAATGAAACTTAAAAAAAAAAAAAATAAATAGATTAAAAAAACCCAGCAACAGAGTCAAGCTTGTACAGTCAGCCATCTTCTCTTCTTAAATCTTTTCAGCCTGGTATTCTAACAAGATACAGTTTGAATACACAGTAGGATTTCAGCACTCTGTTGGCCCTGATCCATAATTTAACTAAGAGCTGATTCAGAGCACAACTTAAAAACTCTGTATAAACTTTTATTATTGGAACACTGAAAAAGAGGATGTTTTCTTCCTTATTTAAAAAAATGCTGAATAAAGTTTTGCTTGGTCGTTAAAATTCTGTTTTGTGGAGTCAACAAAACGGCTCGGCTCTCAAACAGTTCTTATTTACTTGCCAGCCGATGTTGCCTGCCATGTTGTACGGTAAAAGAGGAGTCTGTGTGTGACAGTAAAGGATATAGCGCTGAATATAATCATCACCGGCAAAAATCAACCAAAACCACACCAGAGCCATAACGGGACGCATTAAAACAGTAAACAAACGTTTGCACCATCTTGAGATAAAAATGCTGATTCAATACACCCCTCCTGAATTGTTTTCTGCCAACTCTGCAGGTGTGTGAAAGATTCCCTTTTTTTTTTTTTTGGGCCATTTAAATGAATCAGTGTCATGCATGGCTGGCGCCATCAAGACTCGATGAATACTTTTGCACATGAAAAGCGAAGGTGGGGAGGAGGCGGCGGTGAATCCATTAGCCTTGCTATGTCTCACTGACTCCATTGTTTTATTCTGTTTCCTGGCAGCAGAGGATTCACCTCCGCGATGCTGCTGCACACAGAAGAGTGGAGGCGATGAAAAGCATGAGCCCGGGCCACACACAGATCCAAACGGGAGAACAGGCAACGCGGCAAGAAAATGAGTGTTGGTTGTGTGGGTGGGTGTGCTTGTGGGTTGAGAGGGTTTGGGGTGGCATGGGCTGTAAACTGTCACTCACGATTGGGGATTTAGCTCCCTGTGACCTAAGATCAAACACAAGACCCTGAAAAAACACAAGTAAAAACGTTACCTTAAAAGGTTCAAGGATTTGTTAACTTGGGCCTCTTTATCCTTTTTTACATCGCATTTTTGTCCATTATCAATGAGTACAAGTTTCCTATAGCTTTTCAAAATACTTTCATTCAGCATATAACATCTCATACATTTATGTGTGCTTCCCAGTGTCACTAAAAATTACATTCATTTGTTCAATCATTTAAATCCAAAGCCAAAAGTGGCACGTCCTTTATGTAGTGAAGTGGAAAGTGAGGGTGTGGAGTTCGGGGAGGTGGAAGAGCGTATAACCCATCCAACTTCCATGCGGGAGACCAGAGTTTGTGTCCCATGATCATAATCTAATGTTAAGGTTTTTATTTAACTGTAACCATGACATTTTCCCTAACCTTAACCATTTGTTTCAACTTAACCATAGTTTATTTGCTACACCTACAGTTTTCCCTAAACTGCTGTAAATATTGTTTAAGTAAAATATTATGGCCAAACTACGAGAATAGCACCCAGTCTGACAAAATCTTTAGAGCACAGACTGACCATAATATAGTCTGACTTTACTATTAATTCTAACGCGGTCGCCCCCCCTCAGGTCCCAATTGTTGAAAAACGCATGCTAAAGTGCCCTCTTGGGAGCCCAAAAACATGTGCTAGACTGCCCTCAAGTGCTCCTGCTTGGAGCCAAAACTCGCTAAAGTGTCCGTATTGGGGAGGCAAAAACGCTGCTAAACGTGCCCTCCTGGTTGGTAAATACACTAAATTGTCCTCTTGGGTGGAAAAAACACTCAACTGCCCTCTTCTAAGTTCTATTAATATGTGATTTTCTCTTTAGTGAAGAAAATACAGTTAAACTCCAGAAGACTATTAGGACGAAGAAAGAAAAAACTTACTATGACAACATTAACGTCGCAATGACTTTATGTTGGGCCCTTTGTATTGAATCTATATTGAGGCAGAACTATATCTCACAGAACCAGTTTGGATTATCTGGTGCTAATATGTGTTAAAATCACTAAGATACAGAAAATGCATCTACTTGAACTGAAACTGGTTCTGGGGAAGACCCCCAGACCCTAGGAGTTTCTTTTCTTCATACATCCATGCCGCTGTGTGTTCTTCACAGTCCAACGTTGAATCCACACAGTTCTCGTGGATGTTGATCTAACAGCAATAACTGAGTAGTCTGTCTAGTTTAAGTCTGTTTTTAAGGCTATATTAAGTGGCCATTTGTCATAACATATAAAACGTGTCTAAAGTGCCCTCTACAGTGGTGAGGACGCACTATATGTGCCCTTTTTTTTCTTTCCACCCCTGCCCTTCAAAAAGTCTGCGCACGCCACTGATGGAAACAATGCTGTGATTCAGTCTTATACCTCAATCCAAAAATGATTCAGCTTTTAAAACATACTTTCATTAATCCAGCATAGACCAATTTTCGTGGTTTTTACTTGACACTTATCGACCTCTTTACTGAGCTGAATGCATCCATCAACGGGGACATTTTTCTTGATGCAAAATTAAACTGCCCACTCGCAGGTGTCAACACACCTCTAATACGCAGCAGTAGAACACCTTTGAGTAAATATGTGCTTTAACACCAACCGCACATTTACATCTTGCCCACCGACTGTGATTGTGGTCATTAACAGGAAAATTGCTAAGCAAACTCCAGATTGGTGCAGTGGGGCAGCTTTGTTCTAGCACCCACTGTGCCAGACTTTAAGGGAAGCTCTTGACATTTATATTTAACTGAAACGCTGATTGCAAATAATAGCATTAGAGCCACATGCAGATGCGAGATGGACAACGTTAATGATAGCGATGTGTGTGTATGTTAGTGGAACACTGAGCACTTCAAAATGTCAAGGTTATCAGAGAAGAAAAAGGATTGATAAATATCCGATAAAAAGTCAAAGAGATAATGAGAAATATTCAAATTAATATACTTTCACGAAAAATGACACTTGTAATGATTCATTTGATTATGAAGTTAGTAAGAGACAAGACAATCAAAGTCATTCATCATTAAAGACATTTGATTAAATTAATTTTTCTGTCACAAAGAGTGACGGAATTGAGCGATGTCCTGCTCACTAATATATTCAGCCATTCGCTTTGGACAGATATAACAAAATGAAGACCTGATGAGAACGAACAGTGGAGTAGTGTGACTTGTGAAGCGAGGGAAAGGTCAGCCAAAGTGATGAACTCTTCGGGTCAGGTAGCATCAAAGCGAGCATTGATCACTCTGCTGTATGGATCTGTGTAATCAAGCTGGTGTCTTTTGGTACATCTATTTGTCTACACAACATTGCTGATGTCTATAAAAAGGCACAAAGTAATAAGCAATTCTGCAATGCTGACTGCACACAAACACACTCACACTCACACTCACACACACACACACACCAGCCATTGTCCAACCTTAAATGAGGCCTGCAATCCGACACACTGGGCTTTACTGCTGAAGACTGCAGCTACAGGATGGGTGTCGCAGTCCTAAATGAGTCCAAGTGCCCAAATGGGAAAACTGTGGATCCTAAATGAGGCATTACTAAAAGAATTTGGATTCCTCCCACTGCACACACAGAGGCTGGAAAATAATATTTTATTTAGAGTTTAATTGCAGCTTGTGGCCCTGAGTGCCCCATCAGACAAACTATAATGGAATCTAATATGATCGTAATGGTTACTGTCTTCACTCTGCTTCTCTGCGTGATCCTGGAGCATATGGCACCGCAAGCATTTGTCCTTTTCTCTTACAGAAAAAAAAAAAAACGTCTTGCACAGCAGTGAGTGGAACACTAACAAGACAGATGCATTGTTGAGTATTTTAGGTTATCTCAGGCTCGCACCAAAGGCAGCCTACAGTAGAATATGTGCAACAGAAAGAGCTTCAAATGCTGTGTGTGTACTGTAAAGGGTCCACGCGTCAGAACAGCAGCTGTGTGTCAGTAAAAGTGAAAAATACTCTTGGGAATGCAAATAAAAAATAGTTAAGCATTAAAGACTTTGTATAATACACAGCTCAAATATGTTGTACTGTACTGCTATACAGTTAAAGGTTATTTATTTGTAGCTACACGGCTTTCGTCAAGTTATTACATGTAGTCAAATGATGAGGAAATTGAATATGAAACATACTATTTGCTTTTTGGCAATACTTTTGACTGGATTTTGGAACTATGAGCCAAGAGAGAAGTCTATCCTACAAATAAACAGCCAAAATTGCCCAGACACCAGGAAAAACCATGCGCCTTCTATGCTCATTATAGAAAGTCTGACTGTGAGGCCCTCAAGTTTCCGTCACAGCAGAATCTGCCAGAGGGCTGGTGTCCACTTGCTTCATTTCCAGCTGCAGTTGTGAAGAATTCATCACAAGAGTAGCCTTTGACTTCACCCTTTGTTAGTGTGGAAAGGGTTCGGATAAAAGGGCAAGCGCAGCATCCTGAAGGCCTCGTCGGGATCTCGACAAAAGGATCCCGAACTCATCAAAAGGTCAACGCTACAAAAGTAACATGAAAAGAGTGTTGTTTTGACATCACCCTTTTTAAAGCCAGTCCCATCCATTTTATTCATAGAGGAGAAGATAACAATACAGAGAGACAAGACCGCCCGAGAAGTGATTGTCAGGAGGAGGGACGCATGCGGCAAATGACATGACACACTTCCAAAGGCATTCTGGCGGAGACAACAAATCCACCCACATCTTTATCTGTGATCAAAGGAAAGATTTATGATTCTCTGCATTCGTAGTCCACCCTCCTTCCCCCAATCTCCCAGCCTCCTCGCACATTATCTCTCCAAGATAGGGCTATCAAAAAGAATTTGCCAGCTGACATTTTTGACCCTCCACCAGCGCAAGGATGAAATTTCCCCAGAGTGACACTTTCATCAGGCCACTTACTGTCTTGACCTTCTGCAACTTCTGCCCTTTCTGTGGTATAAACATGGCTAATACGCGTTAGCCTCAGAGTCCCGGGGCTATCTCGAGATGCATGGAAACACAGGCATATGCTGGAGTCACAGCTCGTCTCACTCTCTTCTCTGGACTGACAGACAGCCAGCAGGCTGGATGGATGGTACTATTGGCTGAGACAGTGATGGGTTCACTAGGTTGGTGATACTCAAAGGAACAGCTGTGTGGAGCATATGGAGCTAGCTGACATTCTTGATTTGTGCGGGTTCCCTGATCACTGGGATGGACGCTGGGTTTGACCCGAGAGTCCGGGAATGAACTGGTATCAGGAGACGTCACAGTTTCAATGTTTACGCTAACGTGACATACACAAATATGCCATATTTCTGTGACTCTTAAACAATACAATGACTACTCTAAATCCATGTCACAGACTTGCATATGCAGAGCAGTAAACAGTTCAGCCGGGGGATGACTTTCCAAGCTGTTTCATTTGGATAGCTGAGGTTTAAAAATATTTAGAATTCAACCAGAAAATACCGAGATGTTTTATAAATGATGGTAGAGATGATGGTAGGTTTTCTGCAACATTGATCATCAGCTGAGTCTCATGAGCCCCTTGAGAGTCCCAAACCCCAATTAAGAACAAGTATAAAACAAAGTACGATACCTAAAAGACAGAATAGGTTGTGAGCGGCTTCCAAAATAAATGCTCTGCCTATTTCTGTTTTTTCCCCACTTCACTTCACTTGCGCTTTCCCATGGCGTCACAGTTCCCGTCATGCACAGATTCTTGCGTCATAATGTCAGTGTGAATCATCTTTATGCCCATGTTCCTAAAAACAATTGGTCCTTTAACACTATATTTTCTTTGAATTTTTGAGAACAGGATGAAAGAAAAAGCACTCACGACAGCAAGGATATAAATGAGCAGATCACAGACCCTACGGGATGGAAAGAAAAGAACAGCATGGCATGTAGACATACATATACAAGGTCTCAGAGCTTAGATATATTACAGATTAGGGAGTACACAACTATTCAAAGCAGTGAGACACCGTGTGGAGATCATTATATATTTATGGGGGTACTGGTGGAACACCAGGCCACAATGCAGGGTCCCCTACACACTAGGTCTGCTGTGCAATCTGGGAGGTGGTTTAAAAGAGGCACCCACAGCTTATTAAAAACAACAGGAAGGTCCATCCTTCTCCCTCTGACTCTACTCTACTCCTAAACTCCTGGGGGATGCAGTCACCTCTCTTATGTCCATGGGTCTATGTGTAATGTTTCATATAGATGCAGTCCAAGGGCCAAAATCTTGTGCTTCTATCCTCAATAAATATTGCTCATCACCTTCCAGTTTGCACTTCTTATTGGTATTTCCCATATGACCATTACTGTGACCCTTATAGTTAAGGTCTGGTTAAGTTGAGGCAATTAAACATGCCTGATTGAGGTTAGGAAAAGGTTGCAGTCACAGTTAAAAGAGGTCAAAGGTAACTGTTGGCAGGAGGCGGGAACCGCAAACCACAGTCTCTGATGTTGAAGTCACAAGCCATCCTAGCTGACATCCTCCTCTCCCCAACTTTGTGTCTGCCTACTGCTCTGCTCTGCTCACTATTCACCAATTGCAATGTATTTTTAAGTATTTGAATAAATGATCAATGATTGTTTTTCTATCAGGAACAGTCATATATTAACTAGGCTTCATTCTGTCTGCATTTATTTGTGTTGAGGATTAAACCTCTCTCATACAGAAAATATGTACACAAAAAAAGATTATGACTAAACTAGACTAGACTTTAAGGACTAAACACGAGAGCTAAAGAAACATACTCATAAGCAGCACATTATCCTCATCAAAATTCTTTAAACCCACTTAATCAGAACATCTCACTAAATACACAGTATATTACCACTGTTGTTCTCTGCCCTTTTCCCTGGTGGACAGAATAGCTTATCAGCAAGAAATGCATTAGCACAGCTAATCAACAACTCGCCTGTAAGAAACTTGGAGTGGCACTCCACTGCAACTGTCTAAACTTTATTTAAGCAGGCAGGATGACTAACAACACGCTTTCATTCACAGTGACAGCCTGGCAGAGAGAGAGGAAGGCGTGCACTACTGCTACAGTCACTGAGTATCGGCCACTGGTGTCATTGGGTTTAAAGGCCTTGCTCAAGAGAAGTTTGGAGGTATAATTGTCTGAGGGTATGAAGAGAATTTCTTTCAGTTCTCACATACAGTTTGCTTCCTGCTTTGGGGATTTGAAAAAGCTACTCTTTTAACCACAAATACGCTTCCCTTTCCATTAGGCTATCACTGCCCCAAAACTTCATATTGGTTTTCTAGCAGACTGGAACCAATCTGCACGACAGGAAGCCTTCCCCAAAGCTAGTGCCAGACTATCTCTGTCTCACAAACAGCTCGACAGGCCTCTATTTGTGCCTCCATTTCTATTCTGCTGTTGAAATTGCATGATTTTTGTGAGTAGGTAATACATGATGTATCGGTATACAGAAAAAATATAGTTTAAACAGCTACCTGCAGAGATTATAGGCCAAATCTTGTGATTGTACATACATTTATAGAACAAAATATAGCATAGGTAGTGCATAAAATGTCTTAATTGAATTGCATGACAGTAGCATGAACAACTCTTTCACTGCACAGTTTTGTGTTTACCAAAGGGTCCTGGTGGCCCCCAGTGTAGCTCTCTGGGTTAACAACTGCTTCACAAATCCAAAGAAGGTTGAACCTGATTCTAACCTAGATGGCTTTGTTCCAAAGGAGGGCTGGTCCCAATTTTACAGGGTTATCTTCTGAAAATGGAGTAAACCCAGGGTTAATTGTTGTCAGTGTGAACTAAAGGTTAGAGTTCAGAATGACAGATGAATCGCATTTCTATTATTCAGTTACATTTCTTAAATAGATTTGGTCAATCTACTTGTGTGTTTTTTTGTGTAAGCCAACAGAAAGACTATATCAAGCACTTTTATTTATTTTGTCCTTCAGATACTGTAGCTATGGTAACATTTTTTCCTATTCCTCCAAAGAGAACAAGGTGAGGGTAAACAGGATGCCAGCTTTCCCCCGTACTGTATACAACACAATGCATAAACATTTGGCACGGGTTAATAAATCAGTATGTGTCTTTTTTAATCTGTGGTTGTGAATGTCTGATTGAGTTTAGTTTTGTGTCTTAGTTTAGTTTTGAGGTCTAAAGATTGAAGAGTAAAAGAGGTTTTGGGGTTTATACTGATGTTGTGGAGACAGCTAGATGTACTGGCTGTGTCGATGAGATATACTGCACAAATCTCTGCTGAGCTGCAGTAAGGGTGAGTTACTTTAAATCAGAAGTACAGATTGTCATTTTGTCTGGTGCAACAACCATAAACCTGTGAATAGAAAGAAAAAAACTGAAGAGAAGAGGAAGGGACTGAGGCTTGGTGGATGTATTTCAAAATAAACATTTGACAGATTGGAGTTTTAGTTATTTAAACATTTCTCAGAGGCAGGGCTGCTCTGGAGGATCAAACGATCAGACTGCATTAGTTAAACCTTTCTGAGAAAAAGGAAGCACAAAGCCAGACTTGAATGTCCAGGAAAGGACAGGCGAATTGACATGGGGGGGGGGGGGGGG
>NW_023340206.1:3754319-3763501 GCF_004916995.1 Morone saxatilis
GGGGGGTTGTCTTTTTTTTTTTAAGGCTTTATGAGTACAAACAAGGGAATTTTGGCTTTTCCAGCTGAAACTTCCATTAGTGTGACTGACAAAAGTGAAAAAAGAAGCTTCAGATCAATTGAGGTTTAACACTAAAAGCCACAGAATGGTTACAGAGTCTATAGAACAAAGGAAAGATTACCAAACAATAGACACTCCCACTTTCCCTTCAGTCTCAGTGCTCAGCTTCTAGTTGCATTCAGCTATGTGCATCCCATTTTTAAGGAATCATTCTTTTGGTTCATGTGGGCAGTTCGCTACCCTGCGAATTGAGCCAGCATGATATTAAATTACCATTTTTGGAAGTTTGATTTCCAGCAACCAGTTGCAGTGTATCTATGCAACCAGAATTAGAGAAAATAAAAGCAGAAACACCACTGGCCCGAGTTGTATGATAATGATATGATATAAATGCTCTGTGGTATAGCCCGAACTACTGCGCATGACATGTTTGAACTTGTATCCATGGCGATTTGTCTACTATGCCAGCAATACCTTTTGAAGTGAAAATGTAGAGAACGATGCCAAAATGCAAGGATTCATCGGAGATATTTCATTGGAGACTGTAAATAAGTAGCTGCTTTGGTACAAATTAAGTCAAGCTGTAGTCAGCTCAAATATATACTTTGGTATACTGTCAGATCACGTTTAATCCCATCATAGAATGCATTAAAACCACAGCACCATGGCAACACATTTATTTTTACTCCAAAGCCAAGACAACAGCAGGTAAAAACCAACAAGAATAGATTCTAATTTATTCTCTGCTGTTCAACTGCAAAAGCTTGATTAGAAGTTAAGGTGACTGTGAGAGCACCCCTGGGTGCTGACTGGGGTTACAGGAATATTTTTCTGATAAGTCTCTATCCCTCCAGACATAACATTATCTAAAAGCCTATCTTCTTTTAGCAAGAGCGTGGCGAGAATCTTGGGTTAAAGCAAACATATAAGCGTATATAAGGTGTGTGTGAAAAGGGTTAACCTGACTGAGAGATGCGGGTTATCTGTGGTTTAAAGATAGTGTAGCTGTGTGAAGTGGCCTATGGAGAGCTAAGTGCTGAAGGGAGGGCTTAGTGCGAGCATATCAGGTCAAGATGGGTAACAGACTGTCAGAGGAGTGACTGCGCATGTTCCGTCTGTGCTCATGGATGCATCAGTGCGACTCAGATTGCGTTAAGTGTGTGACTGCCACAGCAAAGCAAATGTGTGACTGTCATTTGGACAGCTGAGACCCGCCGAGTCCTGATGTTTGCACAGCCGCCCACTCAAATATGTCTGCAGAGCCATGTGAGAGCTGCTCAAAGCGCAGAGAAAAAATATTCAAGGAAAATGTGTTCCACGGGTAATGATCCCTGCTTGTTTAGGAGCTCAAAAGCTCAGAAAGACACACTCGTATAAATCTTCAAACATATGTTTTTAGGAGGACGTAGAGAAGCACAAATAGATCCTAAGCACACAAAAACAGCAATTGAAAACAAGTGAGCCTGTACTCACCTAAAGTATGGTTTTGAGCCATTTACGGCCAGTTTAGGAGAGGTTATCATTTCCCCCCAGTATGCTTCAAGCTAAAAGTCCTGTGTTTTCACTCTTCTAGTCTTATCTGACATCTATATACTTTATTATCTGACACCTGCAGCTGCACACCGCCTTTAAGAAAGTGAGCTGTTCAAGAAAATGAACATTTCTGACTCGGGGCCATTTAGGAAGCAATCACAGTGAGCATAAATGGACCACTGACCCTTTTCGCTTAATCCAAAGAGGTTAATGCATTAAAGATGGAACATTTCCAAGCACTAAAATACAAGGACATTCTATTGAAGATTTGCTTTTACTTTGAACGCCTAAGTACACTATCCTAAACACCTCAAGACTTAGTTAACCAAATTTTGAATGAGAGAGAGAGATGTTGCCACAGTATAATTCCACTTGAAAACTTTTCAAAAACATACAGGCTGTGACTTCCTACTTAAACATTATACATGAAATTGCAATATGGCTTAGTGCAATATCCAAATCGCAGAAGCTGCAGTATTTTAGATAAAGGGAAAATGTGTGACAGAACAGCATTATAATGAAGTACTGTACTGTGTTCTACAGAGATGCCCTGGCCGACAATTCAATTGTGATGCTAAAATCATGATTCATATCTGTCAAAATAATCGCAATATGAAGTTTTTACGATATCGGCAGCCCATCTTAAGAACTAGATTTTTCTCTCAGGAGTTAGTGGAGACCAAAAAAAGAGCTACAAGGTGAATATTGAATTTACATATGCAAGGTGGTCAGAAGAGTGTCTCCAAATGAAGGCCACAGCAAAGTTAATGATATATTTCAGGTGTAAAGATCCAGTCTTTAGGATTTAGTGGCATCTAGTGTAGTTGCCCTTGCATTACCTCTCATTCCAATCATGTAGGAGAAATTACAATGGCCGCAAAACTCTCTATCATGGCCATATCCAGAGCCAGGGTTTGGTTTGTCCGTTCTGGTAAAAGAGGATCCGTTTCCTTATTCTAAGTTAAAGAAAAACAATTGTTCTTATTTTCCAGTGATTAAACACTAATGAAATCATACTTATGACTATTATAATCCGTTTCTGCCAATAGATCTTCCTAAATGTTACACACTGGACCTTCACTGTGAGGAAAAAAAAATTCTCACAGCCTTAAAACAAAGGTTGGCACTTAAGGGCATAAAATGAACAATGAAAGTGTCTTGAAGGCTGTCAACAACACTCTTTTTTAAGTACACATTCACAGGGAGCTTAAGCTTTCATCCACAGTGGCCTTAGAAGACCACTCAAGAGACATTTCCATTATTGTAGATAGCAGCAGGATACACTATAGGGGGGCTAGCTGAAACTGGGATGTATATTAAATCAAAAGAGGTCTGCACAGTGCAGCAAGGACAAACATACAGAAGAGCTATGCAGGGTCTGCAACAGGCAGAAAGCACATAACCACAATGTTCTCTGATGTTTAACCTCCAGGAAAAGAGGGGGGGCAAGGGAGGCAGTCAAATGGAAAGGAGTGAGTGTATGGGAAGGGGTCAACGAGAAGGCCAGATGCATTGGGTATAGGGACAGGAAGCACACACATACAAAGATATACAGAATAGAGAATGAACCGGGGAGGCTGAGGGTGATGCCTTGCTGTGATTGGTTGAGAGAGGAACAAACGTATGCCCTGTCCCTGGGAGCTGGGTGGCTTCAGTGATTGGAGACTCCATGCCAGTGGTGGCAGATGAGGGAGGAGGGGCAGCACTGGAGCTGTCAGGCACATATACAGCTCTTTGTACCATTGGGAAAGGGCCTATTTGTCTGTAAGAAACAAGGCTGTGCACAAGATTTGAGTTTTAAATGTACACATTTACAAAATGTCCACAGAATGTTAGGGCCTTAAAAGGGGCCATAGAAAAGCTATTTCCCTTTCAATTCTGTGTTTATTTTACTGGCCGCTGTCAAATTTGCCAGGAGATATTGCCCTCTGTTGTCAGACTCACTGTCTGTCCTTTATAGGGAAATGTCAAATATTATCTTTCACACTGTGGGGATTATTTGAGGTGTGCTGCAATGATTCAGGTCCATGCACGATGATATCTTTACATAATTTAGGGCACTCAAGTATTCTGTTTGTTGACTTGCCCTGCATTTACAACAATCCTTATGGAGGTTATATCCAAATTATGAAAGACCCAAATATGATGAGCTGTGATATGCTGATGTTAGCAAAAAAACCAAGGCATGTCATCACTTTCTCCAATTGTTTCCTGCAGCCTAAGCAAGTCCAATCTCTTATATTTCAAATATTGTTTTTTTATCCAGGTGGAGTTTTAAGAGTTTAATCCTACACTGTCTGTAATGTTTAATACATTCTAGGTTTGTATTGCAACTTTACATTTTTCATCGACTTTGCCCAAAACTTCTGCTTAGTTTTCCTTCTGGTAATGATTCCCTACATCTTTGACAACACTTAAAGATTTATTTTGTGCTGTAGGTTATACTTAACGTGGGTGGACAGAGCAGCAATGATAGCAAAAGTGGAGGAGGAGAGGTTTTCTCTGCTCAAAAGGTGAGGGGTGGCTACACTGCATTCTGGGCTTTTGAGTCTACTGTCGGTAAAGGAATTGGTATCTTTGCCACCTCTGCTATGGATTTCTCCCTGTATGATGACTGAATGTAGGTACAAAATGTTGAGTGGAGAAAGAACCTCTGCACTTTGGATTCTGAGCTGAAAATTTTTGTGCTGTCAATTGTTATTGTAGCTCCACTGGAAATATCTGGACATAATGTCATGTTGCCTGTTTGGCCACTTATCCACAGAAAGAAGAAAAATACACAGCTGCCAAAATAGAATCAGAGATGCAGTGCACATTCCCGGCAGATATTTTCTAACAGAGGTGGATTTTTTTTCTTGAAGCACTACATGTGCTACAACTTTGTCGAGTTGACACTGAATTTAATGTACTTCATCAAACCTTTGTGAAAAAGTTCGAGAGCTATTTTGGGTTCAAAGAAGTTTTTCAGTCAATCTAGAGCCAACATGAGTCTTTCTACTATTCATTATTCCACAATGTATGGCCAAAAACCCCACAAAGCAATATTATTAATCTTGAGGAGGAGGGTAATTTATTTTCTCTGGCATGTGAAGATAATTAAGCAGGGGGGCGGACGGGATTTTGAGCAAGCTCACTTGTTGCCGCCTCACATGTCTTGGCATCATTCCCAACACTTTGAGTTGATGTCAAAATACAGTTACTCACCCAATAAACCACCTTCTGTTACTGTGGGAAGCACTAATCTGAATTTTTGCATTATCACAGTTAAGATGTATTTGGATGAGCACAGTGTGTGTGTGTGTGTGTGTGTGTGTGTGTAGGTGTGTGTACAGTATATGAATCCGTCTTTGTGGCCAAGTTAAGATTTAATTTAATCCCACTTCTGCTACTTAAACTAACCTTCAAATGTCAAGCTGTGGAGAGTCCTGCTTCCAGAACAATTAAATAATTAAAACCTGTTCTTCCTAGAATCCATACTGGTTTGTCAAATACATGAACATGGACTGGCACATATTTTTTCAAAATAGTACTTGCAATTTTTATCATTATTATTATTAGTAGTAGTATTAGTGTCATTGTCTTATGAAGAGTCAACAAATTTTAGTACAGTAGTGACTGAAATTGTGAAAGTTCAAATAAAATAAAACAAAAAATGTGTTATACAGTGTGAATGATACCAAAACCATGAAGGCCCACTATTAGCTGATAGTAAACGTCACTATAGTTTATTTTATATCATATTTGGGTTTTAGTACTTGAGAATCATGCATAGAACTTTCCAAAGGTTATTTTTTTACCTAAAATGTCTCTTTAAGTCTGACTTTTTGGATGGAATTTTTTGACTCATGAGTTGATGATGTATCGTACATACTGGCCAAGATTTTAGCCCAAGAGATGAGATTCTCATGAGAAAACATGGACTAATTCTTATCTCAATAAAGACAGTGAGTGGGTGAGTGAGCACAGTGCAGCACAGTTCAATATGATCTGATTATAGTGTTTGCTGAGAAAACACCACCACCATGTCCTTCACAACAGCTTTAAGGTTTCCACTATGCCTTTGTTTCCCATACTGAGGTATCATAGGAATCCTATCATTGTCAGTGGACATGCTGGCAGTATGTCGGGTGCACTGTGGCCTGCCTGGGGGGACACTGACTTCCCTGCAGCCGTTCCCTGTCACAGTAGCCCATAATTGGCCCCCTGCTTCTCACCAGGAGTGCGTTCTTGTACAGTATGTGTGTTGGTGCGCGTACGTGTGGGCGCCTGCACGCTCGCCTGTCAAGCTCTCGGATGACGCACAGATCCATGGGCACCGAGGAACCCTGAACTGCTATGAAGACATTCTGTCAGCTTAGAGAAGCTGGGAACTGCTGAGATAGTTCAATCTGCAAGCTTTTTTACAAGGTTAAAGTTGGGGATTTTCGGGAAGGATGTGCCATATCTGATCGCAGTGGAATAGTGCAGAAATAATAGATGTATGCTGTGGAAATGCACTGCAGGGAGCGAGATTTGGCCACAATGGTAGAAATGTGATATAGAAGAACAATTCCTTTGTTATCAGTTGGAAATGTGGGCTGTGATGCTGAATGAAACAGTCCATACCAAAGTCGTGACTTTAATTTGAGGCGGATTTTAGAGTGGAACATGGTGGGGATGTGAAGGGCAGGACTTTGCTTCCTTGTAAACAGGGTTGTATGAGAGCTTGGACCCAACACAGGAGATAAGAAAACACAGCAAGCTGAATTCAGGCTGGATTCAAAAGTGTTTTCTGTGCAGAAAACACAAACAGCCCATTAAGCTCCAACCAAGGAAAATACTCTAGCACATTAGGTCTCCAAAGAGGCTGAGAAACTGCAATAAATCCAAACAAGCATGATACAGGACACAAACACAGGACTTCAACACAACTATGTTCAGCCAACGGGGGTGGGAATCAGAGGGTAGCTCACCATATGATGTTATTACTACAAGTTACTCAAATTACCCATGGCATCATGATGCTGGCGATTCTGCTATTCTGCACAAAATTATGTGTTTTTACTGACTTTTCTCCTACCTCTGCTTATTTCTTGTGAAAAACAAAATATTTCCACCCTTTCGGTCCTGCAACACATTTTCAAATGAAATGCGAAGAAAATTATACTCTTAGGTTGAACAGCTCATAGCTGTATGCAACCTGTGTAAGTAGTAAGCTAATTTCAACGGGTCAAAAGCCAAAAAGGTTGGGAACCACTTCAAAGTAGGCCTGCGTATTGGCAAGAATCTGGTGATACGATACGCATCACGATACAGCGGTTACGATTCCATATACTGCCATTTAACTTCCAGCTGTCACAGTATATACACACCTCCATATGCAAATCTAACAGTTTTCTCTTTTATGCAACCAGAACAGTGGCAGTTGCATTGGTATTTATCTTTATAGATTTATATATCATTTATACTGTCGCCTCAACTGTACAACAACATGATATACCGACATTCATATGTTTTGGACGTGCTCCTCTCGGCATATGCTTTGGTTGGAAATATTCAGGACAATCTCACAAATAATCTCTGTCCCAGTCAGACTGCATCTTTTTCTTGTACTAAGAGCTCTGTTTATTTTCTCTCTTTGAGAAGAGGGGAAGTGACACAATTAGCTGATTTATCAAACACCGCCATTCGATCAGTCTTTTTGAAGCACGTAGTCAGAAACCCCTCTCACTGATGCTGCAGCAGTTTCTAAAACTCATCCTCAGTGTCTGCTCAGCGTTTCTTCTGCATCGCTGCTGAACGTAACACCGAACAGACGCAGGATCAGAGTCTGCCTCCTGTCACTTAATCCAGTAAACTCACCCAGTCCTCCTCCAGCGCTCCCACGGCGAACTGGTCTGATGGTGCGCTGACGAGAGCCGGGTCGCTCTTGGTCTCATTGTAGAACTCCTGCAGGGCGGCCAGAGTATGAGCTGACAGCGTGGGGATGTCGTCGTCGCTGTCGCTCATGGCTGACGGAGGACGAGCGGCTGTCCTTTAGGAGTAATTTTCTTTTGAAGGAGGTAAAAACCTGAAACTAGAAGAAAAACATTGTTATTGGTAGTTTTCTCTGGTTCATTTACTCTGATGGACAAATAAGTACGTGATGAATCCCAGCTCAGCGTGCAGCAGTCTGATGTATCTTACAGCTGCACAGCAACTCCAAATGATGCTTTATTGACTGGCAGTAGGATCATAAAGTGAGGATCATAAAGTGAGGATCACACCATGTTAAAGTCTTTAAAAAATGATACATTATGATATTTTACATGTGATATTTCGTTCATTTGCCACATGAATCAATAAGCATTCTAATATTGTGATATTGATATACAGCCCTAAAATATCATTTGTTAAATAATGTTCCAAGTGACGCATTATATATTAAGCAAGCAGTGCAAGGTTCATTTTTTATGTAATTACATTTTAAATATTTCTGATATTTCTAAAAAACTAATCTTGTATCCGACAATGCAGTTTCATTGTGTGTTTGTGTTCTTGCTTTTTATTATTATTAATCAGGTAATGTCTTTAGGATGGAGATCTGTTTTGCAGAGACCTGAGGACGTCAGGTTGGACAAATGCATTGATTTCTTCACTGTTACACAGATTTTGTAGTTGTGTCTGTAGGTGTTTCTTTCTGAGACATTGTTTTGGTGAGCGTTCTCTTCTCAAAGAGTTCTTAAAGGGAGAGAAAACGTCCTGGAAACATCGACGTCTACAGCAGCAGAGATTTCTGTGAACTCTTTTGTTCAATGATGGAACATTCCTCGCTCCCTATAGAAAACACTGACCCACACACACTCTGTTAATGCGTATACATATTTATTCAGATTTGTTACGACTCACTTTATTTAAACGATGTTTGTGTGTAGTGTCTCAAAAAGCAAATGAACACATTTAGGTCTTTATCTTACTACTTTTGTATTTTACTACACTTCATATTATTATTATTATTATTATTTGTGTCTGTAGGTTTGACCAAAGGTTAGCATTAATTAATGCCTCAATTTCACATTTAAACATTCAGTAAACTTGTAATACAGAAAGGATTGCCTCAATAGAAGTAATGAGCTGGGGAAGTTTCATGCTGATATCTATCATTAACCCTTTGTGATCAGTCTCTCACACTGAGCCACACCAAACCTTCCAGTGTCATTCTCTCTATTCTTTCTCTCTCTATTCTCAGGGTTTTACAGGGCGAAGCCTGATTTATAAAACATTTTATTCCTAAAAACACTGCGAGTAGCTTCTGATATATCGATCCCCTCTGACTCATAACCTTTGACTGACAACATAAAGGTGTTCACATTTCGGCTCTGGAAATATCTGCAAATAGTGCAGATTGACAATGCCTCAGCTGAATATGTAAACAGAATATGAGACAATGTACTAACTCCAATAGTAATGAGACAGTGAGTGAAGCTGGTGATCAGTTAACACTGACCCTGCTGCCTGCAGTCTCTCTCTAAAGACACTAAAGAAGGAAGCATCGATCCGTCTGACAGAGTGAACAATGGAGAGAGCGGAGTGAGGAGCAAAGGCGACATGACCACAGACAGACAGACAGA
>NW_023340206.1:3763601-3768151 GCF_004916995.1 Morone saxatilis
GGGGGGGGTCGTAAGGGGAGTGTGGTTGTACATGTTCAGTGACAACTGTTGAAAAGATGCCATATATGCTGAGCTTCTTAAAAAAAAAGTAATTTAAGGGCGAATAGAATAATTGGAGAGTAATTATAAAACTTTCTATAAGAGAGGAGGGAAAAACTGAAGATGTTTAAGGTCACATCGAGATACCTGTTGAGTAAACGTGTGTTCGTATGTGTATGTATGCTTGTGTGTGCAACAAGGAGAGCCAAGGACAATGAAAGACCTTGGAAAATATAAGCCAGAGAGAGAGAGAGAGGGATAGGAGCAAGACAGAAAGACAGAGTGAGTCATCACAACACTAAAACTTTACAATACCTCAATCTGTACCGGTAAGCACATCAAGTAATTTTAACAGGACTGTCAGCGCGGCAGCATCAGTTTAGTGAGGTTGATACAAAATTTAATTAAGAAGAGCGTCACACTTAAGAATAACACTGCTCCGTTTGGTGTCAGAGGGCTGCAAACTGTGAATTGTAATCTTTCTTGATAGCAATGATTTACATTAAGATGATACTCAAAGATAGGAAGCGACAGCACAAGAGGGACACAAGCTTGTTTTCCTAATTTATAGATGTGAGCAAGAAAGCACTGAACAATCAGTGTTTTAGCTGCTGTGCATGACTCTACATTGTAATGTGTTATTGTGTAAAGAGCAAGGTTTAAATAATACTAACGAAGCAAGAGGAAGAATTATTGTCTCCCATTTTATTTGTGTGCGTTTTTTTTGTGTCTTTGTTCACCTCAAGATATGAGCTTCAATAAGTACTCACATGGAGGAGTGGCTTCAAGGAAAGCATGTTTTTGTGACTGAAGCCTTTTATTGCTAAGAGTTGTAGCTATCAAATCGATCATCAAATGCATCATTATACTGGAATAAGCAATCCATCACCTAAGACATAACATTATGTTTACTTCTGGATTTACTGGACAATTGTCTCACCTTTCTGACTTTGGAAAGACCATAAATTGTTACAAAGTGTCAAAAAAAGAGCAATGAGTGCAGAACAACAATTCGTGGAGGTTTTGATGCAGAGACAATGAATGTAAAATATATTCACAACAACACAATCAAGATAAACCATCAATAATTTACTGAACGTCACAATTACATTATTTATGCCCTTTCTAGGCTTCAACAATTCTGCTGCTGACCTTATTCTACTTTTTTAGACAGCTGATGTTCGTAACAGTTTTTAAAAAAAAAAGCTATTTTAAAAGGGATGAACGTTTTATTGAAGTGTCTTTATGTCTTATCGGCAGCAGCCATATCCATAGCCTGCTGGTACAATTCTCTGGGCTGCTACTTAAAGTTCAAAGGCTAATCTCTTATACCCAAAAGTGCCATTGCACCACCAAACGTGCCACTGAGCACTCCTACGACTCTCCAGTCCCACAGGAGACGCAAAGTTCAATGCAGACACAAACCCACCTCAATAACTACATTATTCAATTTGAAGTGTTTCAATATGGTACAAATCTGTAATTCATGACATTCTTCTGCAGGGATGTGTGGCTGGTGAGCCCACCTCAGCTCACTTCTGAGGAAAGGGAATAAGTCATCACTTTCTGATGTTAGATATTATATATTACATGTTTGTTTGCATTTATTTCACAAATAGTACCAGGCCAATTAAACCTGAAAGTGTTTTTGATAAAAATACATCTAATCACTGGCTGGATTTCATGGCTAAGCTACTGTTTTTTTCCGCCTTACTGCAGGAACAGAATGAGAAAGACTTCTAATTAGCTAATGTAGGTTAAAAGGAAGGATTTACATTATGTTTAATGTTCTGTCAATCATCATTGATAGTGTTGGGAGTGTGCAGGAGACGTATCCGGAGATGTATGAGATGGAAGTGGGGAGTAGGCGTACGGAATGGACCAGAGCAATTCAGAAATAGACACACTGAAGGAGGAACATATAAAAACAAGATGAGAAAGTGTTAAAGGTAAGGGGGGAGAGAATCTGAGACTCTAAGAGGCAAAAGTAAGAGTGGAACTGATGGGGCAAGAGTACATACGAAAAAAAAATGCGGGGAGTAGAGACACAGCAGAGATTACAGATTCGCACGCAACCACTCTTTTCAGCTGACACAGGAGAAAAGCTACACTGTAGATTCGCATAACGAGACCACTGGACCATCATTAAAATCCAGAGGCCGCAAGACAAACCGAGCCCCACCTGACTGTTGGCTGTTGTTGCCCCCCAGAGAAACGCGCCTTGTTGAACCTGCTCCTCTTCTGTCAGCACTTTCATAAATAATTCACCGCGCACTCTGGGGCAAGAGAGCCATAGAGTGTACAGTACTTCTCCCCTGTCTTTTTCTGCATTATTTTATTGCCCCACATCTGCACCGCTCAAACAAGATGCACTCATTTGCATAGTTTGGAGGAGACCGTGGGGTGCAGGTCACCAGAACTCTCCATTCAGAGGGAATTTAAACAGCGGCGTGATGACGACACCGGGTCTGTGCCGCAAGCAGTTTATGACGGCGCTGTTTGTTTTAATGTGTGTTTATTACAGTAAGGCAAAATGGAAAGACATCAAGCTGTCAACAGCACACACATACTGTAGAGTAGAAATGCAGGAAGAGACAGCGTTCGGAAAAAACAAAGCACCATGAACAATATAGATATATTTTGGAATACCCACGAGTCCTCCCCACCATTACCTCTGTCTCTCACACTTCCTCACAGGTTGCACAGAGGTCCCTGCTCGCTGCCTCATCTACATAATCAGCCCTTAACATTGGCATCAGGCACTTGTTAAAGTGACACTGAAGCAGTTACGACAACCTCTACTGCTTCCAGAAGTGTTAAAAGGGGCCTTGTTGAATGAGAGAAAAGCAGTGATGGATATTAACAACAGCAAATTTGAATGTATGCTATTAATTGCGGTTTTATTTTATTTTTTCTGTGCGTGTGTGACATTTTGACACACTGATAAAGAAGTGAATGTTCCTACAGAGCGTGTCTTTTCACAGCATCTCAAGTGCCATGAAGATTAGGCACATTAGACAGTATTTATCTGTGATGTGAGGAGACAACAACAGAGTCATAATGATGCTTTTTGTCATTTAGTGTTGTGCAACTGTGTTGCTTCAATGGATGGTGAAACCTAGATGTGCAGAGGTGGAGAGGGAGGCTGAAACCCACAAATGTACAGGCAATATACCTGTTTCTAAAGCAGTCACATTATGGCGGTTTAAATGCCAGTGAGATTGAAAGACATTTCTATACATGGCCCAAACCAGTGCCTGCTTGCATCCGAGTAAATGCTGTACACATGTTGTTGTAGTAATGAGGCTTGTGTTTTACCATCAGTGACATTCACTACTGCAAGGTCCAAACAAGACACAGTGGTGCCTGGGCCATTCCAGAGTTAACTAGCTGTAGCTCAGAAACCAGGTTCCTGGAAAGGTTCTTACAATTGAAAGAGTTAGAAGTACTTTGTTTAAATAGACCTGAAGTCCCTCTGTAAACTCAGTGTAAATTGGCACCTACTGCCAAAGAAATATTAGCTTTCTTGTCTGTTATATCTGGTTTATATCTGCTCATCTTCACATCCACAGAATAAAAAGATTGAATAGCTTTCTAAAGCAGTGTTCCTAAAGATAAAACTAGATGCATCTCTACACAGCATGTGTTTTCCCATGGCACAAAGGTATACAAGTACTCCACAACTATATATACATTTAATATTGAGTGTACACGTCCATCATATAGCATGATATACACTGTAGTTGTAGCTGTATACTGAAAGTTAGTTTCATAAAAATATATATAGCACAGACAGCAGTATACATAAGCTATTGAGGTTTCTCAAGAATTGTATAAAAAAAAAAACTTGCACCTCATGTAACAAAACATTACTAAAGCCTAAAGATTGACACCCCCGTTATTGTCACATTACACTATGTGACCAGAAAAATTCATGGAGGCGTTAAGAGAGTGAAATGCAATCTTCTTGCCAGGTATCAGCATCTATAATGGTTTTCCTCACCATGGCCCTGGTTTGATTTCTTGCAACAATGCTTGCATCGCAAAGGATGAATTCACAAATACGCATGATGCATACACCCACACGAACACTACACCATCCCCTTTCATTTAGGGTTTTTACAACCTGTTTATCCTGCACATTTTAGACACTTAAATACTTCAGCGAGTGCGTGTCAGTTTTAGTTTTATCATTTACCAATCTGCTCTGCGGAAACTGGGTCATGTGAAGCAAGAATGGCTTTATCAGACGAGAAAGTTACTGAACCGTCCTTCTTCACTGTCCTTTTTCCCTCAGAATGCCCCCCTCTTTTTTCTTTTTTATATCACAGCAGCTTGTGCACACATCCCTCAATCTCTCCCCCTCAGCGACACCACCCACTACCATCCCTCTCACATCTTATCGTCCCCTTCACTCTGTTGCCCAATGCCTTTATTCTAACGGGTTGAGGGGAAAAAAAGACTTTTCAGTTTAACCATTTTTGCAACTGTGGACATGTGTTAGATGTTTT
>NW_023340206.1:3768238-3782017 GCF_004916995.1 Morone saxatilis
TATCATATAATATATCGACATGACCTCAATATTGGACATGATTACATTACATTTACATTGTTGTACAAGAATGTCACCAACATTTTAGCCAACATGGTTTTCCTTACCAATAAAAGCACGGCTAGACATTTTATTTATTTAGGATATTGGAATATTCTGAAGTTCATTGCTCTTGAATGGTTGTACTTTTATTAAGCAGCTTATTATGATGTCAGTGGCAAACAAAAGTAGTTATCATAACAGGCCTACATCTGGTACAAATGTATGAACTATGATGAACTAGAGGTTCAAAAATCAAAACCTTTGCCTCAGACTGTTTGGAGTGTCCAATGTATGCTATATCAAACATGTCAGATCTGAACATGGGACTGCTTAGCGACAGGAATCTGATCACATTTTAATTGTCTGCCACTTTAATCTTTCAAAGAAAATTTGTTAAATAAATGGGTGAGGCTGTCTTCTGCACAATAATTAGCTGCAGTAAAGTGCTTTGTGCAGTAAATCAATATTTCCAGACAAATCTGACGCAGTGGAAAACAGAATGGTTTCATTTGTGGTTAAAAAAAATGATATAGTGAATAACTGCCCCTACATACAAATAAATTCAAGAGGCATTACTATATGAAGGAAAAAGTATGTGGACACCTTATCCTTACACCCATCTCCTTCGAAAACCATGAGCATTAAGAAGCTGCTAACAACCACCACTCTTCCGGGAAGCTTTTCATGAAGAGTTTACAGACTGCACTGGTTGCAGGGATTTGCTGCCATTCAGCCACGAGCGCATTAGTGAAGCTGGTCACTGATGTTAGGTGATAAGGCCTGGCTGACAGTCAGCATTCCAGTTCATCCCACGGACGCTGGATGGGGTTGAGGTCAGAGCTCTATGCGGGCTAGTCAAGTTGTTCGACACCAAACAAAAGAATGTGTACTTGTGTGTCCTGCAGCTGATGGAGGCTGTCTTCGGTGAGAAAACAGAAACAATGACTCATCAAAGTGTTTAACATAAAAAAGACAAGTGGTTCATGTCTAATTTTCTGTGTTGTCTAATATCTGGAACAATAGAAGGTCCATTAGGCACAGTGCACAGACTTTACAAATTGCATGGCAGTATATGATGAAGTGAGAAACCATTTAAGAAAGAGGAGATGGAAATTATGAGCATTTACATCTATTTCAGCTGGAGAATCTAATTTACCAGGTCCTTTGGTACTGTTTCAGTGTACTTAAAAAAGACATAAAAATCCCTTGGTGTAATCGGAAACTACTTATTTCTACTTGTGAGGAACTTAATGTTTGTGTGTTCTCTAATCGCTAAGTGTGAGGTACACTGTGATCTCTAAGCGCTGACATTTGCATATTCTCAGTGGCTCTCTTTGATAATCATTTATCAAACTGATGAATGGTTGTCATATTATGCGTGATTTGTATAGACGCTCCGCGAACGCCTGACTGAAACGGATTCTTTACAGCAGCGACTGTTCAATGAGAAGTAGGGGGGTAAAACCAAGCCTTATTGGTGACTGAAAGGTAATTAGTATCTTGGTGTTCTGTGTATTACAAGGAGCTGCTGAGTGAAGAAGACACCATTCCTTTTCCGAGCTGTTAATAAGCACGAACAAAGAAGAGAATTTAAAGAAAAAAGTAAGAAATGAGGAGTTTACAGTCAGACCACCGGTGCTTCTGCCAGCATGCACACCCCAGAGAGTAATTCAAGAACTTAATACTAACAAGGTCAACACGCAGATACACGGCACCACTCCCCCTCCCAGGTCTTATTACAGTAATGCATTTAGACAACTAGCCTCGTTTCTCCAATATGAGCTCATATATCCCTGCAGCTCAAGCCCCAGAGAGCCATTTTCAGTTTACCGTGTAGGGTTCAATTCTTTCAAAGAACCACACTGTCCTCTCTCATCAGCCTCCTATTTTTCATACTACAGTATCACCCATTACTGGTTCCTTTCTATGCACAAGCGGACTGCCCTGTTTGTTATCAGGTCAGAGGTTTGCGGAGACGCTGCAACGTCTCTGCAGTGAAAACCAGGCAAACAGCAACTGATTTCATGGTAGAGCAGAGGTGACTGACAACTTGTGAGATTCATCCCCTGCGCATGCTAATGGAGGCTTGGAATATGGCAAAGAAATGAATTGGGTCTCATAAGGCTCATGTTTTTTGGTAAATTGCTTTGAACTATTCTTAAAAGAAAATCCCTCAAGTCATGCTGTGAATATTTGCTGTGGCATCAATGGTCTTACTCAAGTGCGCTATAAGTGTGTTTCCATGCGCCGGTTTTGATGTGCTTTTAGAATTTGCAAGGAAAGGCGGTATGCCAGGATTTTATAACTTAGAATTAAATGTAAATTTATTTGCTCAATAATGTAAATATGTTTTTCTTTTTGAGCTCCACAGTTCACTCTCAAACAACACAAATTCAAGGTCCACTTGCTAGCTTATTCTGTGGCTTTTGACCACTTGGCCTTCATTAGCAGATTGAGTTGGTACACTTTAAAGCTAACATGGATGAAAATTATTCCCAAATAAACTCAACCAGCTGATGAAGGCCTGGTGATACAGTCAAAAGCCACAGACTAAGTGAGTAACCCTGCGTTGGGATTGTTTGGCCAGATAATACATGATAATGTTGGAGGACTGTGCTGTGTTACTTCAGAAGTAAATTAATTGAAAGAATGCTAAGATAAATGCATGCTAGCTTAGATTCAAAAATAAAAAGAGTAGGATTACATGAGACGCACAGCTTTTCTTTTGAGTATGTAATCTTGTCACACCTTCTTCAGAATATTCACATTGTGGAAACATGTTAATTCACAATTTATTTTGCCACCTTTTTGGAAATCTTTGAATTTCAACACTGAATGGAAACATTATGACAGCATCCCATGTCAGCAAGTCTGTTTGTTCAGAAAATATTATCAGATGACTGAATAGAAAAACCTCTAGTTTACCCGCCGCCACTGCTCTTCAATGGGCGTCAAAACAGTTCCATTAGTTCAGTAAGTGAAGAAAGAAAAACAATTACTTCAGGGCTGCTTCAAACTTTAGACTATTTCTGGACAACTGGGCTGTTTTTGCCCGAGGGGTGGAAAATCCTTCAGGTGAATCCCTGATCCCCCTTATCTCTTCTCTTAGCCTCTCCAACTAGGCCTTATCGCCTCGTGGACAGTAATTAACAGGAATTACACAGAGCTCCTATCTGCTGAGCCCACGTCGTTACCGCGAAGAGCCCTTTCCCATTTAGGGCCTGTCTGCTGGGAGATTACCACTGGAGAAGGGCTGCTCGATCAGGAGGCGCCACACAACAGTTGTGCTTTTGTGCCAAGCTCAGCCACAGCTTCGGCCACTTGTGCAGATAAAGGCCAAGGTGGGTTTAGCCTGAATTCCAGTAATGTCTTTCAATTTGTGCTTACGTGCAAACATAAGAATGACTGCTTTTTTGTTTGCTAAGATTGTTAGAAAACCCCTAATGGGAATGCGTGTAATCAATCTTTTCCTTAATCTAAAAACAATTTGTCTTACATAAGTGGTTCTTAAGACAAAAAAAAATGGGGACCAATATAATTCATATTCTTTTTGAAATACACCTCACCTCTACTTTAGATATTAAGGAGATATTGGCAGAGTTAGCTAATTCAACTATACAGTAAAAATGATGCCTTTAGGTAAATTGGAGGTTTGTGAGCTGTATAATTTCATGACTTCCAACTGTGTTGCTTGGTTATTAGAAACGGAACCTTTATCTTAAATCCAAATCGTGCAAATGTACCCACATCATTTACACTTATAATTGAAGGGAAAGAAATACGAATGAAAAGATGAACAATTGTCCACGACACATCTCTTCAGCTCTCTAATTTCTCTCGTAGTCTCTCTCTCTCTCTCTCTCTCTCTCTCTTTCCGAGCCCTGCACACTCTAAATGTTTAACAGGATCCTTGAGAAAAGCCTCTACTTCTGTTTCCGTGGCAACTGGCATGCATTGGAATTGATGACATCTCCTGATCGCCCACTTACTTTGCACTAAAAACGCTCTCCCAGTGAACTTCGCCAGTGCCATTTCCCTCACAGAAAGATGACGGCACTTTTCCCACAGTAGAAGAGAGACAGAAAGGGGAAGGGAGTTTTCTATTTGCCCAACACAGCAAACATTTTTATTCTATCTGTAAGCACCAGCAAGAATGAAAGGGGACATTATTTCAGAAGAGCACCGGTGACCAGTTCTTTAAATAATGTGTAAAGGAAATGGATTTAGGGAATGCCACTGGTCAATCTTTCTAACTTTAAAGAATTTAACATGACAAGCCTAACAGGGTCTCAATAATTCATGGTCTGCTGAGTGCCTGTGGGGAGATTTGTATACCTATGTGAATCTGGGTCTCAGCATGAATCGCTGTCTATTTAGCTCCACCTCGAAGCTGCAAACTCTTTGAGAGAAAGAGTGAAACTCTGTCCTTATCTCGACCATCTAGTTAAACGTTTTTGTCTAACAGTGTCCCCATACCTCACACTTTCATTCTCTCCGTTAATTAACATAGACGGGCAGCCAGACAGCTCCGGAGGCCAGAACCCGCAGCAAGACCGCTCGCTGTCACCTTGTTACCACCATAATGGGTTCAGACGAGGTCCCTCCGACACAGGAGAGAGGGGAAATGAATTCATGAAGCCCCGGCCTTGCGTACTTTCCACTTTGCCTTTGTCTCCCTTTGCCCTTCCTCCCTTCCCACTATCCCCACCTACACAGCCTTGTTTAAACTGTTGGCACCACACGACGGAGAGAACATATTCGACATAATCACGCTGCACGCACCAGCAACCCGATGCACAATTCATTCAGCTTCATTAAAACCACACACACATGCTCGTGCACTGACAGCAAATTAACAAACACATTCCTAGAGTGTCCATTAAAATCTATTCATTAACTCTAAGCCACATTTCATCCGCTGTTGGTTTTGTTTGTAAGTGTTTACAACTCAACAATAAAAATGCAAATACTCAAAAAGCGCTCGGCGAAGTCAACAGCGTCGAGGCGTCTATGATCGCTTGTTTAAACATTCGCTCAAGTGCTACTACCTTCGACAGCCAAAGGACTGGCAGGCAGGCCGCTCCGTCAAAGAGCTGGATGTCATGCATGTGAGCAAGAGGCAAGACACTGTGCTGTCAACCCAATTAGGCTGCTCAGGCACACACTGACTCCATTCTGTAGGCCTAAAAGAGGTCAAGGAACATATAAAACTAAGCCATTTTCCCAGCTAGCCAAGACTGAAAGGGAAGGATGTCCTTATGCGTAAGTCTTATGCGTAAGTCATTAAGGGTGGATGTATACCCAAAACCTCTATGGGAATAATTGTCCACATACTGACCAATTAAGAGAGGGGGCAACATGTATGAAAAGCAAAAGAGGTAACGGTCATGTCTTCCTTTAAGTTAGGAATGACAAGAACCTTGACAACCTCTCAAGGTCACTGCTGGAGCACTAATCTTATCTAAATGCAACAGCTAGTCCTTCAGTGGTACAAACAGTCCACCAAGGAAGTGTTTCGGGTGCTTTATTGTTCCAATTATACATTGAGCACAATAATTTGTTTGTTTAATCCAATTACTTGGTGACTCTATTCTGCTATTTCCTTTATCCAACAGTCAATAATCCTTAACCCCCCCACTGAGCCAGTCGGAAAAGCCATGAATGCCCACAGGGTTGTCAGCCCCAAGCAAATGTACTCTGATCAATTGTACACGGTCAGCATGGATGTTTGATTGGATAATCTGCGCCTCACTGTTTTACACGTTTCTGTGTGTGCGCGCAGAATCAATATTCCAAACAACAGAGGTGTATGTAGCCAGTATGCTGATTTAATAAGTGTGGTGAGCTTTCAATCTAAATTAAATTTACTTAGTTTCAGAGAAAATAAAGAGTTGACTTGACTGACTTAGTTGTGTAAAGTGTTGAGTGTGTATAAGCATGCCTCTAACTGTGTGGTCGACTTCAGTGTGGTGGTCGCTTGATCTCCTGTTCTCATGGGTGAGCACAGTTTAGGGTCACTTAACAAACATGCCTACAGGCGGCTGAGAAGCGGCAACTTCTAGATGGTGTGCTTGGAGCCATCATTATAGACTGAAGCGCATTTTGAAAGGGTTAAATGCTCTGACGCAGCAACAACTGCAGAGGTAGCCCACACGCAGAAAATTAGGTCATTTAAATCACTCAATTATAGATGTTGACGTTGCATGCGCATTGTATAGCTCTAATGCCGGGATCACAATTCCATGATATGAAATGTTTCCTAATCCTTCCTCCTCCCCTCTGCACTGGAGATCAAAAGAAACGCTGGAATTGCTTCCCATGGCACATTTGAAATGGTTTTCTGACAGTGTAATACTAAAGTCATTTACCCAGCTGCATTTGGCTTTTGCTATGAATTGCAGAGATGTAGTTTTCTTATTTTGTTTGATGTGCCTGAGCCATGCAGCTAGAGTCATTTAAATTTTGCCATGCGGCTCAAATGAAATACTGACACATGCCTTTGCCTTAAATTAATAATACTGAGTCATGTTACTGAAACCTTGGATTTTGTCTGCATGTAGCAGCTGTAAATTATTAAGTTTTTATGCTATAGGCTACATGACTGTGCTCTCATTAGAAGTAAGCATTTTCCTGCATAGCTCCTGACAGCCATTTCTTGCTAAGGTGGTTAAGTCTGATCCTGAGAAGGGGTAAAAAAAAAAAATGGTTACCATCACCTCCTGGTAGAAATAACTCCCATGCCAAACAGTTTCCCTCCAAAGCTAATCTCTCATTTGCATATTAAAGGCAATGAAAGACACATACAGAACCATAATCCTTAGCTGTCCTTGTGTTTCTCAAGACCAGGCACTTGGTGCACAAAAAAGTGACAGAGAGCCTTAGAGAGCATTGCGAACAGCAAAAGGAGGCCCTTTAAAAGCCTATATCACACGATTTTAAAAAAATCACTGAGGGTGGCATGCACATTAAACATTATAATCAAGCCATATTTGAATTTCAATGCCGAGCAAATGAATGGTGCGTGAATGGGATTTGGATACTTTTATTTTGGAACTGAACGGGAGCGTTTCAGGGCTGGAAATGGGACAGATGACTTGTCAAAAATCAAAATAGCGTTACCATTGCTTTGTTATCATTTTCCCAGCTGTTTTGCCAGATGTGTCTTCATTAAAGCTGGACAGATAAATAAGCCGTGGGTTGCACGTAAATTCAACAGCTTAATGGCTGCCAATAATTGATTTAATTGATTGTCTTTGCAGGTGCAGAGAAAATTGTAAGGTCAGTGCCCTTTTAAAAGGGATGTTACTCATTCATCAGGCGATTTGATCTGTATAATCTGATTTGTTGATGGGAAACAATCTCCACCACTCATTAGGCTCTGTATGAATGAAAAAAAACAACATCTTTTGTCAAACAGCAGCTAGCAGACTTCACAGCTAAGCTATGGGCCTCATTACACACACTCGGAGGCTAACACTTCACGAATCAAACTTAATTGGCTGCCTGAACATTGCATTTTTATACAGCAATTCATTGTAAGTGTTTCTGATGTCAAATGATATACGAGGGGCTGGGGGAGGGAGGGGGCTTCCGTGAGAGGCTGAACGTAGCAGAAACAGTTTAATTACCCTCTGGCAAGATCACACGCACAACACAGGCAAAGGTTGTGGAGAATTTTTAATCCCGTTTCCGAGGGCGAGATTGTGTGAGGGGATGTGCTGAGAGCGCAGAAACACTCGAGATTGTGAGGTTGCGGTGTGTGCCGTGTTGCTTGGCTACTGGCAGGATACAGAGATGCAACGCCTACTAACATCTGTAGTGCCTCTAAGATAGCAGAAGATGCTAATAGAGACTTGATGCTCTTTGGATGCTGCTATCTGGTTTCATTGTGACGTTACTGTCACAATGAAACCAGAATCTACAGTACCTCAACTGTCTCCAACCAGAAATGTTGTTTTGTTCTCACTTGAGAGGGTCCCTCTGTGATGACAGTCACTCGCTCTACTTGCCTCTCCTCTTTTTAACGCCTCTTTTTAGCTTGAAGAAAAAAGGCATTAGAAGCCAATTGTGGGCATTTTCAGGACTGAAATCTTCCATGTTCTCAATCTCTTTTATTTACATTTCACAGGTTAATAGAATCTAATCGTTTTAAAAGGCCACCAGGGCCGTAAAGGCATTTCATGGCTATTTGATCCACAGCGGAGAACTTTTCACTTTTACAGAGCTGCCACTATATGTCATATAAAAAGAAATAAATGAAAGACTTCTTGTAAATTACAGATGATGATGCCCATCTCCCCCTCCTCACACTGAGAAACACACACACAGCACCTCTGTACATGTTTGTTTCATGAATGCAGAGGAGCTGAGGGGGAGGCTTTGCAGCGCCACACTGTGCTGTGATTGGCTGAAAGGAAACCAGAGAGAGGCTTATCCCTGGGAGAAGCCTTGGAGATGACAGTGGAACTTAATTGATATGTAGAATTTATTGATCATTGCACTGCAGGGAAATCAACCGCCATCTTCTAACATTTTTTGGGCCCAGGAGGATCGTAAATATGAGGTCTTAAATATTTCAACCCGTGTGCCACATCAAACGCAAGCAATAAACATGACGGGAAATATGTGATGGAACTTCACTGTAAATCATGCCAAATGAAATTAGGAGGCATGCTTACAGGGAATAGTTGAGCTGAATTTTGAACAGAGTGGATTTTTAAAAGCACATTTGGTGCAACTTAATTAAAGTAGCATTTCTCTCCCCAAACAATAGGTACTTAAGCTTTGGATAAATGACATACTTCCTAAGGGGGGGAATACCAGGTAATTCCTTGCTAATTATAATAAAAATGCTATGCAGTAGGTTTTGAATAGGACCTGCTTGTATCTTTAGAACAGTGGAGAGAAAAGCAGCCAGGGCCTGGAGAATAGAGTCAACCTGGTTTGTTTCCAAAACTCCTGCAGTGCGTCAGTCTCCTGCAACCAACAAAGGCGTACTCCTCGGCAAGCGAGCTTACATCCTTTCTCCCTTGCAAAAAAAAAAGGAAAACTAAAAAGCCCCAAACTTGGCAGGACTCCCTTGAGACCTGTAAGGATTCACTGTGCCTCTGCTTGTTGCAGAAATAGGCTGATTGTGCTTTGACCAATCCCAGTTTGACTAAAAAAAGAATGGGAAAAAAAGGAAAAACGAAAGAAAACGTACAAAGAGAACAAGAGAGTAGTGTTTTTTGTTCTTAGCTGTCATTGAGCGACGGGGAGACTGTGAACAGGGAATGAACACAGTGAGAGAGGATGTGTTCAAACTTTCCAATAAAGGAGCATTGAAAAAGGCCACACGCTGAGTGCCTGGCTGACGCGAGAGAGCTTGACAGCCTCATCAAATGCTACGTTGTTGGGAGACTTCCTGCATTCACGAAACTTCACCTCTCAAGTGACCACAGCCTCATTGTGCCGGGGAGGCTAATTAAAAATCGCAATTCATGCAGTTTCTTTCACAACGGCGACACTGAAGGCTGGAAAAGGCCACAAACTTCCCATCCAGTGACATTATCAGTCATCTGAATTTTTCCAGTCCGGTCCTAACAAGCAAATGATTAGTTTACAAGGTCAAATGGAGAATACAAAATTAGTCATCCCATCCTACAGTTTCTAATTTTGGCTGACGAGACATGTTCATGTGAACATCTGGATACACTAGCTGGATAATAATGGCTGATTGTGTTGTGTTTTTTAGACAGGCAGCTTAGGAAGTAGATGACCTTTTAACATGCTTTTTTCAATTTATTTCCAAAGATATACAGACACAGATTGCATGTTAATACCAGGTATAAATGTTGTAGATTGTCAATGATGCTGATATTCTTTTTGTACAAGTTGAATATTTACAAAATTGAATCATTAAACAACGCAGAAAAAGGTAAAAAGGAACACAACAGGATAACAAGTTGATTTGTACTAGAAACACTGAAATATCTCACCCTCACTGGGAAATGATTACACTCATTGCTGAAAAAAAGATGAAAAAAAGAACAAGATTGTGCTGGATGACAAAACAGTAACAAAGTTCTCCAGAGGAGTTTACTAATCCAAAGTTCTCCAAGGGAAAGAACGTTGGCTATGAGGATCCTTCTTGTTGTCTCAACACTTGTGAAATTTCTAGCAAGGAAAATATCCCACAAGCCTGTTAATTACATAATAAAGTCATGTGCACTTTAAGGGCAATTCCACTCACAAACTCTCATCGGAGTTAGAGAGTGGGAGTAGAACAGTTGTCTATAATCCACATCCCTGCTCAGTGTATTAATAAGTGCATTAGAAAGCTATAGTCTCTGCACTATAAATCTTCTTTCAATTAATTTGCTTATCTTTCATACCATCGCCTACAAAATACAAAACAGACCTCCCCTATCGTTCTTGCACATGCACTGATAAATATGTTGTTACAGCAACAAAACACTGAAGATTGACCACTGTGTAGCAGGGACAGTTGTGTGGAAAAAAAGATGACAATCTCATCTCTTGTCCCCAGCCATCAATCAAGAGAAATGATCGCTGAGTGAAGCTGTTGGTTATACATTGCATTCTGTTGAACACAGATAGCTAAAAATGTAATCCCTGCTCTTCATAACGGAGGAAAAAATACATTCTGTGTGCGATATAAAAGTAGATATATTTTTATGGTTTTTTCTTTAGGTTTGTTAGGTTTGTTTGTGCTTTATAAGTCCCTGTACTGTAAGTTGGATAACCAGCAAGTGAAGTATGCGGCTAATTATAGGGGCCGATAAAGTTGGAAAATGACAAGAGACAGTGTTGCCATGCAAATCAATGATCTCCCCTCAGAAATCAAACTTAACTGAGTTGCATCAGCCCAAAACAAAGTTAGCGCTTCAATCAATAGAAAACCAATGTACTCTAAGAGTCGCAACACTGGAAAAAAAGAGAATCGAATGTCTCAGAGATTGCAAAGGCTGAGACAAGTGGAAATCAAATTACTAGTTTGTCTGATTTCCACAAATGGCAGAAAAACCCCTCAATACTTTTTTTTTTAAACAGGAGGAGGGTCTGCTCTCGCCTCTCGAGCTAGACCTTTTATCAAGGAGGGATGTGAGCTATCATTTAGCCCAATCTTACTCCACTCAAAGAGATGCTGCAGGTGTGTAATTTAAAGGCGAAGCATAGAATTTGGTCTCTACATATTAGGAGAGGTACTATTTTCAAATTAGATCTACAAACAGAACTCACAGATGCAGATGCTGTAGAAATGTGTTCTTATGTGAATGAAACGGGTTGCTTTAAACCAGTTAAATCTAATGATGATTATGGGATCCGGCATCAGTGTATTGCTTTAATTATTCTGTGAGACATCTATCTGACTCCCCTGTGATCCTGTCTGGCCTCCAGGAGTAGGGGGCAATCAATGGAAGCAATAACCATCACTTTCTATGCACATGAGGTTGAGGAGAGATGTTAGGTGGAACGTAAAGACAGGCAAGGTAACGGAGAGAAACGGGCAGAGAGATCCGAAGGGACAGCAGCACCATTGAGATGAAGGAATTTTGTTTTTGTTTTTCAGAGGAACTAAAAAGAACAATCTCAGTTGTGACAGAAGGGGCAAATTACATAGATTAACATAAATACATAAAATACATGTATCATCGCATGATCAAAATCGTGGTAGAAATGTGGCGCAGAATGAGGGGGAGTACCCGCATGGATTAATCATGCGGTGCAGCCCCAGGTTAAAATGTATGATATTTTTGGTATTTCAGTCCCATCACCGCCTCCAGGCGATGTGAATAGTACCAAGAGACTACAGCTTCATTTCCTGCCGTCGATCAGCTTTGTGAGAGCCAAGCGGTCAAGAGGAATTAAAATAATTTCCGGGAACATAACTGTTTATGTCCAAATTGCCCTAACCTTATTACGAATGTTACTTATTTACTTTCTGTTTCTCCTTCTTTTTTTCTTTTCCTTTAGGGAGTTTTATTTCCCCTAAAGTCCCCTTCCTTAAACCTGACAGACAGATTTTCTTAAATTAAGCAGTGGCCAGCCTTCTCCATGTTTAAATCCTCTTTCAGACTAAAGCTCATTATCATCCACACATATAATCTCTCAAATTGGTACCAAATGCCCCAGCTGTTAAAGTGGGCTGCGTAATTTGCTAAGGGAGCCTGAAATGAACATATTATCTTTCAGGGAGAAATATTAAAAGTGGAGATATGCAATATATTGTATTTAATGTTGAATGCCTGCAGACAGTTAGGGGTTCCAAGACAATAAACAGATAGGGCAAAGCACAACACATGAAGGTAGGAAGAAAATTTAAGCATTTCAATCACAGAATTTGAATACATTTCAAATCTTAAGCCTTTAGCTTTCAGCTCAAAAAGCACCTTTTCCATTTAATGGCTTTTAAAAAACTATAGGCAAAGGTGAGACATTCAGCCTGACTGACTGAAAGCAACAGTTAATACTGCTACTACTACTGGGGGTAAATAAATCATAATTATTTAAAGGTTGGAGATAAAATATAAAGTTTTGGAAGCAGTCAAAGTTTAAGTACGAATAGTAAAAATGATATAGTTCATCTAGCGCCATTAAAAACACCATAAGATATCACAGTCAAACAGAATTCTGAGTGAGCAACACTGTGTTTTTTCCAATGGTGACAAAATAGAGATCATTTAAAACAAATCATACAAAAGAAACAGGCATAATACGTATTTATGATGCTACAAAATCAATATAAATGCTACAAAAATAAAAAATAAAAATACATGCTACCCTGCTCATATTGCTACAACAGACATTGTAAGAATGGAAGCAGATATACATACCTAACAATATATCCATTTTTTGAGTGTCTGTACATAAATATAATAAGAACAGACTCTGGTCCCAGTGATAGTGTCACCTGCAACAGCATTTCTTGTGTTTTTTTCACAGAAAATTAAGTAATGCTCATTATGATAATGGTTATGAACATAGGTACATTTGGGGGAATTTCTGCTTGATTGACAGGTGTGAGTGCCTATTAGCTGCACCCACACTTCCACCCCATTCCCAAATCTGGATTTCAGTAAACCCAAATCCAATCATTCCATGGGCTTTATACGCCTAAAGGTGACATTTTTCTATAGTCAATGCCTCAAACCCAAATGCATCAAATATATAAAAATATCTGTAATCGGATGCATCTTTGATCCACTGACAGAGCACTTGAGCTTTAAACACAGCAACCTACAACTACACGCCAGATCTTCACACAGAGCAGCCCTCTGTACCCTTTCCTGGCATTTTTCTCAATTGCCGTGGTGTTGTAACATTATTACAGGTCAGGAAACAGGCCAGAGAGAGACTACCCCGCTCATAAATCAGGTGATTGATCGCCATCCATCTCACAGGGACGACTATGGCATGTGTCGCCAACTCGCAACACATATCCATAGTAACCCCAGTTGTCAAGAGGCCTATATCTGGCACGCTTGTGGAGTCATTTCCCTCTCCTTCTCTTTGAGCAGTGGGAGGGGAAAACAACTCCATGTGGCAAGCCATTTCATTTCTAATATCATGTGTGTGATCAATCTCCCCCTCAACAAACGGGCGGTGAGGTGGAGGCAATCATTCAACATTTGTGGCAGGTATGTGGTATTGACCGAGGGAAGATGGACCGCGGGTATTCAACGGATGTGTGCCTCTGCATGTGTGTTGTGGTTGTGGTTGGGCGGGGGGGGGGGG
>NW_023340206.1:3782117-3843893 GCF_004916995.1 Morone saxatilis
GGGGGGGCTTTGACTTCAGCTCTCAATCTCAGCTGCAGCTTCCTCGATTTTTTGGGGAAAGACTTTTAAACTTCATTTCGAGCCTTTTCATCCCAAGCTGTTACCACTGACAACCTCAAGTGGTGTATAATCGATCTGATGGCACTTGTATATTAAAATGAATGTATTTTGCAAGAATGATCTGACATTCAGTAGTCTTCACATGTAAAAAACTGTCACAGTGGAAAGGGTCCCTACTGCTGTGTCCTTCCCCCCCTATCAAAGTTCTTGCTGACAGCTTCCTGTCATATTTCAAGTCCTTTAATATCAATTACAAAGTCAAGTGGCTCGCCATAATTGAATTTGTGCTGTGCGCTGACGTCCCCTGTTAGGAATCACTGTCTTGTCCAATTAAGAGGAGCCTTATTATTGGCCAAATTGGGAGTAGCCCCATTAATGTGGGGAGAAGCTTCCATGCTTTAACTGACGTATTAATGTTGACGTACTCCCAGAGTTGTGCGTTGCGATGGGTGTGAACACTGTAAATTTAACACACTGTCAGGATGTCCTTGATTCTTCCCTCTGCAATGGCGGAAAGAAGAAGTGGGTGAGGAGAGGGGGAAATATATGTTGTGGACCTAATGTAGAGGCAGTAGATAAATACACTGGGAGAGACGGATGATGAGCGGCTGCTCTCTAATAGGAACCAAGGTCTTGTTGCGGTGGCGTGTTTTATTTACAGCTACTCTTCATCAGAGTGACACGCCGGGCCCTCGGACCATCCTTAATAGAAACTAGAGGCAGAAAAGGAATTCTGTATATTTCCAAATGGGAACACATGTCAGAGAGCGGCTTTTTACATATGCATGAATAACAGAATGATGCATTCACTGTGTGTGAGTGTTATGGGTAATATATTGCTGGAATTACTGGGAGACTGTGGAAAGGTAAGCATCATTTGTCTGGGGACTCATCAATGTCTGCTGAAGAAATGGGGACTAATGACTGTACAGCAGAGGGGAGAAGAGTGGCTAAATTTGTCTCAATCAATGTCAAGGAATATGATTGTGAATCTACAGCTGACATCAGTGTTCACTGGGGGGAACGAACATGTGTTAACAGTTTTGTTAAGAGGTGACTTTTAGTGAATATAAAATAGACATTTTCTTCACCGCAGCAACTATACTTTAAATGCTGCGGCAACCAACTGGTGGACCAAAAAGCTGCTTGTTTTTTTGAAAATGACATGCGATTGTTCTGAATAGATGAAGCTATTGTGCCTGCAGTGTGGCACAGGGGTAAATGGTCGGTGGCTGACAGTGACGCTGTCCCTGGTTTGCCTCATTGTAAGTCAACCATGAACAATAAAATCTCTTGACAGCCCATTTTTAGAGTGGTTTCCTAACTGCTGTGTTGATTTGGGACATAAAACAAAATCTTTCAGTTTTCTTACAAATCAGATAAATGGTAAAATAAATCGAGCATGGACTCAGAGGAAATTCACTGATTATTATTCGGATTTTGCCCAAAAAAAGAAAGCCAGTTACTCTAATAGCTTAAATGTCGCCCTCAACCTACAAAAAGACAGCAAGTCCAGTCCTTAAAAAAGCAAGCATGTCTTCAACAGACCCCTAAGCAAGACGCATTAGAGTAAATCCCTGGGGATAACAAAAACTCCTGTTGCCTGGGAAGAATAGGAAGCTGCATGGAGTAAAACTGAATACCAAAGATAAGAAGACATAGCAGGGATCACGGTTTAATGCAGATGAATGGTGTTGCCCATGAAATATTTTAGAAAACTACTACAGTATTTAGGAAATGTTCTGTAGTCCCTTTTAGCGATGTGTGTGCATGCCCTTTTTATTCTATTCTGCATTCAGGGCTGCCAAAAGTCATCCTCAGTAACCTCCGAAGCTCCTTCTCACTCTGATTGTAATCCATGTTCAGAGGTGAGAAAATGAATAAATGCATAGTTATTACTTTAGAGAGTCTAAAGTGAGACCTTACATGAACTCTTGAGTTTCTATTTCATATGAAATAAATTGCAGCTGTGCGGTGCACAGAAAGAGGGTTCTGCTCTGTTCAGCTCACTGCCAAGTAACCAAACAGGCACATTTAGGGATTTCTCACGCGGCCCTTCCAAGCATCTATTGTATAGTATGTCACAAGTGGCCAACAAGGGAGGCAATTGTGTGTTTAATACAATAATAGCAAAACAACCCATTTTCAGAGAACAGGATCTTGGTTTAATAACCAAGGATAGCAAGTGAAATAGAAATAGACCAACAAAGCCTGACTTTGTCTATGGATCACTGTTATCCATAAAATAGATATAATTCCCTTTTGAAATTTATTTAAAAACATTTCATAATGAATGGATTTTTGCAAAAATCCTACCCTCCTAATACAACACTAATACTAATCTTAGCTGTTTTAGCTTTAAATGCCAGCTGTTAGGCATTTAAGTGATGACTGATGAGGTAAGGGTAAAAGGTCAGTAGCTTGTGACCTTAAGATTTCATTAGTCAGTGATCATAGTCATAATTATTTAAATATATAAAGTGTAGAAATATCTTCAAATGATCAGATTTCTATCCATTTGTAAAGGTTTTGCTGACCACCAACTTCTTTTCCAACACTACAAGCCTTACGCTAAATTCAATACACATTCATATGTGTGAGCGGCCATGTACAACCAAAGGATTCTAGTGTCTCTACAGAAAGAAGCAAATCATTGTTAAGTGTCTTGCTGAAGGCCAATTTGACAGTATGTGTATCACTCGTTCACATTTCCCACACAGATTTTCCCACTGGGCATGTGACAAGCCCACTTCTCTAATCTTTAGACCTCTGCCATCACACCAAATCTGTTAAACTGCGATGTACATGCTGACCACACTAGACACTGATTTATAAGCAACTGGGATTTCAAATCCCTGCTGTAAACAGTAAACCAAGATCATGTACTGGTCATCTTTCTGGGTGCATTCTTCGGTGTATTTTACTTATCACACAGACAACTAGTCACTGATAGTAATCATAGCACCACTTCGATACACAAAATACTACTCTATTGTACAACAGGAGATCAATCAGATCCCTTTTGGGCAGTTTAATCCTTATCAGAGTTAGCATTATTTCTACATTGATTGTTTTGCACTGGAAGTCAGACACTGATCATAAACACAGACAATAGCTTTAAAAAGGCAAGAAGCAATGCAGCCACTTCAAACACGAAATAACCTGTGGAATTATTTGTACGTCATGGATTGAATATCAACGACTGATGGTATACAACAATGCAAGAGCATCCAAGAGTGGGGTTTACTTCAACATCTGACTTGATGTGCTGTTTTAAGCAGAAATACACATAATTATTCTGTTCGCCGAACCATTCAGGCCGTATCAGCATTCTAACAAAGAGGAACCACAGCAGAGGACAAATGGATAGATTCTCTTACTTATGCACACTGAGGATTAGTATGGCAGATATGCATTATATGTTTTTGCACTGTTCCACCCCAAGTACAAATGCAGACAAAGCATTACTCAAAGGCTGGTGTTTTGAATTTAATCATCTACAGATAATAGCGAAGCACATGCAGCACTGTGCAGGGGTTCCTGCGTATGTGTGTCTGTGTGTAACTGTGAGCCCGGTGAAAGGGAAAGCAACTGAGAGAGTGGATTCATTGTCCCTGAGGGAGTCAATCAAGTCATTTAATTTCCTTTAATCGGCTGACACTTAGAGATTTGATTGTCTACAGTGAGTTTCTTTTAACACAGCTGCAAATGAAAAACAACGCACGTTTAAAGAATTTGGAGCTGCTCAGTTTGTATTATTAAAGATTCAATCAGTAATTGGTGTAGGTTTTAACTGGATCTCCATATTTTTATCTAATATGGACCAAAGACTAACATAAAACAAACTCTACAGCTGCATGACTCAACCAACATTGTAAACACTGTACAATATGCATACACAGGCCCTTCACAGTGGAGGATATAATATGAGTGTAGTGCCAGGTGACAGTTTTCTATGAGATTCAGCAACACTACAAGTGAACTTTAGGGTTTTGAATCAGACTATAAGCCTGATTTCATCCAATCTATCATAAAAAATATGACGAAACGACCCGCAGAAGTTTTATCTCATAAACAAAGGAACCTTAAACCCTGAAAATCGTTTCTTTGAAAATATACCTGCTATGACACCAGGATACTCACCTTCCCGCCCCCACCGTTTCTTTCCATTCCATAAAAATGAAAGCAATGCAATTTCAAAGTGGCTTTCATTGCCCAGAATCCTTTTTTTACCATGGTGCTCTAACTTGCAACCAGCATGGCTTCTAATAAAGCCGTACAAGCTAAAAGAGAAGGAACAAAGGACGGAGGTCTGGCTCGGATGGGGCGTTCATTTATCAGTGGACACGTTTCAAATCTTTGCCCCAGGCAATGGCTCGTGAAGCGTCGGAGGAGATAGCCCGTAGGGACTTCTGCTGCAAAAGCAGAAAACCCTCTGATGAGCCTTGGGCCATTCTTACACCTGTGTCTAATATGCATGGGTAAAAACCCAGATGCAAGCAGCCTCTGGATATTAAAAAAAAAAAAAAAGAAGATAAAAACAGACTGGTAAAAGACTTACTTTATGCTTCCTGTTAGCCAATGTGGACTGTTCCTCTAGCTTGCAATCTATCATCTTGTACAAAGTGATTATTTTCAAGTCTGGAGAGGTGTGCAGTATTAGTGCCACGGCCCTATAAATACTTGAATATTGCTGCAAATTCCATAGCTTCAACCTAAATAGCACTTAATGCATCAAGAAAGTAACTCACTCATATGTTCAATCATTCAAATTAGCACCTGGGGGTCCAATTGAGGCAGGGTTAGTACACATTACTGAACCATCATTGGCTCACCAAAACCATGTGAACTCACATTATGCAATCAAGAGGTAAGCTGTAAGTTTGTGTTCTTATTAACACATTAAAACAAGATTAAACCATGCAATTGATGTGCAAAGATCAACATCATCACTCACAGAGCCTCAGACTGAATTACGGAGTGTTTGTGGACTTGTAAATCAAGCTGTTAAAAGACAAAAGACTGGTTTCGAGCCTCCAAGTACAACAAGGCCATGTGATCCCCCTGCTGTTGACTCAAACACGGTTTGTGCTTTCAGGCAAAAAAAGCCTTGAAATCTTGGCAGGTCCCAGGGAATCAAACCTGCACCAATTAATAAGGCTCTACACATTAATATATAGCATACTTTTTTCAGGACTGTCTATCATTTGAACAAAAGGAAAATAAAGTAGTTGTTGTAAAAAGAGAAGACTTACCTGAGCCTCTCTTCGACACCACTTTCAGGCAATGGACCACAACGGCATGAAGCAGGATCAGAAGAGGAATGGGAGCTTTCATTTTTTACCAGTCCTACAAGGAAACAAAAGCTTGCATTATTATTCTGTACTGAGACAGGCCGAGAATACACCGAATACAGTCAAAACATCAAAAAAGAAGAGATAATGATACTGGCAGGAGATGCTTGATCAAAGCTAAAACATAAAAAAAACCTTCAAGTTCTGAGCCAATAATTGCAGAACTTTGACAAGACCTAAGGTCAGCTGGAAAAAATCCAACACCACTATGTGCAAATCCTGTTCTCTAAAGTGTTTGTCTGCCTCTGCTTTATTTATCCCAGTGACTCTTCAGGGACTTACTGTATAATCAGGGGGAGGCTGTTGATGATACAAATGTCAAGATGCATCTCTATCAAGGCGAACCTGGCTTTGCAGCTTTGTCAACTACCTACGACACTAACGCAACCAACTGACATAATCAGGTGCCCGCTTTGATCAGGATATCTCTCCGTTAACATGCAGCTTCTCATACAGGAATGATGTATAAGATGGTGGGTGAAATTAAATATGGTCTTATATATGGAGAACTCTCAACATAACATGACATTTCAGCTGGTGTCACTAAGTTAAAAGCCATCACTCTCAAGTTTAAATCTGGATCTATGTGCAGGCCAGAATTATTAACAAAAAGACAAACAAACAAACTACAGAATCATCACTGAATGGATCGATATTGGCTTATCACACCTTATTGGTATCAGTATATATGATGGCTAATAATAATAATAAGAAACTGTAGAGCAGGAATACCACAGAAAGATAGGTCATTTAGAAAGCACTGACAAGTACTGGTTGACGGATATGGGTTTTTCAATGGCTGATGCTGATATGTAGGGCAGCGATGGCCTAATATATAATGCTGGTATCAAAACAAATAAGTCATGTATTATTATTAAAAAATTTAAATTTAATATACATGTTATCTTAGCAACTAACATGGTGTCTCAGGTGGAACCTTTATTAATGAAACTGAAAAATACATTGGGTTATGGTGGACTGGTTTTTAGTCATTATTGACAGCTGTGTTGTGAAATAAAAGGCTGCAGACAGACCGCAAGCTGGCCTTCTTGCTGTTGGACAAGTCAGTAATATTAGCTAGCTTGCTATGTCTTGTGTTGTTGCACTTGCTTGGTGTTTGGCTATGTTAGCAAAGTTGTCGAGTTGCTAGTTTTTGATCATAAGTAATGCAAATCATAACAAATGAATGTGTACAGCTGTCCATATTTATGACTATGCTATTACAACTGGGGGTGCCGAATCGCAACAAATACCAAATGTGACATAGTGTAGTTTAAGTGGATGTGTGGATATTAAATTAGAATGTGTTGTAATGTGTTATATCTCATAACAGCACAGGTTGGAGTGGTTTATCTGGCTTATATCATAGCCAATGACTGAAATACCCATAAACACTAGGGCAATGTAATCTTTAAATTATAAATTTGGTCCTGATAATATCTTGGCCAGTCTTGGAATATTAATTTTGAATGTTTCACCTACTAATTGAGGCCAGCTCTTTATAACTGCTGAACTTAATTGTAGCTAAGAGTAGTCATTAAGAAAAATAATATAATAAGAATAATAAGGATGCAAAATGAGAATCATGTTTTTTAACCAATTTCAATGCAAACCCCAATCAGCCAAAAGCCAATCAGAAATATTTGTCTGATAAACTATGAAAAAAAAGCTAATTGGAGTCAAACTGTATCTAATATGAAATAGGACTGGTCTAAAGTTCATTAAAGGTTAAGTTTATTCAGATTTTGCCCCCAGCTAACTCAGTAATGCACTTACTCATTAAACCCCTCCATGTGAAAATTCTTTTTTTGTTATCTACTAATTCATCTCCTTGCTAGAGGCAAAAGTGCCATCTTTGCTCTGGTGTGACAAGATGTCCATGTAGGCTACGAGGCTTCTTCCATTGGCATTTCAGTCACGACAAAGATGCTTTACATAGATTCCACAAAGCTGTATCAGAAACCCTTTGAGGGGAAACCCTGAAAAGCCACAATAACCCTTGAGACACTCACAGAGGCATTCGAAACTGGCCAGCAGCCAAAGATGGCGACATTGCCGTGTTCTTCTTGTCAAAGGCCTATTGTCATCAGCCCTTGCTTCCTGCAACCAATGCCACCTCAAAAAGCTACACGCCACCACACAAAAATCTTATCTTTTTAATTAGTTTTCCATGTTGGGCGACAGTCTGCAACATTAGCACAAAAGCTGTGGTCTCTTACTTTGGTTTGAACAGTGGAAACAACTGAATCACCAGTTCTGCTCGGTATCCGTGCGGCTCACAGTGATATCCTGGACTGCTTAACATCAAACTGAAAAGGTTAAAACCGTGCTCCTGCAATGCAGGGTAATTAATTTTATGTTGGTACTGACTACACTAAAGAGTAAATACAGTAAGTCATCTTCTGTTGGGTACACTGATCATACAATATGCTCGCATGTGTGCAGACAGCAAAAATTGTGGATTATGGGATTAAATATATTGAAGAATCACACATGAAAACATGAGTGCTTTAGGCTTGTGTGCCTCCTTTGAGAGGAAAATGGCTCCAGAAGTGAGGTTTCACAAAGCCGTTTCCAAGGACACCAATCTCAGTGGGGTTTTTTTTTTTCTCCAACCAAGGTTAGTTAAATGTTATTTGTATTTTTGTCATGGGTTAAAACCAATAAATGAAAAATAAAGCAATATACTGTATGCAAATACTATGCAATATTGCAGCTGCTCAATGATTACCTATTGGATAGATGCAAAAAAGTAAAATGTCACTGACAATTCATTACAAAGTACTGTTCATACTACAGTAAACAGTAAAATGTATTGCTCTCAGTGTTTAATTATGATTTGAAAATAACTTCCTCTAAACATTCAGTTGGTTCTTTCTGCAGAATCTAAAGAAATATATCAAATAATAATCTAGTCTATAAAATGTCCCAAAACAGTAGAAAATACTCATTGCAACTTGCTAAACCTCAAGGCGACCCCTTCAAATGAAGATACATTTTCTGTCATTTGATTCCTTGTTTCAGCTCTATTTAGTGCCAGATGTTGAGCATGTAGAGCAGAGGTAGGTGAGATGAGTGACAGTTGAGTCTTCATTGGTGGTGGTGTGGGGGAGTCTTACAACCTGAGGAAAGAAGCTGCCCTGTAGTCCGCAGATCCTTCTGTATCTCCTGCTAGACAAGCAGCAGGAGGAACAGACTGTGGCTGGACTAGATGATGTCCTTAACTGCTCTGTGGGCTCCTTACACGCACCTCACCTCGCCAATGTCGGGCAACGATACGATAATGATGATGTTCGGGGTGGATTTCAACATACTCTCATTTGTATGGTGCCACACTGTCACCTGAGGAGACGGGATTCTTTCAATTACCCCTCTGTGGAAGTTTGAAGTAACCTCCACACAGTACTTGTATGTAGTAGTATTTTGTGGAGGTGTGGCTACCAATCCAAACTGTCAGTGGTCTGCTGGTCCAGAATCCAGTTGCAGAAGGTAGTAAGACTGCTGAACTTGTCAAAAAACATTCAGACATAGGTGCTGTTATTTTTAAGGTTTAAGAGCTGAGTGGAGATGACATCCTGTGGATCTGCTGGCACCAAATACAATCCAGTTGGGTATCTTTGACATGCTGCACACCTAGTTTGGAGAATGAATAGATAGATAGATGATAGATAGAAGGACACTGCTTGGTGCTTTGTAATCGCTGAGGAGCATTCCCGCAGGAGTGATGTGTCGAATATGTCAGTTAAGACATCAGCTAAAAGGTTGCCAACATGTTCTTAGGGCACGGCAAGCTTCACGTTCACCCTCTGCAGGTTTTTTTCACGTCCGCTGGATACATAAGTGTCAGGTCCACCGAGGAAAGGGGAGGCAGGCTCTGTTGAGAAGATCAAAGCGAGCCTAAAAGGTGTTGCACTAATCTGGCAGCCACACACGTATTGATGCAGGCATTCTTGCTTTTGTAAAACATGATTGCCCTCCACATGTCTATGTGGTTGTTATATCATATCATTGAGGAGCCATTCGAGGCTCTATTTGATGCTCTCACTTTGTGTCCATAATGGCCGTCCAGCTCCTGTGGTGTTAAACACTGCTACAAACTCAACTGAAAGCAGCTTTGTAAGTATGGCTCTCTTGGTTACTATACATCAGTACCCGCACTCGAACTGGAGAGCTTCTTCAGTTCCATCCGTAATCTCAGCAGTGAAGGACTAAAAGGAAACCACGGCACCCCAAATATAACAAATATTTAGCTTCAATTTGACCATGTGCTTTCTCTTTGATTCCCTGCTTGTGATGCTAATGGAGTGTATTTAAGAAGATGGCCACCTGTCTGAAGAAATAAGCTACTCAAGAGCTTATCAAGGTCAAACACTCAATTTGTTATCAGTAATCATGAAAAGGGTGTCAATGTATTATTGTCACTATCGTCTTACGTCTTGGCACATGATTATTAGCGAGTGAGAAGTGAAAGATTCAGTGCAGCTGTCTAACTGTCAGAGATATGATCAGGAACACAATAGAGCAGAAAAAAAGCAAGGAGAGTTATCCCCCTTCAACAAATGAATGGATACTGGATGTCCAAAAAAATATGAAATCTTCGGAAAAAATAGTCCTCCCTTAAAAATCCTACAATGAAAGCTTATCCTGTCAAGCATCTCACAGCGCGCCATTCTTTAAAGAAAAGCTCATCCAAAAGGTGCTGTCACCTGCCTCTCATTCTTTTGATTGTTTTTTTCCTCAAGCATCCACTTTCTCCCCTCTCTGACAGTGTTTCCTCCTCAGCGGATTCATCCAAAATTCAATTACTTTCGAGGAGGGTTCAGCAAGAGAAATGGGGCACTCTCTCAACACTCTCGGGGCTGGGAGTCGGCCCTGAAGAATGCATCTCCCTCTCGCATTCGCACACAAACAATTTCAGCGATCGACGACGGAGGCTTTACTGCTTTACTACAGCTCTCCAGGTGGATATTGAGATGAGGATTTATACAGAGCTCTCATTTCGAGTTGTCCCTGCTCTGTCACACATTTTCTCGGGCTGTTCAGGCTGAAGGCCCTCGTGCTCGATTCTGAACCGCTGCTCATTTCTGATGTTTCTGGATGACTGTTCATATCTTTGTAGGATGTTTCTCATAGCAGACACCAATGGCAACTGACAGCAAGAAGTAATAACATATCCGATCTTGCGCTTACACTTGTTTGGAAAACGTTTCAGTTCCGTGCTTTGGACTTTGGATTGAACTGAGGCGTAACACTTGGATTTCGCTTCCTTATTTGATGAGGTTGAACCAGAAAGTCATGGGTGTCACAATTATGAAATTATTATCTCTTTTTAAATGTATTTAATCTTGAAAAATGTGTCATTACCCCTCACCCCCATCTGCCTCTCCCCTATGTCACCCCTCTATCCCCTTTCTCCTACCTCCAGTGAGGAAATTGATATGTACTCTGCTTGGTGAGTTATTAACATTTCTATTTGTGAGGAACACTTTTCAAGCCCTTACACCCTTGGCTGACGCACACACACACCCACACGAGTCTGTGCTCTCCTCACTGAATTATTCCATTTTAGATTATCTAATAACCCTGCAACCACAAGCCTCCATGTTCTTGACATGCACGCAGGAAGTGTGAGAGAGAGAAGAGGACGCTTCTCGAATGCAATGAACATCGCTAAACAAGTTTAACACCGTAAATGTTTTCAAATAAATGTTTGTTCTGCGTTGGTGTTCAAATACGCACACAGTCCACTTCCTCTCTAGCAGATGAATATGGAACAATCAAAGACACACACTTTGTGTTGTGTTATTATGCAGTATTGTCTTTTCATTAGTTGCCAATTTGTCTCTGCGTAGTGGGGGTAAAACAGAAGACATTTTCCTGTCATTTCAGAAACTGTTGCAGGAACAGTTCTTAGAATTGAAGATACCATATTTGAACCACTGGTTATGATACTGCTTTAAAATTGGATGTTTTTTTTTAGTTAACCAGCTTCACGATATTGCCATTGCTCTCTTCATTTTCATGGTGATGCAAAATGACTTATCAGGGCCATAGCCAGGATAAAAACAAACCATGTAGCACATTTCCCTATCCCATGGTTTACATGCTGATTGATGATTCAGAGCTTTCCTCACAATTGTAGTAACATAATTCTGGTGGAGAAATACTAAATACTTAATACTCCAACTTAAGCAGTACGGCACAAGCTGTATGGTCATAATTATGACTGCCAGAGTTGTATATGACTTAATGAAGAAGACATATAGGCAATAGTAATGCAACAATGACCTCTATGAATTTACATCCCGTTACCAGTCAGTTTGGTGTACATATTACCTATTATAAGAGCTATTAGCTTGCTAGCTAGGCTGCATCATGTACCTGAAAATAAGAAACTCTGTGCCCCTTGGATCAGAAAAATCGTTTCTTTTTTAAGTAAGATCACTAAATCTTAATTCAATATATCTACTATGGGAATGCTGAACTCAATATGACCAAAGAAACAAGTGGTTTTAGAATTAAACTGAGCTATTAGCTGACCATTTGACCTTAACAGCCAGCAAGCTATGTAGAAGGAAGTGCTCTCTGTGGGTTAAATATGGCAGATACAGTATATAATGTATAATTTATACTTCTGGTCTGAGGAGCCGTTAACTATCAGTCAGGTTGACAAAACGCACTTTCAGCGAATTCAATAGACAGACGCAAATGTGCACAAACAGACCACTTACTGACACATACTGACACAGACTGTCTTTGCAGTCACATCCAATGCTTAGTCCCATAACTGAGCTGCGTGCTAACTAGATTTTTTATCCTGCCTGGCTGTCAGGGAAATAAGGATGCCATTAAATGAACGGAGCTCTCTCTTTGGATATTCCAGGCCAGGGCTAAGAGGACCTGCTGGAATCACTGAGAGGAAGAGGTGAAAGGGGAAGAGAGGATGAATGGACGCTAGAAAAGGGAGACGAAGAGAGGACGAGGAGAAGGCGACCACGAGGGAGTATCATGAGATGGTGCCAAGCAGCAGAGCACTGAAACACACAGAGAGGCAAATAACTGGGGAATATTCTAGTGACTGTAGATTCTTTTGCAAACTATCCATATTTTGACATCACAGTGATTAACATATGAGCTTTACTGAGTTGACTGTCTCTGTAACTGTCTATAAAAATGTGCTGATGTGATTTAAAAGATTAAACCAATTTTGTAGCGTCGACGGAGCAAATTTTCCAGCGTTAATAGATGTGGATTTTTCAAAACACTGACAATTATTAGGGTTGTCAAATAGTTGTTTGTTCGCTCACAGCTGCTACGTGCACTAAAGCAGCAATTCAAACTGTCGAAAAGTTTTAAATTAACTCTGATGGATATGGATTTCCATCAAACTAGCACAGAGATGATTCACACGCTGTTAACTTAATACGGACGATTCTGCTCTATTGCTGCATCGTAGATCATTTAGCGCTCTTTGAAAGGATGCTCAGCCTCAAAACACACTTTTCCTCTAAACAAGTTACAGGGAATCCATTTCCAGAGACAGTACTGAGATGTTGTCACCATTTTATTATATATCAGCCACTGCACACAACAAATACTTTATTTTTAGCAGCAGTTAAAGATCTGTGTTGATTAACTTGGATTAACTGCTTCTCAAAGTCACTTGTGAATCAGAATCCAGGAAGTCAGTTGAAGTCGAGCGTTTTTATTTATCCCAGGCTTGATCTGTACTGCCGGTGTCAATCAAACTCTCAAACGCGACCAGAGTTCAATGTATGAAATAGGATTCACCTCGAGAGGAAGCACGCTACACTAGCTGCTGAATGACACTTGTAAAACCTCGTGCTGCAGGGTTATCTGAAGCCTAACATTAGCTACATCTAACTATAGCAGCAGTAGGTGTACTACTGAGAAACATTCCCAATGCTAAATAACCCGAGAATTCATCAAGCCGAGGCAGAGGCGTCCAATGGCGACGATGAGATATTCACGGGCGGAAGCATTTCTCGCTTTATCTCTTTCACACACAACCTCTGACACACATTTTTACTCAACACCTAAATTCAAATCTGTGACACTGAGACTGATCTGCTGCTGAACCGACGGGTCTCTAGCTAACTCTACAGTATGCTAATGCTATTCATTGGAGAGCATCAAAGTCTGAGTTCTTCAAGGAGCTCTGACTTTGAGAAAGTAAAAAAAGAAAAAAATAATAAAACTGCATATACAGTACAACAGTAGGAAAAGATTTCATTGGATAGGAGTCTTTTTTTTGAGTGGAAGCAGGGTGACATTTTCTAGTACAACACAGCAGCTTTTTATAGATTACAGGGAAGCTTAATAAGGGACCAATAAAATGTAACAAATGTTCTTAAACCGTAAAAATGGAGAAAGTAAAGGCCTACAAAAATGAGAAATAACACAGTGACAATTTGTGTGGTTTGCCCAATCCCTTCAGCTGAATATACTGTCTTGTCTAAGCAGTAGAACTGTGGGCTGATTTAAGGGGGAATGAAAGAGGATTGTCAGATTATTAACACAAGTTAATAAACGCCTACCCTACAGCAACTATAATCATTAAGGCTGCTAAACATTTATCTTGGTGATTTTTTCTTATCAAATATATGAGCCAAAAGCAGTGCAAATGCACAATGCAGCCAAGAGCAACAAAACAAACAAAGCCTTTGAAAGGATAACCAAAGTCTTTCTTCTAACAGACAATGTGCTTGAAATTGTACAGTCAATTTATCTGTCTTGAAAGTACCTCAGCTTTCATCATTGATGAATGCACCATTCTAAGGATAATGATGGATGTGCAGCGTGTGACCAATTATTTGATTGAAATGTATAATATATTGTGTTACGGTGGGCAGTCGGTTTTTGATGGGGGAATTTAAACAAGCAAAGCATACATCTCCTCATAGGACAGGTGCACAAACAGCAAATCGTATTGTATTCAAGGGTTCATAACTACATTGCAAAAGTAGACACACACACACACACGTACATGTCAATGTGAAAGCTATTAGTCTTTACTGCACCTTTTCTCTGAAAATGTCCCCTGCATGTCTGAACCAAACAGCCCTGCAAGCAAAAATAAACTTAAGTGCTAAGGTGAGCAGACATGCTGTAGTTACCACTGAGGGCTTAACGGCGCAATGCAAATAAGCTTTCACACAATAACAGACGACCCACATCTCCATGTTAGGCAGCCGAGATTCAATATCGTAGGACAAGGAGTGCTGCGTCCCCAGGCCCTTCTTGTAAAGTGGCCCATAAATCACGAACCCTGTTGAGAACCGGCCTCTGTGGGTTTGGTCCAGCAGGGGGGAAACAGAGCCGCGCTCTGGCTGGGAAGCAGTAGCCCCCTCAGCTGCAATGCAAAACATGTCTTAGCAGCAGAAAGTTATTACCATCATTAGCCAAACTGGGGATTGGATTATTGCTGGAATTGTTATGTTGGAATATATAGATGATGCTGAGGCTTAGGGGGTTCAGCCATGCATGTAACTAAACTGGGTCAAACTGTGTATGTATACTTATTAATGCTGGTTTATATTTTAAAGCTCCCATGATACAGTAAGAAGTGCTACAAAATGAAAGAAAAGGATTTTAAAAAGTTAGTTTGCTAAAATGTTCTGGCACTGATTATTACATAGGCCAGCCAGACAATCTCAATGAGAAAAAACAGTTGTTCGGCCAAAATACCTGGCTCAACTTTGGCAGCGATGCACTGGATCAACATCATCTGGCAAAGCCTTGTGTGAGCAAATCAAATCTGTGCGTTCCACGTAGATTACTTTGTAACATAAATTGGGTGCATGTATTGTTTATGTCGTAAATCCCAGCCACCGAGGATAAAATGATTTCATTTGACTTTACATCACAGAGCTGTAAAATCCTCGCTCATTGAGTTTCGGCATCTGATAATCGGTCAAACTCATGGGTGAGTTACTCAAACTGAACTTCCTGGATCATATTTCATCCTTTCATCTGTACGTATGACAACACACCCACACCTACACAGCCACGCAGTCTTACGTGGCTCTGGCTGTGCCAATTTACTACTCCTACTATTAATAATAAACACTTTGTAGTTTACTCTATAGTAATGATGGGTAAATTGAGGATTTGTACAGTTGTGAATCATGATTATGAGTCTCATGAGCAAAATATCCAGCAAAATTTAAGATATGCATTGTGGGATTTTAGCAAAAGTGGCACATGTACCACCATTCCATTACAGGGGTGCAGGTTACAATATATGCTTAAATATTTTAGCTGTAAACACAAGAACTCACTCCATTGACGTACCTCTTCTAATCATGGTCCTGCCAGGCTCGGATTAAGATATATGAAATTAGGGTTAGTGTTAGAGTCTGTGTTCATGGATATCTATGGAGCACGCACTTGAGTAAACACTGAGCGCAACAGTGTGAACACTTAAAAGCCATTGCTGAGACCATACCATCCTAAATGGGCTTGTAAAAGGCTCTGCTGAATTCCCTGAATATCTCAACACCAGCCACTTAGAATACAAATAAAAAATGTGAATAAAGATTGGTAGTTGTGATAGTATTTTGATAACATTAGAGGCTTGTGTCTCTTCTGCTATGCATCTAGCCTGCAAATGCATTAGTCTGCACAATAATGTAGTCTGGGTCTCCTCCTTTTTTTTTTTTTTTTCCTGCCAACTGGCATTTTGTGCGATTTTTCATCTCCACACCAACGTATGGAATGTCACAACAAAAGCCTTCATGAATGAGTAAGCACAGATCCGATGAAGAGAGGAGGGGAAATGGGAGGAAAAATTGCTCATTTTGCTTCCCCTGGCATGCAATTTCCATCCTCTATCCACATCTCTCTAAAAGCTATCTAAAACACATCAACTTCATCTTTCCGGGCTGGATGGGCCTCAGAGGATCACCTCCAGACATGGCACAATGATAGTAGGGCTGAAAAGAAAGGATGAAAATGATAATTCTGCCCTCTTGCTTATAGCAATGGGCTTCTCATTTTACTGCTGATTAAAAAGGGGAAAAATTCATTTGAAATGTCGCTTGCCCCTAGCAAAGAAAAATACAGTATATTGAGGTAATTGATCATGCCTTTAGATGGCTGTTTCATCAGAGGAAGTGCAACACGAGTATTTCATCGCCTCATTCTTCATTTTAGCCGCGTTACAATTGACCAGCACAACTTTTAAGCTCCGGGGCGCGCTACACTGTGGCTGACCTCGAGTCCTTTTATTTTCTGCTGTAACAAATGGGGAAATAAAGCGCTTTTAAATTGCATTTGATTCTGGTCAACTTAATGCTTTGGTCTCCTCCAAAGACACACACACATACATACATACACAGAATAGCCCGCATCCTTTTTTTCAAGAGCAATGTAAAGAGACAGTTTAAAGTGATGCCATTATCATCCTTTTATTGTAGTATTAAGCGTTGCTCTGTTAGGATAGCGATGCCATTACATGCACAAAGTAAATAAAGCTAGCATAGCAGCGGCAGACACTCAGCTCAGTTCACATCCATACATGAAGGCATTCAGATCAAGGTCTGAAAAATAAGTGGCCCATGAAAATGATTTGCAAGAAGACCATTCTTTTTGATACCTCTCCACTGAACAACAGCGGGGAAGGGCACACACAAAGCTCAAGGGCCACAAAGTGAATGGGGGGGCCAATTTTGAAGGCCATTTATTTTTCCATACAACCTAGTTTCCCATCAGCGAGTGGTCATAGATTCTGTGGCGTCTGAAGGGTACACGAGGCTTGGGTTTCCTTATTCTGCAGGAAACAGATTTGAGAACAAAGCAAGCCTCTTCTGTGGAATGATCCGACGTGACATAACCTACACTGCGGTTGCAGAATTGTAAATAATGACATCTGTTATGGACTGCTGGGAATTAGAATGGGTGAAAGCTTGCTGTCCACCAGGCAGATATTTACAGAATCTGTGAATATATAGGAATATATACCAATGGTTTATTTAGGGAATTTAGGGAAGGGCAATATGGATAAACCTCTATCTTGATATAAGTAAGTAATATTATATTCTGATGTATATTCTATATATATGCAGACAAATTCATATATATCATATCACCCACTTATAGTATACTCCATGTAAATGATCAAAATGTACCACTGTACTGGTGACAGTGAATGTGATCCCAAAAAAGGAATCAGGCCACAATTAATGGTTATTTTCATTATTATAAAAGTTATAAAAACTATGAACAAAGCTCATCACTACTTCTGGGAACCTGAGGTGATGTCCTCAAATTAATTATGTCTGACCAACAGTCCAAAACACAAAGAGAATCATTTACAACTTTAATGCTATTATGATTCTTGATCGATATGGTTATTAATTTGAACATTTTTCATTCTTTTTTTGTTCACAATTTTGCTCCATTCTTTAAAAACCTTAGGTCAGTAGCCCCAAGAGGTCACAAGATAAGTCTGTATCAAACACAAATAAAAACTGACAGTGAAAACAAACATCTAAACTAAGCTAAAACAATGAATGTAACGTTATACAAGGAAATACTTTTTAACTAAAGCCTGAGATAGCTTGGATAGATGGGAATTTTGATATTCATCCTTGGTCGTCATGATTCTTTTTTGTATGGGTGAGGCGACATGCCCAGACATATTGTAATCTACCAGATCTACTATACTTGTCAATTCATGACATGATGGCGGCAACAAAAATAAATAGCTTTGAATCAGATCGATGCCCAATGATTGCGATGGAGAATGAAACAAGGCACGGGGAAAGAGGAATCTCATCTTCACAAGAATTGGATTTCTAAAAGATTTAACTGAGAGCGCGTCTGTTATGCATGTAGTCCACAGCTTCTAATACTCAGATTTCACAACAGTCAATACGCCTGGACAGCCGTGCCGAGTGGGAATGGATGTTGCTCGAGCTGAAGTGCGATATTTGCACACACGCACTTGGTCACACATAAATAACATAAACACACAAGCTGGATCACCTCTCAGTATTTTCATTTCCCCTTGAGTCTTATTAATGTAATCTAATAGCCATGATTAAGGTAGCCCCCTATCAACTTCCTCGCCAACATTCTTCCTCACAAATCCTCATCAATTGCTCCAATCACTCCTCACACAGAGCCAATATTCCATGGCGAGACAACCCTTATTTCCCACCATATTAATGAACTCTTTCATTTGAAAGCCTTTGACTGCCCGCCCCTTGATTGCAAAGCCAAGGCCAATAGGCCTTGTTGACAGCTCCTTGATAATTAAAAGTATCAATCACGAGAGAAAGCTTGTGATGTCTTCACATCATTCTGTTTACCACTGAGAGAGAATTGTAAGATGAACGGGGTCAGGTAATATTTTCAAGTGCTTGTCATGGCCAGTTTGAGTGTATTTTTGTCCAAGACGAGTGGGATTCGCCTCATTAAAAAGAAAAATAAGATTATATGTCAATTATTGTTGATAAGTTTCTGAAAGTGAAATAGATTTTATGACACATCATGCATGTGTTTAACACAAGTTGCAAATATTGTAAAATGAAACTTACCAATGAAACCATGACTTTATTGGCGCATTAACATGCCCTTTAAACCTCTACTTAATTCATCAGGGAGCAGAGGAGGAATTCAATGCTGCTGGGTAAACTTGACCAGCATAAAAAAGTGCCAATGCTGTATGACATAATCTCTGTCTAAATCAATTTCTGTGTGAGAGCACTCGACTCAGCTCAATATGTAGCTGCAGGGCTTCCGTTAAGTGGCCACTGCCACTTACCTATTAATTCATTGTGCCGCTGGTTGCTCCTGTAGCCAAGCTTAACCCCATATGTGGGAGATGAATAAAGTTAGGAAAAAATAACATCATAAAGCAAGAAGATCAGAGCACCTGAAACAGAAAGTGTCAAGAGGGAATTGGAGTGGAAAGATTTAGAGCAGGGCATGATGCGAGTTGATGATGGAGCAGTTGAGCAAATGTTACTGTTGACAAAATTTGAAAATCATTTGCGGGTGATGAGATGCTTAAGGCTTAAACTGTAGGCCTCGGCCTGGGAGAGGGTTATAGTTTGTCAGAGATTTACAAAAACACAAGAAGCATCTCTGCAGCAGTTTCATGATAAAATGGGGATATGCAACTTGTAAGGCTACAGCACCTTCTGTAACTCATTTGTCATCAGTGTAGAGGGGAGAAGGAGGGGTTTTTCTCCTTTTCTTTAAGCGAGCATCTCCTCTAACTTTACATCAGTATCACTTCCTAATTCCCAAATATATTGAGCCTGGTCCGAGCCAGAGTGGACTCTAACATCCATCTGGACAATCATAGGCCATCATCCATCCAAGCAGGGGAGGGAAGCAGGGGAGAGGAGAAGAAATACTCGCAAATACTGAGGAGAGGCACAGAGAGAGCTGACTCGCCAAGCAATCACTCAGCAGAAATAATTTGAAATAACTAAGCCCGGCTTCTTCTCGCCTCCCTCCTCTGGCACACACGCGCGCTTTTGGGTGCGCGCACAGAGCGACACGCACATGTGCGCAAATTCGCATACACCCACCAACACCGGCACGCACTTGCACTTCCACAGACGCACACGCACAGACGCACACGCACACACACCACAAACACACGCTGCTGACGCACTGGAGCGACATGCAAATGCTCGCAGTGTTACACAATTAACGTCGAGGGGGGAAAAAAAGAATGCGTAAAATTAACAGCTCGTGTCCACTGACACACTGTAATCGCTCTGATCGGATAATTAGGTTTTACTAAAGAATACAGGAGACTTCGGCGGTCCGCTTCACTGTCGTACTGCAGCCGCGGACACTTCCACTGAGGAGGCTCCGTCCGCAACTAAAGCAAAAAAAAAAAAGAGCGACCGGGATTCTCATGCGTAACTGAAAGGAAAACATGCTCCCTCCAAATGCGCATTTAAGTGCCGCATATTAGGAGATCGTGAATCCGTTTGTCAGAGTGCGTCGATAAGTGATTCAAATCTGTGCATATGAAATGTCAGCGTCATCCAGATTAATCGTTGGCGCAAACAAACTGGTTTAAACATTTCCACCGAAGGCAGCGGGAGCATCTGAACAACTTTGGACTCGCTAAGATGGAAAATAAATGTAACTTACCCACAAGCAGTTTCCAAATGATAGCGTACACTCTGCTGTCAGTTCTGATAGCCCCACACCATCACGGTGTATCAGAATCTGTTCTGGTCTACAGAGTAAACAGTCAATGGGTTTTCCTCCTTAAAAACAAACAACAAGGAATCCACCGCTGTGAAATCCACGTCCACTTCTCCCAAAATACCCCAAACTCCCCGCACGCGTCTACTGCCCGAAAACTTACATATTGCCAGCCTGGACTGGCGCAAATCAGAGCACAAAAACACCTGCAGCCAGTCACTTTGAAACAGCAGGACAGAAGAAAATGAAGAAAAGCATGACAGTCATTAGGGGAATGGTCGACAGAATCAATGAAGGGCTATATGAGAGGAGGCAATTAGTCTGATTATCCTATTAAATCAGTTGTCAGCCGCTCACAGACACACAGCCCCGGCAGGTGAGTACCGCGAAGCAGGACTACACGAGCGCAAATTTCCAAAGTGATGTGCAGTAAAAAGACACATCGGACGCCGTCTCTCTCTCTCTCCCTCCCTCTCTCTATCCGAGTGTCAACGCGATATGCGTAAAGTGCGCACAAGTAGACCAAGACCGCACAGGACATGAGAGGATTTGCCATCAAAATAAAAGCACACCATTTGTCATCAAATCATAATGTGTCCTCAATACAGATGCATCTTCCTGGACGGCTTTTATTTTGAAGAGCACATCAGACGCGTGGTTTCCTTACTCTGTCTGACTTGACAGTGATGCCGGTGTGAACGCTTCCAGACCCGCGTTCCCCTGGAGTCTTCATCCTCTAAAACCTCCCCAACAAACGCACATGAGGAAATCATCCCTCTTAGCCGCTGTTTGTAGAAATAAAGCCGCAGTGTGGGAGTTACTTTAACTGGCTCTGCCGGAGAGCAGAGAGTGCGGCACAGAGTGCACGGGCACAGGCAGGCAACGCAGTGCAGCTCAAGTTTGAGGATCGACGCACTGCCGCCCAATGGAAATCACAGAAAAAGGTCTGAAATGCACAGTAAAAAATACTCTCAACCAGCGTGACAAGTCGCTCGAGTAGTATTATTCTTGCATATAAAAAGGAGTGAAATATGTGGCAACACACCAAAAAGAACATCTCCAGAAGGCCACACAGGACATGAGGGTAGATGAGGTGTACATGTTTTTCTTTTCTTTTCTGGTGATCATGAAAAAAATATGGATGCAGAATTACACAATCCCGAGACAATAAAAACTGATTTCTCCATTAGCCCTATTACTGTATGAAGAACAGCAAAATGGACGGTTATTGTGTGAGCATGAGCGATCAACCCTTCTAATATCCACACCACCAAATAATTCATAATCATAGGACATAAATAAATTACACATTTCCCTCTTTGGCACATAGGCATCGGTTTGTTAGCTGACCCCATTCTGCCTCTTTTCAATAAACTAATATTGCTGTTGAAAATAGGTAAAGTGAATAAATGCTTTGGAAACAAGATAAATTGCCCAATTTGCGTTGACTAATCTGAGAATAAATGGAGTTGCTGTGACTGTGTGTACACAAAACAACAATCATTTTGAAGATCCAGGGGTTACCGAAGTGCACTTTATGGGAATTTAGAAGAAATGATCAATATTGTGGAATAATATAAAAGTACTTAAACTAGGCAGACCAACCAAATCCCATTTAATTATGTACAGGAGCGCCGTGTGACCTTCCACAAACCAGACCTTCATTTGCAACAGAAAGTGCTCCATGGTACATTACAGCAAAATTAGATATTCTTTTCTCGTGTACTCGGCTTATGAAGGCAATTGTGTTGTCATTACATTTTGATGACACAGAAAAACTCTCAAATTGCTCTGACAAATTGGTCTCTATTGAGAAATGTACTGTTTTTTGTTTAAATAGGCCTTACAGTGGGCTCAGCTTGCATTACTGCACAGTATATCCGCATCTGACGCCCGTATTCATTCCATTGTATCAACATTTATCACCATCTTTTTCCTGTTGAAAGGATATCAATCGGCACAATTCAGGTATTAGCAGTATTTATGAGGAGCCAAGGACTCGCATCCAACAGGCAACAGACAAAACCCCTGAATCACTAAAGATGATGAATGGACAGTACGGCTGCCTTTCCTTTCTTCCTGAACTGGAAAGGTGTGATACAGATAAAGGACTGGTAGGCAAGTGGGCCCCCCCAGTTGGCCGGCCAGGCCGTAAAAAAGGGAATCGTTTGATTTCCCTCTCACTGGGCTACCCCTGTCAAGACTCTAGCCTCTGGCACAGCGATTCTGTGAGGCGAATTTCGATGAGGGGAGGGCTTTGAGGAGGAGGAAAAACCACCCTCCTCGGACTGAAAATGTGCACTTGTGAGCTTTCTTTGTCGTATACAGGCCCTGACGTGAATAAAGGTTCCTTAATGAGCAAAGAAGTGGACAAACAGGCATTGATTCCCCCCCTTCTATCCGAGGTTGTCGTCCGCAAATGGCCTCATCTCAATCAACTGGTTAGTGTGCAACTTTGAGAACAACTGTCAAGTGAGGGTTGATTGTTTGCTGCATTTTTTTTCCTGCCGGTTTGAGGATTTGGGTGTGAGCCTGGAAGAGCAGCAGTGGGGTGTTAGAATGAATCCATTGACGTGATGTAACATTCAAAATTCATGGACATATTTTTCACAACTCTCATGTGCTGTGATGTAAAATCCTGTAACTCCTGTAACATTTTGAATTGTTCACTTATGCTCCTCTATGGGCTAATGGTTTAATTAATCGCTCTCAAAATTTATGAATTAAAAACACAGCATTGAGCTCAAAACAAGGCAGTTTTCTAACTTTGTCAAAATCTGACAATTTAGGAAGACATTTCCACTTGACAACAATGGTATGGAGCTGTATACTGTTCCAATTAAAAATGACACATTTACTGATGTACTGTGTGGAAAACATGTTGAGTGTTCTTACAAAATAATCAACTTCATAAAGGTGAGATTGTTGTGAAACTCTTAAAGATACATTTGAACCATCAATGAGAGGTTACGTTTGTATTGCAAGTGTGGAGATGTATCATTTTGTAATGAAACTCTACATCAAACTTTTCTTTTAGGTAGAATCTTAAGAAACGTGTACGTGTACGTGTTAAAATTGTGTGTGATGGTGTTCTCCCTGGAGTGATAGAAAGATGATGAGATGAGGAGAAATGTTCTTAAAGCATTTTATTTAATGAGTCAAACGAATACTTCTCACACGCCTGCAGGACGGAGGTCATCTTTGATTGCATGCAAGTACACAGAATAACAGTAGTATTGATTGGTGGAATCTCGCTTCAAGAAACCACAAGAATACACCAAACTAATTATAAATGATTTTTAGCTGACAGTAGTGAAAATGCTGTGGACATTTATGATGTATCATGGGAAGTTTTGAGGCCACCATATAGTCCCCTTCAAATGAACTGAGAATACACTAAAGAAAATGTTGGAAAGTAAATACACTGCCCTTGGTAGCAAACTGTTGCTTTTGGACATCATTTAGGACTGTTCATAATGCACACAGTATCTTCAGTGTTAATTCTACGGATTTCACAAGTTTGTTTGGAAAATTTGCAATCTAAAAAGTTTTTCGCATGTTTGCTAATTAGTAAAAAAATACAATTTCCATAAGAGCACTGATAGGATTATAATTTGGCCCCGGCTTGACAGCTCTTTTTTAAGAAACGCAAACAACCCACCACTTTCGCCCGCTTTTACAGGACAAAGATGGCAGCAAGTGTCACAAAGTTTTTTCTGGTCACTGCAAACAACCTAGAAGTTATGAATGTGCTGTTAAAGTAATCCTGGGGTCACCAGTATTAATGAAGAATGCTGCTTGTTTAAATATTAACATTTCAACCAGACTATGCTGCAGTAGTAGAATTTCTGTGGTATATAACCACAGCATTGGGTAGCTACTGTAATATTCAAGACTTGCATTGTCTGTAAGGAATAACACGGGTGCTATTCAGGATATTCAAACTCTATTCAAACATTTATATTCTTTTTTACTTTTCATGGGTGAAAGGGTTATTTAAAATGTTATAATGTTCTTTTTGGTTAAATGAACTAAGTATGAAAAACACACTGCAGCAAACCGTAAAAGGCACAGCCATATGTCCCTGCTCCACTTCCTCAGCTGCATATCTCAACCTCATTTGGACTGGGAGTGATAATCAGACATCACTTTGTGAGATGGACTGTTCTCAGAGAAGGCTACAAATTTAATTGGGGTAATGAGGTCACTGGAGGAAGCCTCGAAGCCCTTCTCCAATTACTGCCTACCAAACAGAGAGTACCAACAGGACAGAGCAGAAAACATCTCAACATGACAAAGTTATTATAGTCTACCACACAGATTAGCAAAGCATGACCCTTCCTATTAAACCAATAATGCATGTTTTAATTTGTCCCTGTGCTTGCATAATGAATACAGGGTGCAGAGGGAAGAAAAAAAAGAAAAAAAAAGAAAAAAAATGTCATTTTCATCTGCACCTTTTACAGTGGATGAGCTGAATTTGACCAGATACACGGCACATTGTCCATGGCAGTGTCATGGGATAGAATTGCAAATATATGCTGATGACACTGTTGTGTGAAGCTAACAACTGCTCTGGAAAAGACTGCACACTGGCTTGATCAATCATGTCTTAGGTTGAACATTAGACTTAAGGTATGTTCTTAGTGTACAGTCTGCTGATGTTGACATTCTCATTATGGCTGAAAAGTTACATATGTCACTAAATTTAAATATATCTGTCTAATAACGGATTAAGAAAGACAAAAAGGCCAAAAACTATAAAAATACAACTTGGAAAAATCTGTGGATGCAGCAAAGATATTTATGAATGCCACGATCCTTGAGACATATGTCTCATTGTATCACATGCTGGGGCCAGCTGGTTAAGAGACAGAGTCATTAAACTATAAACCACCACAAACAAACCTCAAAAGGATAAACAACTGCACTTTAACCTTTAGTCATACTGCCTTTGGGCAGTCTGCTTTCTCTAGTAGATTTAAAGTCAAACTGAAAAATCTGCTAAAAGCTCCTCAACTCAACCACTGGCTCTATATTCTATTTGTTTTACTTGTTATACAAATATCCTCGCTTTTAATGTCTAATATAGATGGTACTTTGTGTGTGTGCAATTTATATTATGTGTTTTGTTGTGTCTGGTTTGCTTAGTGCTGTTCTGTCACTGTGGATGTTTTAATTGTGACCTGCCAGGGGACTGCAGATGAAAATTAGCCTTAGGCTAACTCTGGTTCAATTCGTCATATTGTAGGATTTGTGTTAAATATTGTACATGGTCCCTTAAAATAAAAGGGTTGTATGATTTGTAGCGAAAACATTTTCAAGTGAATAATTTCTGACAATAAGAGGACATAACCTCTGGCAGACATGTTGTACTGTATGTGCGTGTTTTTGGGATGATGTCATTACACAGTTGATGCATAATTCACCGCTCATCTCCAATTCAGTTCAGCTCCCCAGAGGAGATTTAATGGGATACAACTTAACGCAAGTTTCAAAGTGATAAACAGTCCACAGTGCTCCTGCTGCAGTACATGTGGTGAAAATTCATGGGAAGCTTTTTTATTTTAGCCATTTTAAAGGGCTTTTATTTTGCATATATAATGCTGCCCCACATTAATGTAACAAGATATTTTTTCCAAGACCACCAAGCAAACATGAGTAAGCGATTCTTATCAGTAAACAGAGAGTTCTTGGATGTGACACCAGTGTAGCTCACTTGCAGGCTGTTCAGGCACAGATCAGTTTGAAGTACTGTTGAGGCACCAACTGGCGAGCATATTCTGTCTCTGTCATGTCTCTTTCAGCATGTGAGGGAAAGCAACACATTGGGGGCTGCAAAGTCACAATGAACCCCTGCTGCACCAAATAGAAAGGGACTAGACAATTTGTGCATGATGGACATTGATTTCTCTGACAGTAGAAATCTCCGTGTCATGTCAGCTGTGGGAGTCCTTTATTTCATTTATTTCATGCTGCATGGTACACTCGAATGGCTAGTGAGAGATTCGTGTAAACACTTTTTTCTTTTTGTTCAGGCTTTTGTGGCGCTTGCTGACTATCAGAAAGAAAATGTTGGTTTGGTCTGCCTCTGTTATGTCAGGCTGTGTTAGCAAACATCTTAAAACTACTGAAAGACACATTCAGTGGTCTACAACAAAATCCCACCTTGACCTTTTTTTCCCTCTCTACAAGCATTCTTTCCAGCCTTATGCAAGTAAGAAAAAGTCACTGAACTGACTATCTGCTTTCCTAAAATAAATAGTTGCATGCTCTGGCAGAGGTAAGTCTGGTTGCAGATATTTTTATAGCCCTCCTGGCCTACATCTGACAGCTCACAGCGGTTACTCTTGTCAGGGAGCCACTATTTACTCTTAATGCGTTTTTACTCTTGAGCTTGTCTGAGTGGCCTTGTCTCACCTGCCCAAACAAAATGAACAAAAAGAGGGAATTTGGGGTAAAATGCCCCCGTACTGCACCAAATAACCGAATTGAACACCAGGAAATGTAGCTCTCGGGTTTTCTTTCAAGTAGTCCACAGAGAGGTTCATAAGGAGGGAGAATATACTCAAAACCAAAAATAGAAAAGCAATTTTGTAGGTACGAGGCAAAGGACGGTGATAGCTGGAGTCACATTTTGTCGTGGCAGAAAACGTTTTCTGCCACGACAAAATGAAGCAGTTGCAAATTTAGCGCTCATATTGAGCTTTCCTTTAGGGTTCCTTCACATGCATGGACTTCTAATCTTTGCCCAAGTTTCAGACACTTGAATCCAATTTGCTTTTACCCAAACTCCAGTGCGACTTTTGTTTACAAGCTGAGGTACACTTTTAATTGGGCTGCATGAACCTAATGAAACCAATTATAGGAATGAGAGCAAATAAGTCTTTTGCATCAAAATAAAGAGAACAAACTGTAGCATTGGCAGACCCCCCGTTGGGCCCCCCAAACACTACCCGCATCCCACCCACCTCAACCCCAGTCTCTGCAAGTCGGCATGAAAGGTCTACGAGCAGTTGAGAGAAAGCTGCTATGCTTAGCTGGGAAATGATGAAAGCAATTTCTTTGACTGCGGGTGTTTGAAGCTCTCTCTACAGTTCTTTAATTTCTACAGAAGCGTACAGGCGTTTGAGTAAAAGGAATGGAGTAAAGAGTGCAAGGAGTGTGAGCCACCTGCTAACCTTAGAAAAGTGTGCTGAAAGTCTGGTCGCTATTTATCAGCCACATCATCCATTTACATAATCGGCTTCAGTTGTATAACCTTATCCATACATGTGAAATCAAACAATGTTAGAAGTCAATATTTTATAGTGTCTGCCATGTCGAAGATATGCAATCCAGCTAAATCTATTTGATAGATACATTCAAAATGATTTTATTCATATGCTGAGACAGAAAATTCAAGCTCTGTATAGTCCCTCCACAACAGATTTTCCTAATGCAGAGAAGTTGAATTCATGTTTGCAGCTCTAATCATATTTTGATGATGCAGCTCAAGAAGAAAATTAGGCCCTACATATCTATACACTGGGGAGCGAGGAATGAGCAGCATGATATCTGAGGAAAGTAGAGATATGTACTTAACATCTTTATTCAAAGAGTACGTGGCAACTTGACATGGTTTTTTAATCCTGCACGGATTGTAGGAAGGAGTGCAGCACAGATGTCTGTGCCACGTGCAAAAGCAGTCCCTGTTGACTCCTTCATACCTCTTTAAAATCAGAAATAGGTTAACTATACATGAGACAGGATGTAAAGTTACTATGCTCTAATAAAAATGAGGAATTAAGGAAGTGACATTATCTTTCAAATCAAGTATAATGCTAGGGCCCTGGTAGTGTGTGTACTGGCTCACTGCTTTCCACACTATGCCATGTTAAAACATTTGCTATGAGAAGGTCTATTATGAAAATGAAACACTATTGCACATTTTCAAAACACCCAATATCACAGTATCACTGTTCAGCTCTGTGATGTAGTATTGCGTAGCAACATAGTTACCAATAGTAGCTCAGCTAAAGCAAAGCTTTCCATTATTCATTTCTGTTTAACAGCAGAATGTTTGGTAAAATGTAATTACCTTTAATTATTGTATTAAATCAATCTACTACAATTAATGATATGATGATATAGTCCAAAATATAATTTTCTTACCCTAACCAATCTAATTTACCATGATTCTGTGATGATAATTACTCTTATAGTAAGATGAGGTGTGTTTTTTCCCCCTCAAATGTAATTGCTGAAACTGACTTTCTTCAGTATTAAATAGCATAAAAAGATCTAATGATCAACATAAAGAACAGAGAAAGCTTAAGGTTTTTGACATGCATATTTAGAAATATAAGCCTGGAATTATTCATGAGATCTGATAATACTGTATACTTTTCTTTATGATCCTATTAGGTTTTGGTGTACAGCGTCACTCCTGCCATGTGGTCTGCATTCCAACTGGGGCTCATCAAGCAGAATCATGGTCTGTATTGAAATGCAGAATATGTGAAATCTTGATGGCTGGGCAGACACAGCGCTGCAGGCCACCATGCACCGGAGATTTAAAATCAGGTCACGTTGTCTTGATCAAGACACATTGCAAGTGTTTTTTATAAAACCCAGAAATAAGTGAAGTGCTTCATAAACAAGTACAAGGAACCTTCAATTTAAAACTCAATGAGGCTAAATGGACCTGATGAAGGACATGTTGTATATTATTGCTTCTACTATATGGGTCACAACTTCAAAGCCAACCTGTCTCACATTAGTGTTCAATGGAATGTGAATCCATCAGGTCCGATCTATCCACCATGTCCTGCATGTTTCCCTGAAATGTTGTTTAGGGGGTAATTGAGTGATATGAATAATAAGTTATTCCCGGTGAGCTCTGTTTGGCTTTGTAGTGGTAACCAGGCTATCCAGGCCTTGCACTTTGATTTATGAATGATGCATCAAGAGGACCAATCACGATATTCAGTATGCTGAAACAAAAAGGCTCTGTGCCTTCGTATGGACATCACGTTTCACTTAATTAATGGAAATAGACCCAGGTGGGCCATGTGTGCTTGATGTCAAACCTTAGATCATATTTGAAATGTGCACCTCAAGATGAAACAGGAAATGTCCATTAATACAAGGAAGGATTGAGCTGCAAGTGGAGTGCTTAATATGGATTGAAATGAATTTTAGGGCACTATGGATGGGCAGTGTTCCCACTAAAAAACAATAAAGGCCCTACTGGTACAGGATTAGAATAATGTGGGGCTCTCGTGTTACTAATAAATGACCATTCAACTGCTGTTTCCTAAAATGCATAATGCCTCCCACTCAGCTGGCAGCAGAGCTTGATCTTACCACATCGCTTGCTTCTGCTCAGTGGGACTCAATATGGAGGAGTGCCATGCTCTCATCCAAGTGTGTGAGGTATAGAATTATCCAATTTAAGATATTATGCAGGGCATATATCGCCCCGGTGAGACTGTCAAAGATGAGTAAGAGCCACTGGTTTGTGTTGGCATATGAGCGAGGAGGCTGTACATTACTCCATCTATTTTAGGAATACCTTGCTGTAGAATTCTTCTGCTCTGAAATGATATCCATAACGTTAGAGGTTCTTCCCTTCAGAGCCAAAAGTCTTAGAATACTGTATATGAACGCTGCTAATCAGCCACTCCTTAGCGACTCTTGGTGGAAGTGGATGGAGGAAAGGTAAGCTCATTTTTCCAACGACATTTGATGGATGACTATATGGACTTGATAAATGCAGAGAGAGCAGCCAGCCTTCTCGAAGAGTTTGATAATGGACTTACTGGGGTTTGCGGGGAAAGCCATGAATTGAGGTGTCTGCTTGGCTTTAATTATCTTTGATTTATTAATGATCCTGTAAACTGATCTATGCCACCACTCCAACTCCCCAGTCTAACAAAGTAATGAACTGAAACCCACTAAAGAAGATGAGGAACAGAGGAGGTAGTTCACGTTTGGAAGCCTCTTGCTAACAACTGGGATACATTAAACCTAGTCAGTGTGACCGATTTTAAAGTTAAAATCCTTTTACTTTTCAATCCTGGTTGATTTGGCACCAGCCATGGTTACTACTATAACTATATATGCAATAGCAAGCACTCCTTGAGCAGCTACTTTGTCAAAAATACAATAAAATAACAATGATGTATCTGTTTACAGTGCAGCCAAACAAACACGCATTGTTTTAATAAAGACGTCAGTCAATAATTGGCCTTCTTCCATCATAGTATGAGAAACCACAATCTGATTTCATGCTGCACACTGTGTGAGTAGAATTCCCTGCAACAACAGGGCACAGTAAAGTTGGTTCCCTCGCCTAGGAATGTGTAGCCTGTTGCCTTAAACTCTTCATCCAACAGCTCACTGTGGCTGCTCCTTGGTCCCATTATTCACTGCAATATTTAAAACTGATCCTCTGTCAAAATAAGGCCAAAAAAGATTTGATGAACGTTTTGATGAACAATCTCTCTCAGTTTGATTACATAAAAATCTTAAGGATTATAACTTTAAACTAGTCGGAGTTCCTTGCCAACTCTGTCAGCAGTTAATTTGTGGTTCTTTGGCTCCACCAACTTACTTTAAGGAGATTATTTGTCCATCCAGAATATTACAATCCATGGCAACTGAAAGACTGTTAGAGCTATTGGCATGCATGTTAACAGGTATCCATTTAGCCACCATTTCACTCACACATTACTCTAGTTGAACTGTTCCACATGACCCTAAACCACCAAAAGAACACGGACTGCATCAGTGAGGTCCCATCACATTTTGACACCTGTAGGAGTAGATGAAGTAGTTCAAGCAATAGAAACAAATGTTAATCAAGCCCACAAAGACACATTAGAATTTGGCTGTGCAATACACTTCCTTTGTGTTATGTAAAAATGTCCATTCATTTGTGTACAGCTGTTTTGGAGCTGCTGTGTAACATCCAGCCGAGCAACTGCATGTTTTGGAACATCCACATTTACTTTAGCACTCAGCCTTCATGTTAGCCAAGAGCATGCACCACCATTTATTTAACAGTTAGTCAGAAAGCCTTCCTATACTCAACAATGAGTAAACCCACAACCTGTGCCTTGTCTCCATTAATTATAGCTTACGCAATGTAGCACATGATAAAACATTATTCTAAAATTATTCTGCAAGGTTGAGCACAAAACACTCTCTCCTCTGAACTACATGGCTGTGTGTGTTGTTCTTTCTTTAATGGGGTCTCGGTTCATTTGTACTTTAAGCTCATACATTTCTAATGGGAGCTTTTTATGTTGCTCGCAAACTCTCGACTAAAACAGAATGCATCTGCACTAACGCTTTTGAAAAGTTCTACAAACTAGTGAAGTCACTTAAAACTCAAATTTAGTCTTCACAACTGGATCTGAGGGAAAACCGTAAATCTTGAATGCCATTATTTGAAGTTGTTATATTTTCTGTGTCTAACCATATTATTGATTCATCGCCACAAATAAATAAAATCTAAAGCTTAAGTGATTAATAATCACATGAGAAATGATTTTACTGAGATTAAGACCAAAAACAAGTCAAAGCACATGTATTTTGAGGGAACTGCGGCTGAAAGGAATCCTTTCCAACATAACACTATTGTTTCAACCAGCTGCCCTTGAAATAGACAGATCGAGCCTTCAATAGTAGAACAAAGCTTTTTACCACAATTCCCAGGGCTATGATTACGGATAAGACTTCCCTCAGGCGATTCCGAGTGAAGGGCAGATGAGGAATAGAAACCAAGCATGTGGTCTAACTATGGGCCAACTAATTGGTTATAAAGCCAGATCCAAAAGCATGATTCCTTTGTATACATATGGCAAGCTATATTCACACACAAACAGAAAGATTGACAGGTAGAGTTTGTAGTGCTTCTGCCTATTCTCCATATCAAGATCGACTCTATTCATCACCTCGTGGCAGCTCTTGGCAGGAAATGGCGATCAGTCTCTGATGGCATGTAACATAGCTTTGGAGAGCCATCACGCTAAAGGCCAGGTTTGTTTGAAGTTCGCTTTGCGATGCATCAGTGGGGATGACCTAGATTTCCTATCTCTCGTTCCTCCAAGAGTGCAGAGAGAGACAGCCTCGTTTCAGCCCTTTTCCATCTTCTAACTATGTCAGCTCGCCTGTAAACATTTGGCACAGAGTCACATCACTGCGTCTCCCCGTATCCCCGCACACGACTCCCTTTTCCTGGTGTCAACTCTCGACTCCCCACGTGTTTCTCCCCTAGGATGGAGGTGGAAGGCTGAGCAGCGGCTAAGCTCAATGAGATTGTTTTGTATCATCCAGTAGAGGATCATATAAAACAAACAAAAGATGAATCAAATGCACATATTTTATCTTCTGTGAGTGCATGTCATCACTTCTTTGAGAGAAAATAATTAAGATTAAAAAATAATGAATAGCCCCTATCTAATGTATATTTCACAGGACTTACATTAAACTCATAAAATAAGCACTTGGAGTAATACTGAAGAAATTTGGGTCATCATGTTCCTGTTTTTTGGCTGCAACTGAGTACCATCCCTAAACTTCTTACGGGCATAGACCATGCGAGACCTGACCCATGAAACACAACACAGGTTACACCCCAGGTGCACCCTATGCTCGGCAACACAGCCCGTCTGCTTGCCTGTCTCCATGTCTTCCAGTCCATCTTCCAACACTTCTATCCATCTGCTTTCTTGGTGTGTTTTGACTCACTGCTTGACAACAAAAACAAAAAAAGAAGTGAACAAATTGCAAAAAAAGAAACTTACACAGTTGGGAGCCAGCCTTGGGCCTCTGAGGTTCGTTTATTTTGATTGTATCTAAATGCGGCCACTAAAAAAGAAGCAGGCATTAACCAGCCATCTCTCCCTCCTTTCCTCCCATCCCTTCATCCCCTCCTCTCTCCTTCCCACACACCCACAGGGGACAGTCGTCAGTGCAGAGCACACTAGAGTGAAGGCACAAGAACAACATTAAAAACTGCTTCAGCTCAACAGCCGACTCAACAAGCCAGAAAGACTGTGTGCCACGTTTTTAATTATGCATGCTGCACAGCATTACATAGCACTGTCAGTCAGGGAAATTGCGTCTTCTTCGCTATTTCTGCTCAAGTCTTTTGTTGGTTTCCTAGGTGACTGTGTAATCTGACATCATTAGACAAGTACAGTATGATAGCCAAAGTTGCAGGTGCCTCGTTCCAAAATATCCACCCTACTCCTACCTAATCCTGTCACACCAACTGCCACTACTACCTCTCGCTGTGCGGTAATTTTCATTAGAAAACCCGTTTGAACAACTCTGTGAGACCTCAGGATGCCAGTGCAAAACAGAGTCTCAGGAGTGGAGCGAATTAATGTTGTTTCATGGAAAATCTACCGCACACTGTAGCCTTGTGTGTGGGTTTGAATTTTGGCTTGGGTCCTGGCTATTTCGCTCGTTCGGCTCTGCTTCTTAATATCCTCTGTGTGCAATAGCAGGTGCAAATATAAAAGAACACCGGAACATGATGGATTGCTCAGCTTCCTCACAGCAAATGAAGAAGCACTAATAAAAGATTGTGTAAAGTAATAAAGTCTGACTTACAGTCTGTACACTAAACACTCTGAAGTCATCAAGGACTCAGTGGTTCGGTTTGTTTTTTCTGTCTCGTGCTGTAAAGAATTTCTCTTAAAATCATTTTATTTCAATCAATTCTTCGCATCAAAACGTTTTCAACCGAGTCTCCCTGGGAATAACATATATCATATTGCAGTACATGACTCATGTCAAAGTTACATTCACAGTAAAAGTTGAATAAAGTGGTGTCCTTTAAATATACATTGCAGTTGCTTTTTGTTAAACAGTCACTGAAAAGTTTTGGCCATCACTTGTGAACCCAGGAGACTACCTACTGTAAAATTAATCTTGGAAATGAATCTTCCTCACTCATATCTGTGTACAAATAACACAACTATAGACTCCAATTTCGCATGCAGGTGGTACGGCGGTCATTCCTATTAACTTCTGTGGATTTTGAATGAACAGAAAAGGAAAAGGACCTTCATCTTTATAGTTAGGTGATCTTTGTCGTCATGGCAACGCTGTGAAATGGTCACAGTTCGGTTAGGTTTAGGCAGAAAAACTTCTTGTTAGGTTGAAGAAAAGATCATGAAGTTAAATACTTCTATTAATAATACATACTTATTAAATATGTTAAATTTAATATTGAAGCTAATTTATGCAAGTTAAAATGAGTCAACGTTGACCCAACATGGTAAGTCAACATGGTAAGATATGGCTACTGTTGGTACAGTGACAGAATGACCTTTCCTCTCTGTGGTGCTACAACAAAGTCACACTACTTCCACCTTTACTACTAAGAAATGAAGCACACTATTACAAAAAAAAAAAGTGTGATTTGTGAACAAACCACAAATGCAAACAAACTAAACGCTGGAACTAGTGCCCTTAAATAAAAATGTGTGTTAAAGACTTCTCCGACTGGGCTTTGAGGTGACTGTATTAAGGTTTCTATTCGACAATGTGACTTGATTTAGAGGACTACAACGCATTTAAAAAATGCTTCACTTTTCTGTGATATATTGTGGAACACAGTTTTGTCCTCTCCAAATATTTAGGACTGTTGATGCATAAGAATTGAGCCTAAAAATGAATAAACAAGAGCATGTGATGTAATCTCTATTTCCACAAGCTTAGGTTGTTATCATCATAAAAGCCTGCACAATTCTGACCTTTTGCTTCCAAAGATGATTGTCAGGCTGAGGGGGAGATGAAACACTGCAAATGTTTTGAAGTGTTTTCTATGCTTGTGGCTGTTTGGTGGAGCAGACCTTCAGTATTGGTGGGAACAGCCTTTGATAAATGAAAAAAAAGAAAGAAAAGAAAGAAATCAAGGATGAAAAGGTGATGATGAAAAATGTCTTTTGGAAAAAGTAATTCACGGGTTTTAAGTGGGGGGGGAATTCAAAAATTAAAACAAACAAACAAAAAGAAATTTTGCAACAAAGAAAAGCTTAACACCCAAAGATTTCAACTGCAATGTTTGTTTGTGATAACTACAATATTATTTTATCCATCTGTACGTAATAACACATTTACGGTGGTTACACCAGCAACAAGTCTGAGGGCTATGGGCATGTGAAAGTTTGTCAAAAGTCTGGCTTTTTTTAAAATCACAATTATACTCCTACAGTATTTATTATTGATGGAAACCACAGCTTGTTTCTTTCATTCGACTGTGATTATCAACACAAAATCCTCAAATGCAAAAAATATGATTACATGAGAGGCACAAACTGGGCCTAAGGCTCATGTCAGGCCTTTCAGTTTTAATGGATGTCAGATTTTAGGGCTATCCTATAGAAGATCAGGGAGAGGAAGGCCATGTTTCATCTGGTCTTGATCATGACACATTTTCTGTTGAAAGATTCAGCCTGTACTGCATGAACACCATCTGACTCTGGCACTCCATGCACAAACTAGGATGAAATATTTAACTGGATGTCTCTACAGAGTTTCCTCCCTCGCTTAACAAGCTACATCACCACACAGCAGTTTTCTCTCTTGCACAATTTGCAATGACCAGTTCAAAAGCAACTCAAGACTTTGCAAAATGTTCGGGCTTGCAGCTCTGCAAAAGAATAGTTCCTCTTTATGTTTACAATGACTTCTCTTTGGGAAGCGCAGATACTTTGGCAGCTGTGGGCTGTAAATATCAGTAGTGCAAAGTGTGCAGCTACCTTAAGTGACCCTCAGGCCTTAAGTGGACCCTCTGACTTTAACGTATTCTTTGAGTGCTAGTTATTGCAGTGCAGGACAGTTTGAGTCCTGTCAACACTACAGTCCGTTCGGTCTTCACTATATCATACCTGAATAACAGGTTTGTGTGATCTAAATGTGTTTTTTGTGCACCACCATTTATGTATAAGCAAACCAATAACGTTAATAAGAGCTTCAAAAAATGAGATATATAAAATAATATATGACAGAATCAATATACATTTTCAGTATATCTATCATTTTTTGAAGCTCTTATTGACATTATTGGTTTGCTGCACAGTCCAGTGCAAGATTGCCTAACAAGAAATACTACCTCTGTGAAGTTTATATGTGACTGCTGCTTTTATTGTGTCCTGCCCCTTTACCTTACAACCCTATACAGAAACAAGAAACTACATTGTGTCAATTCTAGGGGTTTGTCAATGTTAAGAGTTTTTAGTTTGTTTTTTGCCAGTGTTTTTAAGATACAGTATCTACACATGGCAACCATGGTAACTAAGTATGGTCAGGTTTAGGCAACTAAAACTACTGGTTAAGGTTAGGGAAAATCGGTGGTTATGATTAATAAACAGTTTTAATTACACGTCTGTGAATGCAAACTCTTCTTCTCTGTGCCGCATGCCTATCCATCATCCTGACCTCCACCCCCGTACTATTCGCCTCGCCACGTAAAGGGCACTCTACGTCCGGCACTGGCACTGAACGCTGGCATTTACATTTTGAGGTGCAGAATCACCCAATATGGCAATCATTTCTAGGCTTAGTGTGTTAGGTCGGACTTAAAAGTATGTTCAAAACCTTTTAAGAAGTAATTCCAAAATAATGCATTTAACATAAACATTTAAAAGATTTGTACAGCTTTAATCAATTGCAATTTATTATGATCACCTCCAGTTTGTCTGTTTGTAACCAACATTTATTAAAACCCCATTATATTTGTTATTCACATAAAAACTCCCAAGACAAAAAAAACCTGGTGATTTTAATGTCCCCATGAATTTTTTTAGCACTTGTGTCAAGTCAACTTTGAATACCTTTATATATTGTAGCTTCTCTGTCATGGCAAAGTGGTCTTAGCCTAGCTCTGCCGTGTCTGCTCGGTCCTCTCTAAACAAAAGTGTCACCCTACATCATCCAGTTGCTTCGCTTCATGTCACTTTTAAAAGGGTCATGTTTTTGTTTAATTGTACCCAATAAAACAAAGATTAGGATAAAAACACATATTTCAATAGGCACACAGTACTGAATGTTATACTGATGACTGGAAGAAAAAAAAAAAAACCTGTAGCACTGCAGATACTAATAACACCTGTCATCTGATTCAGACAAATGGGTTTAAGGCCACAGTACCTCCAGCAGCTCTTTTTAACTTTCAAAAAAGCTTTTAGCTCCACTGCAATCCATCAAAAGTGATTTATATTCCTAAAATTAAATACATGTAAATACCCAGTGCTTTTTAAATGAAGCAGGATAATGTCTTCATGAATCCTGAGTGTGTGCTCAGGACAATCAAAAATGCTTCGCTCTGCTCAATCACATGACCGACAAGGTTAGCACTTTGTTTCCAGGGAGACGAAATCAATACTCCATGAGCAGAAACTGTGTGCATTCCATACAGTAATTGTAGCCATCTTTAATATACTGTACGTGAACCCACACACAGCTGAGAAATGTCTTGGTTATTGATAGCTTGACATCTTGGTTGCAGCATGCTCATAACATGTTTTCAGCATTTGGGAATGAACTCATTTCTGTCTTACATCTTTGCTCCAACACACAAGGAATTTGTTTAAAATTGTGAATTTCTGTATGCAATAGTACAACAGTTACTTGTGTTGCATGTAGGTGTCATACTTTTCTGGGGGCAATGAAGCAACATAAATACTATATAATATGTATAAGAATGTGAAAAATACCACAGAAAAGAGACTCAAATCTTTGGCACAGCCTGAATGTAACACGGGCAGTGGGCCACGGACTAAAAAGAACTGAATAAGTCTCTTGTGTTGACAGTTCAGTAATGTGATGAGTAAAAAATAGCCACATACAATTTCTGCAAGCAAGACACTTTTAAGCTATTAATATGGCCTGTAATGAGCTATGGTTCTCAAAATAACATCTTCAGTCTTATTAAGTTCAATGAAAATTGATCAAATACAAATGATTCCACATTCCTTGGAATCCGACGGAGAAACGCAGTTTTGGTACGAGGCCAAGTCGGGCCCATGGATCCTACTTTCAGCAGAATCTCGGCTGAAGCTCTCTGAAGCTTTTGTTATCTTTATTGTCATTTTGCTGACACAATTCCCAACTCAGCACAGGTACACAGATACGGCCCCGGATTTGCGGATAGCAAAGATTCCTTACAAAGCAATACCAGCTACAGGAGTTCACAAGGGGACGGGTCTTTAATGATTTAGTATCGGAAACTTTTTCAAACCTATTTTGAGGGAACTCAATTAAATTTTCAATTCAAACCAATAACCTTAATTTATCCCTGCAGGGCAATATTCATGTCAGGCATAACATATAGGGTAAAAGAGTAATCTAATACATAAACACACAGGACTACAAGCAATAACATTATTTTATAGAGAGCATTACTTCATTTTGAAGGAGTAGCAATATTTCTGATCTTCCCTTAATTCAATACTGAGTGTGTGCATGTCGGTCATCTTCTCACACAAACGCACACACACTCTGCATGTGTTTACCTCTAAACTGCTCAAGGTGATGCAGAAACTTTGAATGCAGGATTAGAATACATTTTTCTATTCAAAGTCTTGATATCAGTGAAACCTTTCTACACATTAGTTGACATTCTGCCCCTGTCATATATATAGTCCTCTTTGCTTACATCATACGAGGTTGTGGAACATATTACAACTAATTCTTCACAGGCCATGCATGCAGGGTATCAGTACTAGAGAGAATACAAGGTTGTCTTTTCCATTCAACAACAACATTTCTTGTAAAACAACGGTTTCTCAAACAAAAGTAAATATTCTTCTTTTAAGGGTCAAAGGGGCAGTGGTTAAAACAGAATAAAGGACATTATTTTTTCCAGATTACTCCATCACTAATAATTAACAAATTGTTAAGAACTAAAACAATCTGTAGAGGAGCAAGTAAAAATGGCTAAAAAAAAAAAGCTTTTCATTATGAGTTTCCAGTTCTCATTAAAACAGAATCTCAGCATGCTCTATGCTCATTTGCTGAGGGAAAGTGGAAGCCGAACATAAAGCTTCTGGAGGACATAAAAGGAGGAAGGGAGACACTGGCACCAGTCTGAGGGGTATGATGTAAAGGACAGTGCCAAGGGTCTGTGACACAGATGATTTATTAGTCAATACTTGAATGTGAGGTTCTACTTCCAATAAGTCTCACCTAAGATGGAGACTGAAAGGGGTCTCTTTTTTTTTATGTGCACTGATTACATGTGCCTTTTGTTCATTACCTCTGTGGACCAAATTGGAAATGGTTTTCACTCCATCTGTTTCTCTGTTATTTGTGTCTTTTCTGTTTGTTAGCAAGATGTATCTGAAAAATAACAGATTCAGATTTTTTATTTTTATGCACTATGGTGATTAGTTTATTAGATTTGGATGACAATCCAAATCTGACACTTACATATTCTTAATGCCAAACAGTATTGTATTTATTGCATACATGAATCTTTGAAGAATTAGATCAGCAGGTGCCCACTAGGGTTTGATGCTAATCCTGAGCTGTGGGTTTATTTTTGTGCGATACCGCATCAGTGGTAGCTCAACAGTAAGACAGGAGCCCCAAATGTATGTTGGATGGTGTTATGCTTATTACGGCATAGAGCAAAAAGAGCAATGGTCTACCATATGTTAAAAATGGGAAATCATACAAAGATCCAATATCCAATCTGATCAATGTAAATAAGCTCTTGTAGCAATGAGGAATGCTGGCAGAAGAGATATCCCAGTCTGTTCTATCAGCTAAAGACACAATGTATGAAATCAAATTCTATTCACCGGGGAGAAAGTAGTAACAATGAAAACTCTTTACAGCATATTCTGTATTCAATTCAGTGAAACTGAGACACTGTTTCTGGAAAGAGATATTGCTGTCATTGTCAATGCTGTGAATTTGGCAAACAAAACTCTACTCATCTGCACTGTGTTATTGTGGTAGCACATATCTGAAAACCTGGACAAATAAAACCAGAACTATCCGCATGAATACCACTGGAGTTTAATCATACAATAGATGTGTTTTTTGCTTTCCCCTTTTCTAATTTGTTATTTTTTGCAACACTTGCAGTCTTAATGAATGGAATCATCTTAACATTCACCTCCTTGTGAAAGACATCTGAACAATGAATCAATCTGCTACAGGTGTTCACGGTTCATTTACGCAGTCTGAAAGGAAACTCTTTTTCCCATTATTACCTCCCGCAAAAGTTTAAAATCCTTTTAACTTAAAATCTCGCAATTCTAAAATTAAGATGTGACCATGTATGTTAGAAACTGAAACTGTGTTTTAACAACGTTGTCCATACTGCTTAAAAACATGTGTGGAACCAGTTATGTGCAGTATATCACATTCACAGATCCAAACACAGCAACAGGTGAAGCGCTTTGATACCAACTGTACTTATGTGAAGCATAAAGATTTGCTCTGGCTAACATACTCTTTGCATGCCAGATATTATGTATATCTATTTATGCATGATCATCATCTGATACAAGATTAGAGTGTACATGAGCGGGCAGCAGAATATCAGGAGCGCACCTGCTCTGAACTCATAGTAACAAGCGACATTATTCCTCACACTGAAGGACTAAGGGTTGGCTATGAAAAATGAAGAAAAATGACAGTGGTAATCTTCCAGATTACCCCTTTAATGTGGACTCCAGTAAAGAAATATTAACCTTTGAGCTCTGTAAAACCAGTCTTAATGGATTTTATTACAGACCTCTTTAAAATGCAGTTTAATTTGCACTCCCTCATATTCTAATCAGCAGGATAATCACAAATCTATGCAGATGTTCCGGCTTATTAAAAGCATTTTTCAGTGCAGTTCAATTTGACCTGCTAATAACAGCTACCTGTTCTTCATGACAATCCTAAGAAAGTACGATTGTGTGTGAGTCAAACCAGAGGGGTCAGGTCAAGGAAAATATCTGATCCATGATTCACTCTAAAGCGACGCACGACTGCTGATAGCCTAACAGGTGACTGAGTGAGGTGGAAAATAGGGGAATTCTACATGAGAGCTTCAGTTGAAAGAGGAAAAAACTGAGTGGGTGGGAAATCACACAGATCACCATGGATGAAACAGGAGAAAGCATGAAGGAGAAAAACTGATGCACAACACCTGGAATGAAATAGGTCTTCTTCATGCTTTATCAAAAGCACCTCCAGGTATCCGACAGCTGGCACTAACTCGGCTGATATTGGGAAATATGACTTCACGTGTTAACGCTGGTGCAGTTTGTACAACAATCTCCATCTTCTATAGTGTAATGTAGCAACGCGCACAAGCCAATATTTTCTGGAACCAAGACAAAAAATGCCTCAAACACAATAAACAAACAAGCAGCACATCCAAAACCTAAACAACGACTGTCAGTGTCTTCTAAAAAGCATATGATCCTTGCAAAAATATTTACATCATGACATCTGCACGCCCTCAAAGCCGTCTCCTAGAAATGACGTTTGTTTTTACTAAATTGTTTTAATAATGACGTTGAAATACGTAATTACGTATTTTATTGACAAGGTCAGTATCAACATTTCTGCTTATTGCCATGTTTGTTAATTGACAACATTTCCTCATTATGTTGATAGAAAACGTAATTCAGTCGGCACTGCTGTTGCTATTTAGTTGTATATAAACTTAATTTCGAGGAGACAGGGCAACAATGAAGGTCCAGTGTGGACATCATGGAAGACCTATTGTTAAATGGAACTTAATATTTCAGTCTCCAAATTAAAGCTGATGGGACAGACAAAATCCCCACCATCTTACAGGAACAATCTCACATTAAACGTCGTAACTAACATTTCAAAGTACTAACTGGAACCAGATGCACTTGTGACACTCTGCATCTCTGACAAACTAATGTCAATTATATTCTGCAGACATGTTTTGTCCAAGTACAGATTAAGAGTTTCCTTCAAACAAAAAAGATAATTCCAGCGTTGCCTGCTGATTTCTTTTTCAAGGACTAAAATTTTCAAAAATATATAGCCATCTGAATTTAAACCAGCCAGATGCCCGCCATGGACCATGCACACACTCAATATATGATTTGCTCGAGACAAAAAGGAGCAAAGTGCCTTCCTTTACCTAGCTAGTTTACTGTTGAAACGGTGTGAAACTCCCCTGAGACTTCCCTGGAGCTGACAGTAAAATGCCAACCACAGTGGTGGTGGTTTCAGACTTGTGCACCACTGCACAGAAAGGAGGTCTTAGTTGCAACAACCTCCATGCTATGTACCTCCTTTGTTCTCAGAAGAGCCAGTTATGCCTACAGCTATATTGTACAGCACTAACAATGCAAACAATATAGAGGAAATTATAGATGAGTGAAGCTGCTAGGCAAAGCACCAGAAGTTTGCGTGGGCTCCTGAAGTGCAAAAGTAAAGAGCCACATTTATCATTTGTCTAACATGGTAGTCTACTGGCTTAAATCAAAATTGCCATTCTTACAGGCATTATAACAGCAATCAGCCCTGCATGGTTCTTCTGCGTGCACCTCAATACACTCTCATTTTAATGCACTTTTTACATGCGGCGTTGAGGCACATTTAATACATTTACTAATGCCACAGTTGTTTTGATTTAGTTATGTTTTTCCTTAAGTACATTTTAGACAGGCAATTTACCACTATGACAGTCCACCGAGAACACGCACTAAATTTGATTTTGTCCGAAATATATGGACGCACCACGTTTTAGAGAGCTCATACATGAGCAACTCTGACCTTCACTACTGTGTTGTGGCCATGCATCAATGGCAGACTGGTGCCAAATAGAAAGGGGGCACACCGACGGTAAACAGCATTTGTGAGTACTTCAGGGTTTTGGGAGCTGAGCACAACAGCAACAATGTGCCCAAGTACATTCCATCTGCATATGGAATGATGTATGGGAGAGCTTTACCTATTTCTGATCAGATTTGCTTCTCTGTTCCAGTATTTAGTGACAAGCTGTAAAACAATACTCAAAAGCGGACATTCAGTGTGTAAAATGTAACATGTTCAGAGGGCTCTATTTGGTGGATTTTTTCCTCCATCCCAGCAACCTCCATGAAGGGCAGATTTCGTTTTTATTTCCTCTTTGCAGATATCATTCAGACAATGTCTTTGTTAAAATGTCCAAGGGCGAAGTGGAAATACGTGACCCTCTCTCCTCTTCTTCAATGGAGGGTTGAGCTCCAGCACTGCTGCCAGTGTCAGATGCCAGCATTGATAAAGCCAGAGGCAAGATGGCAACTGTCCACCCTGGAGCCTGCATTTTAAAACTGCTCCTGCCTGCAGCTTTCAGATGGGCACTCACTGCATAGAAGAACTCTGTCTCAGCAAGCCTTTTAGTCTTGTGTTTTTTCTTGAGCTTCTGATGGTTTTATGCAACAGAATTTTCAAAATAATATAACAATACTGTGTTGTAATGAGTTACATTATAGATAAATTATGTCTTTCAAAACATGTGAAAAAAAGTCTAATTACCCATTTTTGGAATCTTCATTTTAATTTATTTTGGACTTATCAGTGGAGCTTTCAGGCAAGGAAACATTCTGCTAAAAACAAACATTTACAGCACAACAAATAAAGCCATTAGATGTCATAGACCTCAAAACCAATCCACCCATCCAGACACACATGAGCCACTGCGTAAACACCCCGAACACACCCTTTAGCCATGTTCCATGGTCTCCTCCAATCTCAAGATTGCAGATTCTTTATCTGCAAAAAACACCTGGGAACTGTGCCTTCGACAAACCGCATCAGTTGCATCAAAGACTATTTCAGAATTTTGCCACTGAACTGCCTTACATGAAATTCAGTAGCAAAGATAATTAAAAAGGAAATGCAGCTGGAAGAAAGCAATGTCATGGTTTTCTAAAGCTTAAACACACCTGCAGAATATTAGAGCTGGAATGGTATTCAACGAGACCCGGCTTCCCAGCATGTAAGGCTGAAGTGTACAGCAAGTGTGCACTCACAGTAGCCAGCACTAATTACCAGTGAGGTCACTGAAACACCATCAGCTATTTCACCTTATAGTAGGTCAACCCACACTTTTCTAGCAGCTCAAATTATTTTATTTTTAAAGTACTGACCTCAAGTCCCAAGCTGTATTCAAAGAACTTTCCCCCAGTTTGAGGACTTAGTGTAATAAAGTTAATGTGGAACTTCCCTCTGGCACTGTGCCATCTGCTGTTGAAAGAGCAGCAATTAAATTGCAACTAATAAGCCCATCCCGGAGGTTTGAAAATTAGTTGTTTGTGATCCGCTTGCTATTGATTCTGATGTTTAAGCTTTACAAAGCCATTGTCACTCCTGTAATCTTCAATACGGTAAACAATAACATACTTCTAGGTCATCCTGAGAGCTACACTAGCATTAGAGATCATTACTTTTGTCATTTATGGCTTGTTCTGGTCCAAAGATTGTGCTATATCCTTCACAACAACCTGACCTTTCTGGTATGTTAACTTGTTATACTCAACTGCACAGCAACCAGATTGATGACTACCAAGAAGGGTCACACCCGACTAAAGATTTTCCTAGTTGACTAGTAGTCACACTTTTAAGATATGAATTTCATTATTCAAATACGTTTATATCTATATTTTATCAGCCGCCTGTTAAGAGAAAAAGCAGTAACGACTCTGAATGTCTCGTAACAACCAGCAAGGAGACTGAACATTTAGTTCATTTATTTCAACATCACACATTGTTGTTCAAAATCAGAAAAAATAACTTCCAACTTCAGAAAAAACAATTCCTCGCTGACTTATCAACACGATGGATGCTTCATAACCTTAACAGTAACTTACATATTAACACTAACTCCATTTCTACCTAGGGATCTTCCTTAATGTTACACATTGGACCCTTAACCAAATCAACTGATTATTTTGCCTTGTGGTATCACAAACTAAGTTTCTAGAAGTGGAGTTGAAGGACACCACTGTACTATCTTTCTGTTCTCTCAAGGAGTTTGTGCAACAATGCTGCTGTTGAGAGCATAATTTAGCTGTGCAGAGGTGGTGGTCATATGTCGTCATTACGTCGGTTGTCTGCAAAATCAGCCAATAAAGACAACAATATGTCAAAGGACACGGCACATTCTCTCCTCTACGCAGTTTTCTTTTTGCCTTCAGCTCTCTTTATCTTGTCCTCCCACACTCTCCACTCTCCACCCTGTTCATTCACAGAGCAGAAAACATAATTCTCTCTTTTCTCCTCCTCAGGTTTTTTTTTCTTTCATATTGGTCTGCAGCTACAGGGGACGTGCCTCTTTATGTGCGTGCGTGCGCACGTGTGTGTAGGTGGGTGTGGATAGGTACAATATTGCTTCCTCTTTGAACTCTTCACATTGATGGCCAACCAAAGCTGTGATCTATAATTTATCTGCCCTGAGACCTGTGTGTGCACAAGTGTGAGGAGAGTGCAAGTGCATGCGTGTGTGAATGTGCGTGTATGAGTGTGTGTGTATGAGTGTGTAGGGGAGGAGCCTTGAAATCCATGCGATGAATAAAACTAAAACTAAACACAGACCCATTCTTAAGTGACAAATGTCTATGAACTCTTATGCAGAGTAATGTGAAATCGGTGGTGCTGCACATTACAGCCTTGAAACAAGAAAAGAAAATGCATGGCTCATCCATAGCTTGTGGGAGGTGGGGGTGGTGTGTGTGTGTGTGTGTGAATACCAGAGTGTAGTCAAAATGAAAGAAACATTCTCAGAATTTCTTTGAGATTAAAGTTGGACATTTACAAGGGGGAAATTAATTAATCCAAGTTTAAAATTGGAAATTTGGTACAGAGAAAAGTCAGAATTAATCAGAGTCTGAAATAGGTCTAATTTAATTTAAAATCACAAAGAAAAATCTGGGAAGACAAAGATTAATAAAAGTTAGAAGTCTTTGAATTTGACAAAAGTGATGTGTCCCTTTAATTTTCAATTCGTCACTGTCCTGGGTGTACTATTCAGCCTGTGAAAACAGTATGACCTAAGTAACTTGGCTTGAAAGCCTGCGTACTAAGTGGGGGCATTGGGGTATAAAAGACACTGATCAGCCATAACATTATGACCACTGGCAGGTGAAGTGAATAACAGTGATTATCTGGTTATCATGGCACCTGTCAGTGGGTGGGATATATCAGGCAGCAAGTGGACATTTTCAGTTGATGTGTTAGAAGCAGGAAAAATGGGCAGTGCTGAGGATTTACTGAACCTTGACAAAGCCAATGGAGTGCTAAGGCGACTGGGTCAGAGCATCTCCAAAACTGCAGCTCTTTTCGGGGTGTTCCCGGTCTGCAGTGGTCAGTACCTACCAAACGTGGTCCAAGGAACCAGAGACAGGGTCATGGGTGGCTAAGGCTTATTGATACACGTGAGGGGGATGAAGGCTGGCCCGTGTGTTTAAATATATATATATATATATATATAAATAAAGATGTGTGCAGTATTTGTGACTTTATTCTTAAAAGGTGGAGATTTTGTTTCTGGATATCACCCATTGCTTTGGACAAGCTGTGTAATTTCTGTACTTCATCTTTTCATATAATTACACAAAATTATGAAACCGGCTTTGATCATGTGGTGAAACTTAAAAGCTCTTCTGGACAAGATTACATACGAGAATGTTATCATCCCGTATCACAAAGCGTGGCTTCCTTGAGGGCTGTGGATTCAGTTTTTTCCTGAATGAAGTTCTGGTCACAGAGGTGATCTGATCTCTACCTACAGGAGGTGGTGAATTGAAACTTCATCAAAACTAAACTCTCTCTTAACCAAGAGTAAGCTACTGCTGAGTCAAGCTACTCTGTATCTTTTGCTAATATTTTCTCTTGTAGTGGGAATTATAGGCTGACCAGTATGTAGTTTACTGCCATATTACTTCATTTCTAGGTATTGAATGTTGGAGATGCCAAAATATGAAACTGCCTCGCACACACGTTTGAGTATTCAGCAAGGCAGTTAAAGGTGTGACAAATTAAACAGATTAGTTGTAACTACAACATATATTGTTTAATGCAATTTGTCCTGCATAAATTTGGTGTAGATGTGTTTGAGTGTCTTTTGTCTATTTCCTCTTATCTCCACCTTGCAGATTTAATTACCCATGTGAGTCCATGTGGAGCGTGCAACACTGAGAGGTGGTGCACCACTTGTGCTGGTAATTATTTTGTACTTCACCGCGCTTGTAGACAACCCACTGAAAATGTAAGCAGCATCCATGATGACAAAGCATCAGCAATGGGCTGCTCTGGGCTGATTACAGAGTCGTAGACTGTAGGATGGATTAAGCAGAGAGGAGGAACATTAGCCATCTTGACATAAAGGTCAACTTTGCGCTTACAGTGGGATGAGTCACATTTTCTTTCAACTCATTGTATGTTTGACTTTAATCAAAGCAATTCCATCAATTCAAATGAGAATGTCTGGATGAAGAATAAAAGCAGCAGCAGTAGAATTACTCTCATTTACATCCGAGAATGGCAAACATACAGTTACTGTCCACTAAAAGATTTAAAAGTAATAACTGGAAATTACAACTGAATTGATCCCCTTAGAGTTTACACTTCGACACTTTAGAGCTTGCTTTTTTTAAGTGACTATAATTAGTTTTTGATAATCACCAGTCAAATGCAATTCAAATCTCCACTTATATGTAATGTAAACTAATTAATAGGTAAAACAATGAGTATTTATGTGAATGTCACTTGTCTTGTTTCCTTCCAAGGTTTTTCGATGTACATAAATATTATTTCTCCAAAGCAACCAGAGGGAATACAAAAGTTGACTATATTAACATGAGAAATGAAGATATTCTAGGAAAAGAAAATGTATCAAATTAAGTCAGTACATCAGTAATATGCCACTACGGTTGTTATTGTTATTAGCCTGTATGTAGGCTAACTCGGTGTCCTGCCCTGTGATATCTTTACAGAGTTTGTGTTTTCATCGTCTGTTCAGGCATGGTGGTTAATAGTGCTCATTAGAAGTTTTTGATTATTTTAAAAAAAGGTATTAGGTATTTTCCCAAGTTTCTACCATATTTGAAAGCCAATTTCTGAAATATGCTTGTTCCTCCTGCCATCCAGTGCGGTTGACTTTCAGACAGAGCTGACAGCAGCCACGCAGGAGAGACACACCGCGGTGTAGAAGGGTTAAGTCTACAACTCAACTGTGACCGGGGCGCTTTTTTTTTTCTCTCTGACTACATGGAAATGTGATATTTTCATTTCACAGGTGATGAACAAAGGCGTTACAATGTCAGACTTACAGGTAAAACATGAACTCATGTTGAGTTTAGTGTGGGGCCGCTGCTTTGCAGACCTGCTAGACTGCTGTGTAACTCATAATAGCAGTAAGGTATATGGAAAAAAACGGAATGGAAGAAAAAGTGGTGCACTGATCAACTCACCTTATCACAATATTATAATCACTGAAACAAATTACACTTGTTAATAGAGCAACACCTACTGCACTATTCTAATAAACATTGTATTAGCCTATTATTATGCTTTTCAGAAACATTTCCTTCTAACAAATGTACCTAACAGAGCTCATGACTCACTGTGACACACACTCACTGCGACACACACTCACTGTATACCCTGTTGTCAATGGTGAAGCTTATTGAAGATTACAAGTAATGTTTTAAAATCTACCTACTGAGAGAAATATTTCAGCACACTGTCTCTCTCTCCTAACAAGCCCTGTCCCTCATAATGAGATGCTTTACTTAGGAAGAGGTTTCAGAACTGGCTGGTCATGCTGAGCTCTGCGTGCCAGCCAGGTGTCATCGCTTTACACTAGCGTTCAGAGACAAGACCCCTCACTGTCACCAGCTGCTGTCCTCTAATCTCTATCCCCTCATTTTTTCTCCTTATTCTTACTCTCCTTTAGTCTTATTTGTTTCTCATTTCTATGCCTTGTTTTTGCCTCCCACTGTTTTCATGTATTTCTCCGTCACCCAACTGCTGTTAAGGATTGTAAATTCACAAGGCAAAATGTTGCCGAAAATTAAAATGTTCTTTTGATGGGGTTGGAATTACACAAACGCCTACAGCACTTGCTACAACATGGGTTCTTTTCTGAGCGTAGATAGTGGGCTAAAGGTCAGGACTGACACCTTTTAAAAGTTTTCTTGGACAAGAGAAAACCCCGAAGGACTTTCTCAGACTATTCCCAACAATCCCAAAACTCGCTTTGAACAATTATTAATTACAAGCTGTCACTGGGCATGTCCACCGGTTGGTGAAATTATTAAGTAATGAGGTATTGTCAACAGCAAAAAGAGGATACTGGTTAAAACAATGTACTCTTGCTGACAAGTGATTATGGTAATTTGAAGACACTACACAAGATTTCCTTAAAACAAAAGTTTAACAAACTGTTGCACCGCACGTCAGTTCAGGCTCTAAACTCACTGTTTTATCAAGCTTTTCTTACTGTGAAACTGACGAACCCCTTTAACAAATAGCACAGAAAGCAGAGCAGAAGTACATTGTGTTTGTGCTAATCATTGGAGCTACTTGTCAGAAAAGACACGCTACCTGCAGAATCTTTCCTTCATCTCAGAACGAGAGCTGCTAATTTAGCCCAAAGATCTGTCTGATCACTCAGAGCATCCGCCTGTGGGTGTGCGGTAATTACAAGATGTGCGCATCACTGTGGAGAGGGATAATCAAGGACGTGCAAACGCCGTACAACCACTTGGATGAGCTGAAAAAAAGGCTTTAGAACAACAGCTGTCATTATTCCTGCACCATACCTGGCAACCTTGAGAGTTCAGAGATAAGGATATTTTCAAAACCAGGCGGTGTGTGTGTGTGTGTGTTGATCTTTTACTTAGAAAAATGTGAAGATTCAGAGATCTTATTTCCTGCTTTATGGTCACCGGCAAGTTGCACTCACAGCTAATGAATATAAAGATAAAGTGAATTGGGCATGCATGGAATGGTACGAGCTGGCTTTTTTTAAGAATTCAATAACCATGTCAGAACATGAAGTAAAATCTGCAGTCAAAATATCAGAGATGTTTGTTCTATCTGCAGTCTAGATGGATCTGATACGTCCAGCATCCACTCTTCTCATTCTATCATCTCTTGCTCTGGCTTTGTGCTTTTGGAATTATGCCTGGTGGTATATCAACACCAGTCTGCAGTCATCAAACTGTAACCCTTACCAATGATTTACTTTCTAGGCTTGTTAAATACCCGCTTCTAATCAGTGTTACCAGCTGGTGTCGGACAGATACGCCATGTGGGAAGAGCTTGGATAAAGAGGTGAAATGAGGTGGAGTAAAATGACAAGCATACCATGTTTTTTTCCCCCTACTTATTCAATATGAAGTTACATTTATTTGTATAGTTGTACTAATTTTACAGGCCCACAACAGCATTATTGGCAAAGTCAAGTCTCTAAGAAGACAAGTAAAAGCCATGTTGAAAAAAAGCCAGCACATAAAAATAGATGCTTTAAGACAAACGTTGAGGAAAAGGGCTTTGATCTCTCTTATGTGGTTAAATAGGTTACTGTGCCTGACTCCAGAATTTCATTTGAGCAAATAGTGAGGAAACAACGGGGGAATAGAACATGCTTCTGTTACAACCCAGGTTTGTGACCTCGTCTCCAAAGACATGCATTTTTACAAAAAATGAAATACAAAATCTTGTCTGTGTAAGCTTTAACAGAAACATTTAAAGATTCTCTTTCAACAACAGTAGCTTTCTCTCATCTTTCTGGCTCGGCCGGTGCAAGTTATTCCCAGCTCTTTTCTCTTTGTTAGTATACTGTATGTCTTGGAGAACAAAGAGACCTAGACGATTCTTGGCACATTTCCTCAATATCCAGCTTGTCATCACTTTGGGGTGACCTATTATTAAGTCCTCTCTCCTTGACCCTTGTGCTAATACTCAGACAGCAGTGACATAACCACCCACATTTAAATTACTGTGGCGAGCCAGTGAGGCTGCCACAGTAATTATTTTAAAATTTAAATTTAAATTGTAAGCAACTCAAATGAGAAGATATTCTGGATCATACATTGACATGTGATTCCCCAGGCCAAAATGATCCTCAGATTGTCAGGATCCTGTGATCTGTGTGACATTTCCATCAGTATGCACTTAACAGTCGAGCACATACAGTCTGCATAGTACTACTGCTTAGATGTTGGTCACTGCTGCTAACTTCTAGCTCATCCGTGAGAGCTCTTGCTCATCATTTCCTTACAATTTATGTTGGCCATGAAAATAATTGATTCCCTCAAGACAAGGGAACCAGTGAGCAGCAGCGACTGTCCACTTTAACATTAAAGCTGAGCAGCAGCTTGATCAAGTGTCAAGTGGCAGCGGGGCTGCTTTGAAACTGACCCTTTGATGCTCAAGGCTTTAGACCTGGTTAGCTGAATGTACAACTAATGTTCATGCTAGTCCAGCTGGTTGAAATGTCAAGTGCAATGTAATGATGAAGAGGAGAAGGGCATTCTAGTATCTTTTCTTCTCTCAGCCACCTATACTCACTGCTATCCATGTGAAGTTGAATTATTGCAGCACAGGCCTCACATCCCAATGTGTGCTCTGCGTGGGCGGCTTCCTACACCAAGAAGATATGAAATTCTGCTTTGTCAAAATTGAAAATTATAATACATTTGATATGTCTGCCTTTGCCTTTAGCGCATTCTGTACAATTGATGTGAAACACTCAGAAAGAAGTGTGGGCAGCGCATGTCTTCCTCAACTGTTACAATAATTTGTTATGAAAATGTGGAAACGCCATTTACATGGCTTCCATGTTTGGTATTCACCTCAGTAAATAAAAGGGAGACTGATGTGCTTCAACTAATTGTTTATAATACAGCGCATATTAGCATTTTAATTAGATAGACCATTTTTTAGTTTCCCTTTTTTTCAGGACTCTTCTGTTCGGTTAATAAGCAATAATTACATTACCTTACCATAATGCTTTAATTTTACTCGTCATTCATCAGTGATTAAAAAATATTCCCAAAATGAAACATTCTCCTTCCTCCTTTACACTTTTCATTTTATTTTTACACAATGTGTTATTTCTGTACCTGAGCTTCCCTTCAGTGTAGCGAACAGTCAATAACAGTGGCTTCAATGAATATGAAATTCCCCACTGCTGTGATCCTTTTATTGTGACTCCATCTTGGCTACTAAAAATATTCACCTCATGATTAAGGTGGAGATTTGACACTATGGCTTTCATTACCACTTATAAAAAAAACATCCTCTATTTCACCACACCGAAGGTGGAGTACAATTTATTATTTGATTATTTACCTTTTCTGCCAGGAGAAGCAGCATATTAAACCTCCTGACTCTGATCAGGCAGATGCAACAGGCAAGTGCGCTCTTGAATGGATTGGTGCTGGGGAAAAAAGGGCCATGAGCCCTCCATAAATAACGTCTACAAATTCTCTTGACTTGGCAAGGACAGCCACACAATAAAATGTAAGTGATAGGGGTTTGATCAGAGGTAGAGGTTGAAATAGTTTTCTGGCAAGGCCTTGCCATCTAAAATGGGCAGAGAACCCCAGGGGAAAGGAGATTATATTTGTTTTACTGAAACATCATTGTTCCCAGTAGATTCAAGATACAGCAGGCTAGGTTGTCACTGTGTGTCCCTCAATTTACTCAGGCCATGTTTTTACAAATTCTCTGTAAATGCTTGGTATGGACAATGCTCCATTCACACAGAGAGGACAATCAAAAATAAGAATTAGAGCGAGTCTGGGTTGGTAAAAATCCACGTTTCCACACAAACTTTAAATGTCTGACTAGCACTTTGAAACGTTGCCTTAAGAACTGTGTTATATAAAGAAATGTGCCTTTTGCTTACAAACTTACTGATACATATGTGCAGTAAAAGATGATGGATATATGATGTTGACTACTGTACAAGGCTGGATTTGTAATGATGACAGACTGCATAAAATATCTTTGCATGACTTGGACAAGACTCACAGGTGTGGGCTTCACACATCATCAGGCCATCAGAGAACATAATCTTCCTGTGAAGTAGTGCCACAGTATGTAAGCATTGCCAAAGCCCATAGGAGCTTTAAGTAGTGTAAAGGAAAACAAAGTAAAGTATCTTGAGAGATGTATTTCAGAATCATTTTCCATTGCGGCCTGTTAGCTGTTCCATATTTTTCAGAGTCAGCAGCTGTCGTGCAGATGTACTGCAGGGTAACTACGCCTGGTTATGTGTTTCAACAAAAATGAAGGGCACTTTCAAGCTGAGATGGACACAAATGTGGAAATTGGATGGGATGACGAGCAACAGCCCAAATGGAGCACTAACAAACACATTTTTGCTAAATCAGAAATGGATACCTGAACTGTCATGCACACTGTGAATCCCCTCATTCTGTAGGCAGATAATTATGATGCTTTTATTCTGCTCACTGTTCTCTTCCCGGCCGTTATCAATCCATTTTAGAGAGAGAGGACATTATGACAGATGGGATATTTCTCGTGCTCATGTCCTCCCACTTTGATTGCAGCGACCCATCCATACCGCCCAGGGGGCCATATGTGCTGCAATCCTCCTTGAAGGAGTGCAGGGAAGGGGCATGGAGACACGCCAGCTCACAGTAGCCTTGTTTCCAACACAATGCCAAACATGCCAAATGCAGCCTTTGTCACTATTCAAGACAATTAACCTACAATTTCTTAACACAGTTTTCTCTAGTGAGCAGTTTCAAGTTCCAGACTAGGTTTTGTCTAGAGGTACACAAAATCGATCATGCCATTTTGTATTTTATCATTTTCACATTTTGTTGCCAGAAGGAACGATTTTTCTAACTGGGTTATTGTTTCCAATAAACAAATAGCAGTTTGAATCTTGTATTACAGTAAATCACACTGGATTGACCTCAGCCCTGACAGGCACCACAGGGTTCTACTGTGAAAAAGTGTCTACTGGCGAGAATCCAGGGCTACTCTGTCATGTCAGAAAGAGCTTTTATGGACCATTTCCAGCAACATGTGCCATTTCTATTGACCTCAATGGTCACCTCCACTCATCGGCGCTACCCCAGAGTGCTGCGATTGAAAGGATAGTTGCCCAGGTTGGCTCTTATCTTGAATGTACAATATCTTAGGCTCAAGTGGAGAGAGCAGAGGAGAGATTGAACAGATGAAACTGCATCAATCTTCCAGGTCTCTGTTTCTGTGGGAGGCCCAGTTCAGCATGCTACAGCGTTTGTTGCTTGTCAAACATTAAGACAGATTGGAGGGAAGAAAGAAGGTCAAAGGAGTGACAAAATGTGACGCAAATACAAATTGTGTTTATATTCATTCATTGAATAAAATAAATTAGATTGAAAAGTAAATTCCATTGATATCTTGCGGTTGCTTTTCTTTAGGTCTCATAAATCTATCTCGGCACATAAAGGATCACATTCCATTTCAGAAAAGCTATAAGTTCATGCACTCATCGTTGATTTTAAGTACAACTTCCAAAAGCCAATGCCATTACAAAAAACCAGACTAACATAAATGACCCTTGGTGGCTTTTGAGTCTCACTTCATCAAGAGCGATATGAACAAACTGATCCAGTCAGCTGGGTCCACTGTGTTAGATGCCGTTCCAATTGCCTCCAATCTAGTTCCCTTTGTAGAGCATGTATTGCCTCTGGCATTTGGACTCCATCCACCATTCAGAATAAATGAAAAAACATACTGTAACAATACTATATATACACACACAAATATATATATATATATATATTTTATATGTGTATTGTATTATTGTGACTTCTAGTAATGACCAACACAGACTCACAAATCATAACACAAATTTTCAAGCTGATAATAAATTAGCGACTCTCATAAAGAGACTGAGTAAGGAACTGGTCGTGTTATTTCTGGTCCAGAAGGTGACAGTTATGTAAATTCAGCGTCCTAATCTGTCAGTAGCACTCCTCCAGGATTGATATTTTGACAGCATGACAGGCTTGAGCCTTCTATTTTTGGGAGATGGCTTCAACTGTCAGAAACACTGACTGAACTGTCTTGCATCAGGGGAGAGATTATGTTTTAGGGCATATTCTTATTTATGCTTTGAATTTTTGATAGACCAAAGGAAATACATTTCATCCACTGGTTAAGGTCTGAAACTTTTCATTATCTGTTTTAATAATCTGTTTAATATGATTATTTGTAGATGAATCGAGTAATGTTGAAAAATGAAGGCAGAATTTTGAAGAAACTGCAAATCCTCACATTTGTGAAGCTTCATACATGACTTAAATGATTATTCGACAGGAGTTGAATTTCCTGTCAATCGATCAATTGCCTTTTTTTTAAAAATGTATTTTGGTTATCCACATAAAGTTAGCGTTAAAGGTTTAAATAAATGTATTCACTATGGATATTTTCTGTTTCCATAAGCACACAAAGGCACTATACATGTAAGCACTCTGCGTATCAGCATGACAGAGAACTCTTAACCATGAACCATTACTTCCAGCAGTGCGGTAATTTTCAGCCAGTTTTATGTTCTATTTTTTTCAAAAGTAACATGACAGGTAATACAAATGGCCTCATTTCCAGGTGCACAACACCCCCTGCAAGTTTAACAATTAATGCAATGCTCTTGACAAACTACCCTCTCAATGAACTTCTGGCATAGGTGGGCTTAGCAACAAATGGCCATTGAATAATTTGAGTGCACTGTCAGAAGCAACTTAGAGAGCAATTCTGAAAAATTAATATGATGACGCAGTTACTTAGATATTAGTCCATATTTTAAGGACTCTACGCGAGACTGGATGGAAGACATTTTCTTGTCACTTCTCTTCATAGTGTACGTATCCGTTGAACTGAGCGTTCACATGTGATGCGGTTGACTAAATGTTCCTGGAGGCGGCAGGCATCTGACCCAATGATGACCCTTATTCTCCCTAGCAGATGCAGAGAGTGCAATTACTGCTCACACAATTACTACTCCTCGCAGTGCACAGCAGGCCGTTAGGTTCAGATTCTGTCTAACGTGTCTCTCAAAATCTATCTCCAGAGCTCTGCTGAAATGACGGATCGTCTTTGGGGGCATTTTAAGCTGTCATACTGGAAAATAATGCATATGAACTTTGAACCCACTGGGGGTGAGATGGAGATTTTAGTGTGACAGTTGCAGTGTATTTACAGTATTATTTACAGTTGCTGGGCAAAGAAGTAAGTAAAAGTCATTTGATCCTTTGAATTCTAATCTGAGTAAATACGTACCCTACAGCAGTCTTAATATAGACTCTTTTAAATGAGGATATTCCCTTTGACAATAAATTTAAAACTCTCCTCTCATTGAGCTTTGAGAGATTAGGGGCTATTTTGGGCTTTTATGGACTGGCTCTCAGGTGGAAAATACTCTGGAGGAATGAGGGTTTTCTCCTCATATTATTAATCAAACCAACAATGCATCCAAAGAAGCCACTGGCGCAGAATGTGCTTTTTGCCCCTCAACGACACTCTGCTGACCAATTTCCCATCACTTGCTCTGACTCACACCATTTTGAAGAAGCAGCACAATGACTTTATTACCGCTGCACAGGCAGACAGGGACTCATAAAGCTGACGGGTGTGATAACTCGTTCCCTACCTTGTCATGGCTCGGAGAGGAGGATGGAACAAAGGTGTGATGGAGAAGGGCATGAAGCCATCGTCCCACAGTGTGCTCAATGGGTTTTCCCAGAGACACCCTGTCGTTCCAGATTTAAAGACATGGGGGAAGGCCCAGACAGTGATGGGTGATGGAGTGTTGGAGATGCACACAGGGCCGATGTACCTCGATGTTTATGTCTCGCCATGCACATCTCCTAAGAGCAGTTTGTTCTCTTGACTGAGGCTCTTTTAATGGTTCGGGGTGAGAAGGGCATCGGTGCTTGCAGACTCTTTTTTCTTCAAGGGATAGATCGGTAAGGTGCATACCTTTTCATAAAAGTCCATTCATTTTTTATATTAATAATATCAATATTAAATCATGTCATAGTATCATCATTATTTAATATGGGCACCTATCTTTTCCTGCTGAGTCACATAAGCCAAACATATTCTAAACCTCCTCTGAGGTCTGAAATTCAGCACTGTGACAATAAATCAGAAACCTTTACGTACTCGACGAAAGGAATATGCACAGCAACAAAAAGAGCAACCTTGTTCTTAGCGCCAATGCAGCAAAGCTAAATGTTAAGTGCTTCAAGATCATACAGTACACATTGCCAGATATAAACTATTCTCACACACAGAATTACTTAAATGCACCACTTCCCAGACATAAACTGGTAGTTCTAGAAGAATTTGTGGTGATGTGCTCATCTAAAGCATACTTACATACATAGTACAAACTGTTTCCTAGCAGAGTGTCATATTGTAAAGTGGAAATGGGAAAATAAGCTGGGAGACCAAATCCAATATGCAGTGTTATTCTTTTAGGCTTTCTCAATTTGAGAAATGAATTTGACCCATTTACAGTGAGGGTCATAATCATGGTTAGAACAAAGGAACATTGAGAACAAATGTGAACCCTGGTCTCACATGTCAAGTCACAAGCTTTGTTGACCCCATCATCCACCGAGACTTAGTATAACAACACTGTGCTCACTTTGCTTTTGAGTGAAAACAAAGTCATTGTTATCCACATGACCACAAGAGGTCACTTGTCAGAAAAATGAGTGAAAACAGTTCGAAATTGACTTTTTTTGTTTTCTGGTGAGGACAGTCTGAAATGATGGTAGCCTTAGCCACCATTTTAATCAATACATTTTGTGCTCAGTTTTATTATTCATATTTGTTCTCACAATTCCCCTGTGTTTGTGTTTTTCATTTTATACTTTATTGTTGAAAATACTGCACACTGTCAGAGCAAATTTTTAATCCGACACAGCTGTCAATAAGACATCCTGGCGTGCACGAACATATTAATTGTACTCTTTATTGTGAAGCACTGTTTAAGCTGAATCACTGCTGATTACATTTACAATAATTAATGGTGATTATTGAGATTGAGTATCGCTGCTGCTGAGAGCTACAGACACATGTGAGGAATTAATGTAGAAATGTGTAATCGTTATGCACAAGGATGGCTGCTCTGACAATGCTGAAGGACTTCATCAATATGAGTCTGATACAGCTGTTTGATTTATTATGGACATCTATGGCCATATATGGCTGTGGAAGTAGAAATCAGGCTTGTGCATTTGCAAATAAGTCAATGAGTGAGATTTATAAATCAACAATCAAACTTTTAGAAATTTGATGATAAATATGTCTGCAAATTTCTGTGTTTGTTCATACTGCGTTTTATACATCTGGCCCCAGGAGTAGCACAAAGGCCAATGTTCCATAAAGATGTATACAGTTAATCCCCAACAATTCAGACTATTGATTTTGATCCAGACATTAGTTTCCTGTTGAGATAAGTATTAATAAACTTGTGCGACATTTGTGATTTTTGTAAAAGCTTTGACTTACAGGTCAGAGTATTTTAAATAGCTGAGCAGTTTAGGAGGTCATCACTGGTGGGAGGCTATCATCTCCTATTCACAGCTCTGCAAGTTCGCTCGGGGGTATTGTCGACCTCTGCGCCGACACAAACTTATTGCTGGTGTAAATCACACTCCAGCCACACACTACTCGTGCCCTCTTGCCATGAATATTTAAACAAGTATACATACCACGCTGCCTTACATTGTCTCCGATACAATTGCTTGCCTGAAGTAACATTTGAATTATGCCTTTGTCTCAGAACATTTTGTTTACATCTTCTGTATGTCCAGACACATTCTGCACATTCTGATGAAATATGAGATGAGAAAATATCCAAAAGAAATACCTGCTTCATGCACTTTATGTCATTTTCTCAGAGAGGTTACTGGGGACACAGAAGTGACGGGGTGTATCCACGCTAATGCATCTCTGCTCACAGACAGATGACACACCTCCAGACCTATCTGTTCATTTACCTCTGCAATCAAGATTCACGGCTCTATTTTCCACTGCCCTGTTTGCCAGAGGTGCTCTGTTTTCTTCAGTGTTAAATGAATTAAATGGGCGGGCTGCCAAAAGCACTGCTCATTCCACATAGCAGATATAGCAGTGTCTCGGGTGTGTATAGACAGAAATTTGGAGTGCGTTCACATGTTGCCTGCGGCTGATTCAAAGTGATGGATTCTGGTTTCAGAGCTCTGCACCGTGACCTCTATTTTTCAGGTCAAGCTGTGTTAATGTCATGATAATAAGAAAAAATATATATTAATACTGGCTTTAAGTTATAATTACCAGAAGCATTACTTTTAAATGCCAGTGCAGATTCCACACTTGGGTGCACAAAAAAAGTTGCAGAAGAATGTCACCGTGGTGAGCACAGTCGTTCTGTTAAATGAGCTGCAATAAGCCTCGTGCTTGAGAAACGGCGAGCAGCAGACAGCCGAGCCTTGGCTCTGCATGACTGGCTCCGTCAACGGCAGCATACGGAGGCCTGGCGCTAGCCAGGTGGCTCTTACATCTGGCCCATTAGCTCTCAACCACTGCAATGACTCTCCACACCACCGAGAGCCTGTTGAAATAATATCATCAAGACCTGTAAGTGCTGAAGGCCGCCTTGCCCATTGCCTGCTCACAATAGCGAGTCAGGACACACTCTGAATCTGACCCGTCAGCTCTGAGGCCGGGACCATTCCTGAATGGAATATCTTGCAAAATTGCGAGGACACTGTACCACTGAATTTTTTATATCAGTTTAATGTGATGATACAGTATGGACTTGATCAAAGTTATGTAACGCTGGACAGATTAGTCAACAAAATTTGGAGATTAATTGACAATCTGAATCTCTTTTGGACAAAAAAAGGAATTCTAATGTGTCACCTTTGTGTTCTGGGAAGAATGCTTTTATTGAAAGACAATAGTCAATTAATTAGAGCTGAGCGATACAGCTGAAAGATTGATCACAATAAATTGTTCTTGTGATGACCTATTTTGAATGGAGACCAGGTAGAAAAGGTATAATTTACCCCTTTACTTATAAAAGGTAACAGGTAATAATTATAATGTTAATGTTTTGTCATGCAGGATTGTTGCTGCGTACCTGTTCATCGCGGACTACCTGTCCACACTGTGAGGTGTTTGTTGAGATGTAACAGATGTAGGTTGTGACTGACGACACGTTGCGTACTCCAAAGGGTGAAAGAAGCTATGGAGATTCGCTCACAGCACGTTCTATTATCAAGGGATGTGATGTTTTTGAGCCATGGTGGTTTGCATTTAATGCATTTAAGAAAAACTATCAATATTATATTGAACAACTGTTTCATTGCTATTGAGTGGGTCAACTGCCGAAATATAATATTAATATCGTTTTATTGCCTTCAGTTAACCCCAAAAATCATTAGTTGCATCCGTAAATTACATTGTTTGATTTGTGTCCTTACAACTTAAAATGGATACAAAATAACATTTACAGTTAATTTATATTTCACTATATTATCATATACATCTGGCTAATGGAACGTCATTATGGTTGCCTCAGCTTTAACATGAATCACAAGCCAAATACACCACACTTGCTCAACACCTTTATTCACAAGAATAAAGATCTTAAATGCTACAGTGACACTGCTGAAGTTAAACAACTTCAACACATATCTTTATGGATTTTTAAGAAGAACAGCATAAAATGAAGGAGTTGTCTGTGCTGCAAAAGTTCAGTAGTATTTTTCACTCAGATGCAGCAGCTGAGTTTAAATAATAAATGTTTTTGTCTGGGACCTCAGCCGAGATAATCTAGAGACACGTCTGCCTCTTGTGAATACTGTGTTCCTGTCAGGTCACGGTAGTTAACGCGGACAAAGCGGCCAGGTCTTTGGCCTTTACTTTCCAGTCTCCAGTCCCCTGACTCTCAGGGATAAACCCCCACCTCCAAAAAGCATGCCTCTTGCCCTAAGCACTGCACCAAGTGACACATTCTATCCATCAACTGCTGTGCTACAACATACGAAGCAAAAAAGTGCAGGGATGGCAAATTTTTCATGCATATGATATTCGGGCTATAGCACATCCGCCTACGTTAACCCAGGAGAGCGAAAGACGTGCGGCGGGGGCTTGGGGGGGG
>NW_023340206.1:3843993-3849640 GCF_004916995.1 Morone saxatilis
GGGGGGGGGGGGGGGGCATACCTAGCACCCCATTCACAAACCTGGGGCAGGGGCAGCCATTATCATAGGTTCTCTAAAATAACTACAATTCATCACACCTGAGGTTAGCAGCTCTCACTCAGCAGTGCTTGATCATTTCAAGGACAGCATGTGGGAGAGTGTATGAAGACGGCTGTAACAACTGTATGATTACACAACTCACACACACATATTTTGGGACTGTCCAAAATAAAATCATACTGGGAAGGGATTCATACAGAAATACATGCCATTTTGAATATTGATTTAGCACCAGAAGCATTGTATTCTGTTATAGGTGCATTTCAAATGTAAAGGTTAGCAAAAGGCAACTGAAAAAGCTTCAGTTAAACAGTTATTTTCAGACCTGGGGCCTCATCGGTTTATCTACAAACCCACTTCGCATGGTGCTAAAGATTTCATCACTTTGAGCTTCATGTTTTTTAAAAGGGAGCACTTATCTAACACTCGCACAGAAAGGGTCAAAGCTTGACGCCAGAAAGTGATAGTGACACATCCATTCAACACAAAGTGCACCAGAATCTGGCATTTGGAGCGTCCTTTGGAAAGTAGTCTGAAAGTCCCAAAGTCAAACTCAAAACACAAACAATAACGTACATACTTGGCAATTTATAATGTGTCTTGGATAGTGTCTTCCATTAAAAAGCTGTCTAATTTTGAAAGATTAAAGTTACCACAGTACCGAACGCACCACGACACATAGATCAGCCTGTAGCTGACTTTTTCTACCATCTGGTGTTATTCTTAGCTTGCAAAAAACACCAGCATGGTGCTTGGATATTGTTATAACAAGGGAAAAGGAGAGGAGAACAGATTTTGGCAGAAAATTAAGAAATGTATGTATCAGCTCATGATTAAGTGACAACAGCAAAGGGGTTGTATTTGGAAGACAGATAATACAGACTTTGTAAAAACTGAACCTAATGCGAGTGCTTCCCAACATTTTAGCAACTGGCCCTTCATAACGAAAATGGATAACAAGTCCTAAAACTGCTGTAAAAATAAATACAAGTCAAGTTCTACAACACCTATGTTAAATGAGCAAAACTTCATTAGCTCTGTGATACAGGTGATCGATGTGGACCAAGTTAGCAAGTGGAACTTGAGCTGAGATTATTCAGTAAAAAGCAATAGTTGCAACCCCACACCACATCATTGCGTATGTATTTGAGTTGTGAACTATTAAGATATACTGACTGTGAAAATACATACAATGTTAGATAGAGTGTCCAGTGTGTTGTTTTAATTTTAAATTGCATTACTTTATCTCTGAAGGGTCTTTCATTTGCCGACACTGTACAGCACCTTGAATCTATCTTTGTGTATGACACATGCTTTATAAATAAAAGTGCCTTGCCAAGAAGAAGTATTGTCTCTTCTTTTCTAGCTTGTTAATCACAACCTCTCCCAAGGTGGGAACCACTGTCTAATGCCCACTGCTTCACCTGCATACATTCATTTTAACTTCTACTTGAATAGTAAATTGAGTAGTTGAAATGAGATTTTTTTCCCTTGATGACCTGATTCAAAATGGATTCCTGAACATTGTGTAGCTCTACAAACAATCACTCGAGGGCAGGTTGCACACTCTTGGGCGTACACTTTCCTACTTCATTTTTAAGCAAGACTTGTGCTATGCAAAGGAAAGCAGAGTTTAAATGTGTGGGCACATTTTAAATTGGATGATGTGGAAGATTTTAAATAACCTTGCGTGGCATTGGTGTTACTGTCTCTCCCTCCGGCTCTCTTCTTATTCATGCTTCTCAGTACTTTTCTATTGTGTGATAACTGTGTGCCTTATATTTACATTTTAAATTTACATTTTTTTTCTGCTGATGGAGGTTGGATATTTGCCCAGCACTGTCTGTGAGTGAGAGAGGCACAGCACTTCATCAGGCGTTTTACATATACATAATTGGGTTTGGGAGGACCGAGCATCAGTGGCAGTGTTTCTATAAAACCAAAGATGACAGGATACCGGCCAAGCTCACTGGGCAGTAGAGGAAGAGCGTGGCTAAGGGATGTGTGAGCCTGATGATGTGCAGGGAGATTTCTAACCTGACGAGGAGGATGAATTGGTGGAAGACGACGACGGATTCAGAGGGCCATCTCTGCCAGAACCCTGTGGTTTGTCATTTGAGTCAGACAACTACTGCCAGCTCAGCAAGTCAAAGCCCTGCGGCTCATTACAGCACACTGGACCGCTGTAGTTTGTCCAATGAGTCAGACTCCTGTAGCTCATCCTTTAAGGTTGGCCCATTGTTTAAAAATGTCACCTCAAAATACACTTGAGCACTCCTGAGCTGCTACAGTGACACGAAGAATTGAATAGGTCTTTCCTTTGGGTCCATATTCTGAGTCCTCTCCTACATACTGTATCTATTCTATTAGGTTTTCTCTACATCTCCAGACTGACTTTGTTATAGCCCCATAGGAGCATCAAGTAAGTTTGGGACTCACCAAATGCATGTGCAGTAGGTTTCTCAGGTCAAGTGCTGAAACAGCAGAGACAGTTCTGCTCCCTGGCGCGCAGCATCATCATTTCCTGTGATGGACAGGGACAGTGTAATTGCTTGTGTCTGATGACGACGTTTTTTTCTTCTCAAATTTTCAGCAGCTAAACCAAAAAACTCCAAAAAAAGGTTCTTACCTTCCGCTCAGCCGGAGTCCAATGTGGAGAGTCTGACTTGCTGTAACACTGAGACAGCGTGTCCTTGACTTCTGTGGGAGAATATTAACCCAAAAGTATGAGCATCAACATACATGTACATGTTTTCATCTCAGAGCCTTATGACAACATCAAAACCTGGTAATAGAGGTCTGAACAGGGCAGGCTGACTCTGTCCCACAAGACTGACAGCAGATGTTGGTGGCAAGGATTTTTTTTCGCCCTCCTTTCTCCAAGGCAGCGTGTGTGCAGTTTGCAATGTGCTGGACATTGTACTGTTTGTACAAAAAAAAAAAGCACAAAAGTGCTTCTTTAAACCCCTGTCACACTTTAAATCTTCCAATCAAAAACCATTTTGTGAAAAATGTGAATGGTGCATGCAGTGGATCGCAGCTGTGGCCAGGTGTGGTGCAGAAAACAGGCCTGTCGCTAGAAACTTTGTGAAAAAGAATAAATCTATTCCGCACGAGTCCTAATTTCACAAACACAGCAAAATCCTTTAAAAAAACAACAACAATTTATTTCTCTCTAACCAAGAGGATTGATGAATGAATGAATTTCATTATCTTGACAATCGTGAATCCGGATAATGGAACTCCTCACATGGTTTGACTTGAAAAAGCCCTCTAGCTCGCCAGCATACAGTCCTATATTGATTTTCCCGAACAAGGGGGAGCTTGTATCTTTCCAATCATTCCAAAATCCAAGTGTGTCACCATGGCTGAAGGCTCGGCTTGTATCCCCCTCAAAAGAAATGTATAGTATATAATAGACCAGGGAGTTGTCTGTTATGTAATAAATATATGTGTTTCTGAACAAAATTCATGCACTATGTGTTTAAGTTTAAAAGCATGAAATGTATTTTCATTATATTTCAAAACACCTGTGTAGCATGGCATTTAAAATACAGCATACCACAATCTAAACCCCCCCACTCCCGCCCTTATTTAAGTATCTTATTAAAAGGCAGAGGAGGAAACTTAAGCGTTTATTCACATTTCTTCCATAACGAGTTACAGAAAATAGCTAAAAAATACGAGTTTATTCTGACTTTTCACACCGGAAAGGGAGAAGGATGTTTTCAAACTGGTTGTAAACAAAACGAGAACCGCGAAAACTGCAGTGTGTGTGTGTTAGGTATGACAATGCATTAATATAGTGTATCAATACACCTGATAAAACAAGCTCTGCGTTTACTCGGTGTATACAGTATTTGTGGGATCATATTTGGACAAGCTGTTTAGTGTTACATGTGCGCCAACAGCCACAGCTCGCTGCAACAGTAAAAATATTGTTTGTTTGTTGTTGTTGTTGTTGCTCCCATTTCACAACTAATTAGGAAAACACTCACCTGTGGCCGAGCTTCTTGAAAACGGGCCGCCGCCATCTTTAAAAGCACTAACGTTACCGGTCCACTTTCGCTGAAATTCGGGTTGAATTTAAAAGTCTGTTCTCTTTGAGGCTTGAAAAGAAGCTAACTGGAGGTTCTATGATGAAAAAATACCGCAAAATGTGCGCTTACTGCTATAATATTCCCGCAAGTCTGAAGTCACCTTCAGTCAACACTAATTATGACGTCATTCAGCGGCAACCGGCCAATAGAGGGCGCACCAATCACAGAGCTTAATTCAGTCAGCAAAAAATATGAATAATTAATTATTATTCAATATTTGAAATTAGCGTCTAATAGGAATCAATGGATGTAAAAGAATACTGGTAGCAGTTAGTTGGTAGTTTGAGCTTTTGAGACAACTTTATTTATTTATTTATTAAACAATAGATTTACAAACAAGGAGATTAGTCAACACACGCAAACAAACAGCTCCAACTTTATTCATCTTCCTTCCTGTACACACTAAGTCATTTAACACAATTGTAGCCATCGCCACTGGTCCAGTCTAGCAGAGTCATTAGCAATATGATATGGTACAGTGGTTCCCAACCTATGGGTCGGGACCCCTACTAGAGATGGCCAAAGCTTCACAAGGGGTCATAAGGCCTGATTTTAAGGCGTGTAGGAGAACTTAATAAAATCGTCCTGCGGTAATAAAAAAAAAAGTACACAGTTCAAACAACCAAACAGCTTAGAACAAGCGTCAAGGAGAACCAAATACTGAATTTATCAATTAATTAAATGTATCATTTAAAAGAAATAAAAAATACATAATACAGATACAGATACAAATATCAGGAAAACTTACTCTGATCAATATTTACTGGAAATAATCTGCTCAAAATTCATCCAAATGGCTAATTTTACACAAGCTTCCTGCAGTTATTGTGTTCACTATTTGGGCTCAGTTGTTCTTTTCTGTTATTGTAATGCATTGAATATGAAATATATAATATGTCACTTACTTAGGGGTCCTCAGTTTAGTTAATGATAGAAAAGGGGTCCCTTAAGAAAAAGTGTGGTATGGTAGACTAATCGTAAACTTTCGCCACTTATATACACTATCACATATTTATATTCCTGTAACTTACAGAGGCATAATGTGACAAGCGAGTCAATAAAATATTTACATGCATACATGCTGAATCTAAATATGAAACTGTGTAAAGCAGAAACCCTTAGTACCTCTTGCCCCAGGTGTTTTTCTATCCTTTTTTTCCTTGTGACAAAACCAGCGGCAAACATTAACAAAGTAATAAAGATGACGAAATTTAAGTAATGACCTGATTTTATAATTAACATCCCTGTTCCATATTATGTGCTGAAACTGGAACAGGGGCGTGCATACTTGATATTCATAAAATATAATTAATCCGATTTCACTTTACATCAGAACATGAAGGGTTAAGCTACAAATTAATGTGCAGAAGACCACAGGGATGCTTCACTTTTAAGTCCCTCTCAAATGCACGGTCACATGTGACTAAAAATCTATATTTCAGAGCCGCAAAGTCAGCCAAATACAGACCCCCTGTTGGGGGTAATAA
>NW_023340206.1:3849715-3850087 GCF_004916995.1 Morone saxatilis
TTTTTTATTCAGGTATTGAGTTTGTTCTTGATGAAATGAACTAAACTTGATAAACTTCGTAAACTCAAAAAAGATGCAACTTCAAAACCTATTGTTCAGTTTCTTGTGATCTAGTGTCAGAAACCCCCCAAAAAGCAGCATGAAGCTTGTAAATCTCACTCCCAACAGAACATATCCAATCAAGTTTGCTCTGTCTGTTTGCTTCTACATGGTTCTGCCAAAACAACAGAGCAGCGGGGTGTCATGGTGATTAAGGAGACCGCCCTTCAACTGGAGGATGCTGTGCTCAGGCTCCCGTGTTGGCAAGCATCTGTCCGGTTGTTGTGCGTCTCTGAGGCAACACAGTGAGCCCCCGCCCACTCAAGGAAGGGG
>NW_023340206.1:3850105-3858052 GCF_004916995.1 Morone saxatilis
GGGGGGGGGGGGGGGCTGCTTCTGTTCGCCACCTGGGGAGGATTTCCATCACCGTCTCACAAACTTTGGGGAGATGAGCGTATACTTTGTAGATTACGTGTGGCTCTGCGCCATTTGGTACACACTCTATATACATCAGGAAAACCAGCTTTTGGCTCCATTTCTTTTTCAAGATGTTCAATTGTTCCTCCTCCCACTAGCAGCCATATTTGGTTACTCATGGCCACTCACTAGAGGTACCACATGAAAGTGAAAACATAATTCTCTAGCATGTGTCATCTGGTGGTCTAATCATCCCAAATTTAGGGTGACAGTTTTGTCATCATTACATGAAACTGAGAATTGAACCCCAGCTACTTGACTGCCAGACTGAGAGTTTCCAAAGGGATAATCTAAGTAACACATTTTTCGAATTGAAAAATCCTGAATCGCTATAGTAACCGAATCCGTAGCATCATGCCAAACCGTCCACCTGAGACAGCTTTGCCTACACAATTAGAAGCGCTAACTAATGTCGAAATCATAAAAAAGGGATGGAAAATCAGGCTGATCTGACGGGGGGAAGAGTGATGGTGGCTTGTTAATTCATAATCACCCTGAATTAATGATTGAGTGAGACTGAGAGGCACGGGGCATATGGAAAAGAGAGGACTGCAGATGCTCCCCAGTGCCTGGGGGGGCTTCCAGGAATGGGAGCAACTCAGTGCCTTGTCACACACAAAACACGCCTGCATGCATGCCCATAAGCGTAAACACACACACACACGCACACACACACGCGCGCACGCACACGCACGCACGCACTATCCCAACATGAAAACATCTCTGATAAGGCAGTGGTTTCATTTTTATTCAGCATTCAGACCACATCAGACAATATTTTTTTCAGTTTAAATCTTAGTGGTTTGGATGCTGACAGCCCGAGGGAACCTAAATAATGAAAAAGAGATATTTACTCCTCCCTAGACAGTAAATTGCAGAGGGAATGCTTGAAATAAGGTCCCTTCCTCTCCTCCCTTACCTTTCTGTTCCCTTTCCTTTGTACTAACATTGCTAAACGTATAAATTCAATTAATAAAAAAAAGAAAGTTTATGCTTGAATAGATTTTTGCCGATTTACCTGAAGTGCTTTCTGCTTGAGTTACTCAGCCATTCACTCCGTATCTCGGAACTGGATCGCAGCATGGTGAACAGACGCCACAAGTATGGGCCGCAATTGAAATGAAAACTGCCTCCTCAGAGAATCCTCCTGATGCCTTGAGCGAAAAGCAGAGGGTTTCTTTTTCTTTGACCAAAAGGATAATCTGGACAAGCCACAAAGAAATCTCTGTGGATTCATTTCTTGGTCTGAGAATATTGCACATCCTATCTTCTGACATACAATATAGCCAAGGGATGCTGGAATAAATGTCCAGACTGTGGCACTGTGTAACTGTCTGCTATCAATATGTACAGCTGGTATAGAAAACCCTTTATCCCCTGACAGTAAAGCTGGGAATGGATGCATTGCTGGTATTTTGTAACAAATAAATAAATAAAAGAAAGATTGCAACCCCAAGAAATAGCAAGCTTTCTTGGGGTGACTGCTGGCTCTTTCTACTTCTCCTGTTTTCAACTTGTTTCCCAGCATCAAAGCGTAAGCATATCATTATGTCAGCTTATCACGGAACAAATTCAGAAAATATCTTGTATTCAAAGCTACTCTCTTGAAAGTAGTGCGTGAAGTGGGATTGCAGTTTTTAAAGTTGTCCATTGATACGTCTACAGACCTATATCGTGCGGGTGGTCATATGTGACATCTCACCATGCCGAGGTACTGTAATTGCTAAGTGCTTCTCAGAGAAGTGTTCTCCCTCTCTGTAATTTTCCTTTTGATCATATCCTCAATTGTCTTCAACATAGAAACTCTGGCTATGGCTCTAAATAATACACTACACATGAGCCATAACTACCATCGCTATGATAAAGATTTTATAAACATTTTGTCATTGCAAACAGGATCAAAAAAACATATAGTTTCCAGTTTCTTCCTAAAATTGATGCAAAATCCTAAATCGAACAGGTACAAAGTGTTAAATGCTTTATCAGGTTTTTACAAAGCATAGCCTGTCTGGCCCACAAGTTTTTATGGTTTTGTTTGAGTCTTCCCACTATCATAAAAATCTTGAATTTCCCTCAGGATAAATAAAGTATCTATTTATCTATAGTTTGCTTTTCTGCCACAGCAGGCAGCTGTTTTTAGTGAACCTGCGAAGCACCAAACAGACACAATTAGAGACTAGCTGGTTAACACAGTGGAGCATTTAGCAGCTAAAGAGTCAGATATGTCCCTCAGGAGTTGGTAGAGGCCAAACACAGAGCTAAAAGAGAGTGACATTGGACTTACATTCGCCAGATTACCATCTATTATCGAAATAGATGCAACTGTCACTGTTCACCATATCAACTTGATACGACTGGATCGTATACATATTTATGTTGTAACTTGTTTCTGCTGCTCCATTGTGTGTTTCTTTAATTTGTCCTATATGTGTGCATGGTGTGCGTGGGTCTTATCTGATTGTGCAGCCTTTCCTCCTTCCAGGTCTCCATGGTGGACAGGACGTTGTGTGGCTCAGGTCTGTGTGGTGGCACCTGTTTCTCAACGTCCTCCCGGATCTATGTTCTTCATATATGTTACAATCTATTTATAATTTGGTCATCCTGATTGTCCATACTGTAATCTTTTTTATGTTCATCTGTCCTGTAAGAGGGATCCCTCTTCTGTTGCCCTTCCTGAGGTTAGAGGGTTTTTTGGAGAGTTTTTCTCTTACCTGAATCAGGAGTCTAAGGATAGAGGATGTCGTATAACATACAGATTGTAAAGCCCCTTGAGGCAAATTTGTGATTTGTGATATTAGGCTATATAAATGAAATTGACTTCATTTGACTTTCCAACCTTGGAACTACCCCAACTGTCTGTCACTTAACACTGACTATGCATAAAATAAACTGCAACCCAAAATAACCCTTTCCACTTTGCAATTCTATTGTTTCTATATATAAGGTAATGGTACGTGGGTGTTAGCAGTAATTGGATGCATGTTAACACTAACATCAACCGTTACAATAACACAAAGCTCTCACCCAGTTGAGAAGAGACTAACAACTGATTCAGCCCGTACTCCTACTCCCCCACTGATAAAACATTAAACCTATAATATAAAGCAGGATCACAATGACTCATGTCTGATCCTACACCTCTGAATCAACTTCAGCTCCAACAAACTAGTTCGTGGGAAGAAAATTTTGTTTGAAGTAGCTCGCACTGATTAGGAAAGAGTACTGAATGAAAGAGCAGAGGGCACAGATTTGTGAATGAGGCAATCTTCCTGATTGAACTCGGGGTAAGCTTCATTTAGCTGCTATTGAGACAGAATAATAGAGACTCAACAGTGTGTATTCATGCTTAAACGTGTAGTTTGAGCCCACGGGTATTTTGGGCTAATTCAGTTTTAGTGACACATGCTTTTTACCACTTAAACCTAAATTCCTTTTGGCTTGACTAATGATAAAACAGTTTAAGAGAGCAGCAGTAGCAAAAATGAACATGACCAATTATTTGAGCCAACGTGTGACTCAGCAAACAGCATTCTGACTGTATCAGTACAGTAGTTGGTGTGTCATTCTGCGTACGAAGAACCCCTCTTAAGTACAGGAAAACAACTTTTAGTCGAGGAAGCAGGTCTGATTAGGAAAGACTTTTCATATGTGTTTGTGTCTGTCAAATCTCTTGAAACATGGCGGTGGTTCTAAGAGTCTTTTAGGATTCACAGTCACAACTGGTCGGTTAAACTCAGCAGTCGGCAGCACAGAAGGGAACCCCTCGCTTCCAGACTTTAGCTTTCTGTGGTGCCAGCTGCCAGGCTCAGTGATTGGTCATTTTGGTTTCGCTGTCAAGTGCTCTCCTGAATATGTTTTTAGGCTCCCATAGAAGTGTCAAGTCCCTAATAAACTCCAGTTTCTGGGCTTCTAATTAATTTAGTTAATTAGACCTTGTTAGCATATCTATTCAAAGCTATGATATATACATTCCCCAATAATGAGCCTTTGCATATAGATTTCTATTTTTTTACATTAGCGTTTTAGGTTTTGCGCTAGAATTCCACTGTTTGTTTTTTGGCTGTATTTTACAGAACTTTTTGAACTCTTTTTATTGGACCTATGGAAGTCTGGATTTAGAAACTGTACTCGAGGGTCACTCCTCTGACTCACCATGCTGCACTTAAGTTAGCAGAAGCAAGAGCTGCTTCTTTCACTTTTCTCTCCTCCGCTGACTGCCTCGCTGTCTGCTGACTTCACCATTGCCACCACACCATGTCAGCATAATGGGGAAAAAACCTCTCATTATTTCGACTGAGGAGCATTATTCCTCCCACTGCTAGCGTTGCAATCACACCAGACAATTGGAAATTTAACCTTAATAAGCTATTTTTCTATTGTGTTGCATATTTCTAGCATTTTGTTAACAAGTAAAACCAGATAAAAGGGAACAATGTACAGCGAGCCCATTTACGGCATTAGTCTAACTATGCAGCCATTCTTCCATGTTTCATGGCGTTTCTGTAGTACTTTTTGCTAAGCTGGAGATATTTTAGGAATTACAACTCTGATCTGAATATTTTTTCTTACTTAGCTGCTTGTAATTACGTTCCTATACTATATGACGTGACTGCAGCAACAGCATTCCAGTTCTGCCAAGACTTACTCTTATCATTGTTCGAATGTGCCCTGTGAATGGGATTCCTCACAATCTTAGTCAAATAAGCAACGTATTCACATGAATATAAATGACTCCATGCACTTAACTTCTCATTCTCCCCTTGGGCACCATCTTCAGAAAACTCATCTCTGGCCTGTTCCCACCTGCCACAGAGGAGGTGGTGAAGAGTGTTAACTCCACAACTCTGACTGGCTGCTGTGTTGATATTGGGATCCTTTTTTAAATAACTGGGGGTTTTTTGGGGGGCTGGGCCATCCTTACTAAAATAGGATGGCCTTCATCTTAATAGAATAAGGTCTCAGATGTTGGCTGAGAATATTAGCTCCTGCCTGTGATGCTTCAGTCTTGCAGGAAATATCCCCTGCCCTCTAACTTCTCTGTTTGATGATACTTCTCCTGCCATATTGCAATGTATATATTCAGTTCACCACTATGGAGAGAGTTACTTGCTCTGAATATTAAACAGTTGCTTTCTTAAGTTGTAAGTTAACCCAGTTATGTTAGAATGGATGTGGATCAATAACAGTTACTTGCCCAACATGCAAAGTTTCCAGGGCTAAAGGTAGAGCTGGTTGAAATGTGATAGCCAGCAGTCTATCAGGCTATCAACTGGCTTTCAGCTGGGGTGAGAACAAGATTTGAAAAAGTACAAATGAAAGCACGTACACGTCCATCATGCTCAGCTAAAGATACTGATCTTCGAATTGGTTTAGTTTTGAAAGTAGTAGTTCTGTACAGTACCTTCAGTTACAGTGGCATCAGAAAGTATTTAGACACCTTCACATTTCATTGTGTTCTACATTTAATTTTAGATAGATAACATTGTCATTTTGCCCATCAATCTACATTCAATGACCTATCCAGACCCTTAGCTGTGGCACAAGAAATTGTGGTCAGGTGCATCCTGTTTAATTATTCTTGAGAAGTTGAGTGGAGCACATTATGTCAGGACAAAAACCAAGCCATAAAGTCCGGTGAACTCTCTTTAGACCTCCACAATAAAATTGGCAAGAAGAATAGATTAGGCCAAAGGTATAAAACTGTTCCCAGGAGCTCAGTGACCTCAATAATTGTGAAATGGAAGAAATTTGGAACCACCGGATCCTTCCTAGAGTTAGCTGTCCGGAAGGATGACCATCTCGGCAGCACTGCACAAATCTGGCCTTTATGGAAGAGTGGCAGTAGAGTGGTAAACAGAAGCAACTCTTGGGTAAAAGGCATATGACATCATGTTTAAAGGACTGTCCTGTTCAACACCCAGTTAATACCATCCCTACGGTGAAACTGAATTATGGCTCTGGCTTTGAATTTTACACAGTATATGGCTTTTCTTTATTGCCATTGTTTAGTTCTATATAAAGATACCCAGCTAAATAAACACATTTGGTAAATATAGGTTACAAAAAACATAAATATTGATTGACTGATTTCAGCGTAGGTAACAGCTTCTGCTATTTCTTCTCTTTTTTGTTCATCTCCGAGGAGGCAATAATGCTTTAAGGTCACTTTATTGGATGTAACAAATAATAGGTAGCTCTATAATTCACATTATATTACAGACAGACACCCCCATTACTAGACTTACTTATAAGCACCATCTTTTAAAAGCCAACTCCATACAGCTTGGACTTAGGCGGAAAAGCCCCTTAACCCAAAACAGGCTGTGGGAATAACAGATAGGGCTCTGTCAATCTGGGAGGTATTTGTATTGGGATTCATTCATAGATCCCTTTGTATTACTGAAGGGATATTATTATGTTTCTTTAAAGACACATTTTACCATATACTACCTATCTTTCAACTTGAACTTCATGTGTCATAAGATGCTATAGTGAATGAAAGCCCATCATTCCAAAGCAGCAGAATATAGGGTTTACAAAAGTATGAGGATTGTTGAGAGTGTGCGTACATGGATTATGTTTGTAAATGATATACACCACAGGGAGATTGAAATATTATTGAATTCTTTTCTGGCTCTAGAGAACATATGTATGACCACATAAAATTCTCAACAAGTCATCATATTGAAACATAATAGGTCTTTTTCAGTGCCTTCTAAGAGGTTACGTTTTGGCAACTACTTGGTTATGGTTACAGAAAGATTATGGGTATGCTTGACCAAACCATCCATCCAATCTCCTGTGTTTAAAGTTGCACCTAAGTGGATACCACAAAATCTGCAAAAAGGCCCTATCTAGAGTCAGTGTTTGGTTTGTCCATTCGGGGTTAATGTAGAAACTTCCCGGTTCCACATGGCTCTGTAGAAGAGGCCCGCTCCCCCTGTCAATAGAAACTGCTCATTCTAAGGTAACGAAAACACAATTCTTATCTTCAGATTATACACTACAGAAAAAGAAAAATAATATTATATTCCATTTCGGCCAATAGAGCCTCCTAAATGCTTGACATTGGCCCATAATCTGCAATGCCATTTTGCTAGGGAGCTTTTTTGAAGGTTGAAGTAAAAAAAAAAATCATAATCAGTCCCACTTGTATGTCCAAAAAAAAGCACTGTGTTGTCCAATAAAACATTTACAAATAAACCATTTGCTTAAAAACCTCTCATGGCCGCCTCCTGCTCATTCACTGGGTGGGTGCTTGGCCAAAGATCGGCGCAGGTTCATTTCCTAACTTGGCCAAAGGTTGGCAAATGAATGATGTGCAACCATTAGTGAATGACCAGTTTGTGAGAGGCAGCCCACGGCGGCAGATCATCAGTCAGACGTGGTCTCTCCAATTGCAGCATTTATCGTGGTCACATTGGTGTCAATCTTCACTAATACATAATAGAGTTATAGGTTTGCCATTTGCTCGTTGCATTTTTTATTGATTAAACAAACACTTTTTTGTTGCTGCTGCTACAGCTGCTGTATTGGTCTCCATTTCTGAAGCAGTTGATTGATGCCATTCATCCCAGCTTATTATTACAGAAGAGTGTGCTAGCCATTCCTCTGTGGAAATGGAAGATATCAAAATGCACTTAAGTGTTCCTTCGGAGAGGTAAACCCACAAGAGGTATAAGACCAAAGCTGCACCTCAGTGGTTGTTTGGCTTGTTCTCTCGCTGCTATCCCTGCTCAGCTCTGAACACAGATGGAGATTCATCTGTTGCCTGTTCCCTCTTGACTCGTTTTCCTTTTCTATTCCCATCTTCTTACCTCCCCCCATCCCCATCCCCATCCCCAT
>NW_023340206.1:3858152-3890378 GCF_004916995.1 Morone saxatilis
TGGCTGTGACAGCCAATCGCCACACCGAGGGGTCCATTCCAAGCCGTGATTTAGACACCCAGCTCTGCCAGCACTAGCTCTATCAACCCCCTCTTTCCCTTTTCTCATGTGAATTTTTCACACGCAAGGCTTGATCCCTACATTCTCTCACACACACAAAGTTTAACCCATGCAGGAAAACAGACACAAATATTAGTCCTTTCTCTTCCTCACAACTTGGTAACCACAATATATGTGTCAACAGCATCCTGTACCACACAGGGAAAGTCAATATCCTGCATTAAATGCAAAGTGGTGGAATGATAGGATGGGTCTAATGAATAGGCGCCGTGTTTACATTCCTCAGTGATAGGCTCTCTCCCTTAATAGCAGGGCTACAGTCGTATCGCTCAGCACTTGCAAACATCCTCAAGAGGTATCTTCGTTAATATTTTACTCAGTAGAGATAGTAAATAACAAGCAAGGCATTTCCAGAGAACAAGAGCAAATAGAACACAGCAAGAGAGAGGGAGGAAGAGGCAGAGAAAGAGAGAGAGAGGACAGCTGTCTCCAGGGTGTCAGCCACAATTGCTTTCTCATTTTTAACTTGTCAAGTCGGCTTTATCTGTTTTATCACCAGTGGAACTCCAGACACACCAAAAGGCTAAGGCAGCTTGACAGAGCGAATATGGCTATTACAAATTTTCGATGGGGCAGCAAAAGAAGATTTAAGAAAAATCAGCTCTTTCCCCTGCTCCTCAAAGAAAAATAAAAAGATACAAAACAGAAAATAAACAAAAGAGAAGTCCTCATCCAGGCTACACCGGTTCCTTCAAAACCATGCTAAATGGTGTTTGTTCAGCAAAGTATGAGGACATGTTGCAACTACACAACCTCGCCAAATCCTCCAAACTGAATTTAAATTGTTTGCTCCCTGTGACAAACAAATAGAAATAAATAAATAAAGTGAAAATGGAGCCAAGGTAGAAGTGCACCTCCCATCCCCGCACAGCAGGTGACTGAGAGATAAACATTTGTGCAAAGTCGGCCGGGTCTAGTCAAGCGGCTGCTACTCCTGGTTCATTTGCAGTTGCCAGCGATGTGTTAAATGGCCATCTGTGATGGGGTGAGAGCCCCTGTAATGACTTCCTGTCTGGGAAGGAAGACTGGCGTGTAGGGAGGGCTGAAACACACAATCCGTTTGATACGTGAAAGGTACAGTTGGTAACGGTGAAACAGTGGGTTTTCATGCTTTTTTATGTGATAAATGTCCCTGTTTGCGTGAGTCTAAGCTGACAAAAATTCTTGTAGTGAGTAAAATAAGTGATGCTGATTAAAGCCATGAGATTCTACCCAAAATCTTTTACCGGAACTAGCAAGACTGATGTGTTTCATATTATACTCTTAATGGACAAATGCCAAATTAACTTGCTTTTTTTAAGCGCATGTTTTTGTTTTGATCTGCCCATACTAAAAATAGACTCAAAACTTCTCTGTCTATAAGGGAAATATATTCATAAAATAAGAACAACAAATTACGTCCTAGACTGGAATGAATCCTTAACCAACCTTTATAACAAAAAAAACCCTAGGGGAGACATTGTGATACACATTTGATTAATTTGCACATTTAAAGTACTGCTACTTTAGATAGCTTCAAATGCAAAGTCTAATACATTAATTCCAGGGTGCCGCAGTTCACCTGGTACAGCGTGCACCTTATAGGCTGAGTGCTTAAGTCCTATATTTTAATATCTTAATAATAATAAATAATATTGTAACTGGTCGAGATTTTAACTTTAAATTTAATTTGAAATAGTTTATGCTGTATGCTGTCAGGTATTTCATCCTGTAACAATGTATCATGTTTCAACTTATCATATGTTTTATATTTGACGTCAGAATATGCAAAGTAACTCGCTGTCAGATAAATGCAGTAGTTAGTATACCCCTACTGTGCTGTACTAACTACGTTCTATCAATGTGTGTGTGTGGGTGTGTGTGTGTGGACATACTCTGCCAGCACCCAGAAGACATTATCCAATTGTGCAGCAGTGAATTAGCTTTTACTGTTGTATAATATATAGTTTTCATCATACAGAGCCACTTACGGTTAATTGTATTCATGTGAGAGATCGCAGTTGTCATGAACAAACACAGCAGATGCTCGACTGTATTGCTATTTGTGTGTCCATTCCAGCAAACCTCGAAAAACGCGGAAGGTCTCCCCTTAGAGGGCATTTGCTGCCGCATAATTGCCCGTAATCATCTTTTCACCCAGCTTGCTGTGTAATTTTATAGCTTGACAGCTCTCTACTTTTGTGTTCTACTTTCAGCACCATCAGCACTTCTGTGTTCAGGTTCCGTGGCAGTAATTTAGCTTTCACTCCAGATCTTTCACGCCTATCAGTGTGACTCATGATCTAAATTTAAATGGGATCGTCGCTATGACTGAGAAAGATGGACAGCAAATGTAGACTCCGTCGCCCAAATGTGTTGCTTCTACAGTCTGCATTGTGCAACAGAGTTATTTGTAAGCCTAGTTAATTTGTCTTTGTATCACTTTGCACTTGACAAGAATCGACTGGAAAGGCTTTTATCCATTCACACAGCTGATATAGCTTTGGGCTTGCTGTGCTAAAACTTACTTAAATGTGTTAAATGAACTCCTAATGGAAGCGGGCAAATGTAAACACTGATGATTTGCTCTTTTTTTTGACATTCTCATAAAACTACTTAAACTTAGTGAAAATAAGGTGAGTGTATCTTGACACTCATCTGGCTGTGCAGCCTAGTGAGTGGGAGAAATCTTCTGGCTGCCTGATGCTGCCTGGTTGGAGCTTATTCCGTTGGAAAGAGGCAAAGTGAGGACAGGCGCTGGCCGCGAGCGCTTTCCACTCAGCCATGAAAACAGCATCGCTGTCCCCGCTGCTCGGCTGTTTCGGAGTCTGCCACCAAATCAGACTGTGTTAATGACACATGACCCTGGGACGGGGCCCCTCGGGGCTGGTCAGCGGCTCGCCTCTGTCATTTTAAGACCCCACCACCCACCATTATGCTGTCAATCTCTGTTGCCTTTCACTCCCTCTCACACACATACGCACCGCTCCCTCGGAGCAGGGTGAACCCAAGGTGCTCACCTGTCTAGCTCCTGCTATTAGAGCAATGTTCTGGGTAATCCAATGTTCTGAGAGGTGGCAGTGAGAATTTTTATGCATTTTTGATGTGTTCTCTAATATTGTTCTTTATTCATGTGTCTGAAAAGTGCTTTTTTCATTTAAAACACTGAACTTGACTTGGCTTTATTTAAAAGGGCAATTAGGCAGCAACCACAGTGGTTGAATTTTAAAAGCCAATGTGACATGGAATAATTTCCTCTGATGCATTGAAGTCAATGGGAACACCAACCAGCTTCACCCTTGTAGTACAAAGTCAAGTTTTTTCTGACAAAAAGATAAGTTCTAAGCAGGGTTTTTTTGTGTGTGGCAATTTTAAAAAGGTATTGTTATGCACAAAGGGAGCTCAAGCCCATTGCCTAAAATCTGGATTTCATTCTCTCTCTGAGTGAGCCATTAACCTGACTCCATAATTTAAAATGTGCCTTCAGAAACCTGAGGTCACCGCCAATGCCATGGCCACAATCAGGATATTTTTCTGCTCACCCGTAGCACCAAATTACCGTCATAATCTCGCAGTGTGTGTTTGACAGCCACCAGCTGTTGAGATTTCTAGCTCCCAAAACCCCACTTTCGAGCCACTGCTCAAATGTTCCCCTCTTTAGTCAGACGCTAAATGATTTAGAACAGCGCCGGCACAGAACAAAAACTAAGTCACATATGGTCAAAAAAGACTTCACAGTATTATCATCCTCCATGCATAACATCTATTTATAGCTTTACATCCAAAGCCACTCACGACAAGTGCATTCAACCTCTATAGGAACAAATGTTACACTTGCAAGTACCTACAAATTACATTCATATGAAACTATTTTGATTATGTTTCTCTTTAGTGTATCAGAAAACAAAAGTTCTCGCAGCATGCAGTGCCACTACTATTATTCTATATTATTATCACAGCTGAAGCTTAAGTATGATTGATGTATGTTTAGACTGACACCACATGTTTAAGGCGACCACTGCATCTCTACTTTATGCTGCACTACACTGGAACTGAACGCTGCCATTGACCATTCCCCACCTTTTTTCAGTATAAACACTTATGTTAAGTGTAATTAAAGACTGGGTGGTGGAGGAGAAGGTAGAAACTTTCCTGCCTTTGCTACTGGTTGCAGATAGAGGTCAATAGAAAAACTCACAATCCTCTAATTCATTTATGTGACTGTTTTGAATGTGCATGTGAATTGCGCATTTGCATTCTCATCTTATCATTATGGCTCTGGGCACAAAACAAACAAACAGAATAAAATATGAATAACAGTAATAATTGTATGCGGCAAAGAACAATTCGGGACAAGTGCTGTCACTGTTTTTTTTTTTTTTTTGCATTGGGACATGTTGTGCTGTGAGTTGAATAAAACCGGGCCCCCCAAGGACACCTTGGGACAGAGAAGTTGAGGGAGGAAGAACGCGAGCGAAGACACAAGAAGAAGAAACGTATTGACAGCCGTGGCCAACTAGCAAAGCTAAAATACAGACAGCAACTTGTAAAAATATCACGCTTGTAATTAATAACTTCACGCATATTTAACGTCCTCTTTATTCATGAGCACCTGCTTCCATTGACCTGCAGGGCGCGCAGAATCAACCTGCATTTTAAACATTTGCAGTTGCGGAGACTCGGGAGCCAAACATTTTAAAGTCATCTGAAAAAGCTTGACATAATGAGTTCTGACAGCGCCATTACGTGGTCATTTATTCACATCCGGCTGAGTGATGCTCGCTCTTTGTCAGCTAGGCAACGACACTTTAATACGCTCAGCGTCCAAGTCGCATAAATATCCGAGTCCTTGAGCCTGTAAAGTGTCTCCATCTTAAATATCAGCCAAGTTACCACTGAATCTCGATTTTGATGAGGTAGGTGGAAGAGAGAGCGCCACGACCCTTTTTGGGCTAAGAAAAACAAACGTAATTCATTTACCTAGCATGCTTCCCTCAGCCAAAACCCACTGCATTGTATACACAGGGGAAGAGGGAGATTGCTCAGTGGACGGGAGTGCAGACCGTGGGTTCAAATAAGACTTGTGACCTTTGTTACATCTAATTCCTCGTCCTTTTCCCTACCATCTTGTCTGCTTTTCTCCCCACTGTGCAGGGTCTTAAAAAGAAGAAATATCAGAAAAAATATTTTTAACAGTTTGTAAAAAAAAAACAAAAAAAAAACCACATTATTGTGTATTTTGAGTCCAGCTGGATTCGTTTTCAGGATTTGATAGAGCTCACTCATTTCTCTTGACCTTTTGCCACAGAACAAATTGCTCAGCTCTTCTGTAACTGAAAAAACCCAGCTGCTCTCAACAAAAAAAAAAAATGCTGGGCTCACTCACTGGAAATATCCGGTGACAGGGAATGAATGGAATATTTTATCAATGCTAAAAAATATATATTGTTGATACTACCGTGACTCGATTGAAAGAGTAGTTTGACATCCGGGGGAAAAAACGTTGGTTTCGCTTTTCTTGCTGCGAGTAAGATGAAAAGATTGATGTCACTCTCATGTCTGTGCGTTCAGTATTCATTATGAAGCTGGAGCGAGCAGTTAGCTTAGCATTAAGACTGGAAAAGCCAGGCCGGCTTTGTCCGAAGGACCCAAAATCTACCAATAATTGACACTTTTTAATTTTACCTGTGCAAAAACTGGTCAAAAATAGTCCTGTACATAACTATTCCTTTAACCATTGACTTTTTTGACAAAATAGTCTCAACTCTTGGTCCATTTGTGGTACAGGTTATTTCAAAATACGTTGATTTTGTGTACACTGACTGAAAAAAGATATGCTATGAAAATACAAACACAGTACTGACTGTGAACTACTAGTAAGTTGCATGTATTTTGAATATATATATCCACACTGAGCCAGCATGCATGATACCAGGGCCCTGACAATTCTACACCTAAATGGAATGCAGATGCTATGACTCAAAATATCTGATATGAAAAAGGTCGACTAACCGAGTACCTAATACCTAGGACGTAAAATAAATTAACGCTTGAGGGATCAATTCTCAGACTATTTAATGCTGTTTTGATTATTATTAATTCATTTTTGTTGTAACCATCCCTTATAAATTCTATAGCCCTGCTGCTCTAAACCTTTTCAGACGGCAATGAATAATTCTGACCACCAGTGGCATTTTCTTCCAAAGCGATAACTGTACTGGGGGCTACGAGGTGACAAATTGAAAAACTATTAACACTTACAATATATGCAGTATATCTAAGTGTTCATTGGGGGAATTAAATAACAGGAATAACTGGCTCACAGCCCTGCTAATTTGAACCAAAGCCCTGGTTACTCTCTAGAAGGAAGCTACTGTTGTAAAACACTATTACACTTTAAGAATATAAAGGATGCCCTTTATATTCCTCCAGTATATATCCAGTACTGTGGCAGCAAGTGTTGTCCTTGCTGTTTTTATCAGTGTCCTTGGTACCTGCTCAGGCCTTTGGATTTACTATTGTAATTCCAGCTACGTGGCATCAAAATGCTCTCTTTCACTTCCTTTCAGCTCTGTTTGCCCAAGCGGAAGTGACAGGTGTTTGAATGTACATACAGATGTCTATGAGAGGAATGTAAGACTCTTCAAGTCCCGTACTAACACTCAGCCACCGTGTTCACTCACTCTCTGTCGCTTCTGCAAGTCTCTGAGACTCAGTAGTGCTGGTTTTCTATCTTCACAGCTAGTTAATTACACTCACCTGGCATCCCAGGTGTAAATCAAACCCTTTTTTTAGACGGGTGAAGATGAATGAAAAGCAGCACAGCTGTGCATCCTGAGGTCCAGAATTAAAAACCACCGATGTAAACCTCGCATTCTACCGAGAGGGAATTAGTCATTCCTCAGCAACGCAATCCATCTGTGATGTCCAGGGCATTGCAGGAGCTATTTTGGGATGAAGTGTTGTAACTTGCTTTTTTTTTTTTTGGTACACCCGACTTCCTCCGCCCCGCCTCGTCTTTGCTTACGCAGTTTGTGATTTTCTGCATTTGTCTCAGCTTCTTAGGAGCATACTTGATCTCACTCGTGTTCCAGTTCAGGTGCAGCCACATTTCATGGCTGAAAACTGTAAAAATGATGGGTCGGCAAAGCTGTGTCATTCCAAAAGCACCTACAAATCAGTCAATCAAGTTTTCTTTGTGGCCCTCAGTATCATGATGATATACTCAACTGTACGTCAGTTATTTAATAGTGCATTCAGGAAGTTGGTGTCAACTCAGTAGACGCTGTTTACCATGTCTTATTTATGAGTTTACTGAGATCAGGGGGCTGCTGGTCAGTGGACTGGTACAAACTCCTGCCCTCCAGCACGGCTCATGTAAGTCTTTTCTGATTTGACACCCTTGACATCAGTCCCCAGCGCCTTCCAAAACCATTACAAATCACCACTGTCAAAATGCAGCTGATCTTACAGCTACAGTTAAGGTTTGGTTAGGGAAAGATCGTGGTGCAATCGCGGTGATGGCTAAAAGAAACCATTGTGACTGTCAGTAACAAACAGGAAGCGAACAGCGATCTCTCCCACGCCAAAGGCCAACCTCATTATTCCTCCAGCCACTAGAGGGCTTTGTTACTTTGTTATTGGGAGGAAAGTTTCTATAAACTGGACCATTAATTGAGTTTATTGTCAGAAGCGTGGACAATCACAACATCGGTGCAGAAGAGTCTAGAAACAGCTACTTCAATAACCCCCATTCCTTTTAGGCAGATGTCAACAAAAGTACAAACTAAAGTAGTAAAAACGTCACTATGAAGGGCATAAATGCTAAAAAACACTGCCTTTTATTTTACAATTTAGTTTTAGGGTGGATATTTCCTTTTTTCCTTGGGAGAGAAACATGTGATATAGATGCTATACAATGCTATCTCTGGGCATCGTTCAGAACATTTCACAACAAACAAGTAAAGACATACACACCAACTTCTGTTAGAAATCTGACCCAGCACTATGATTTATTTGTTGCATGTAGAACTGCATCACTATCTACCGGAGCTACTTGGGAGATATTGAGCAAAGGGAAAGAGTGAAAGATTCTTACATTCTCCCCTGGGCTAACCTCTGGTGACACACTGTGTTTGGAACGTAACTATTGCTGATTTCGGATATACTGAATGGAGCGCTGTTTGTGGGGGTGTTATATTGTCGAGGTAAAATAGAGAATTTACTGCTCTATGCAGAGAGGCAAACAAAACCGGGAGGTCTGTCTTTGTAGCTGGTAGATGTCTGATCTTGGCTCAGTAGTGAGGGCAACCTAAAAAAAATTAAATAAAGGCACCGGGGAGCTGTAATGCATTGATTGTTTTTTTTCTTCTTCTTTACAGTCATGTCATAATAAAGGCATTTTAACTTCTGCACTACTTCAGCCTGCCTCCGACCTCTTTAAAGAGTTGTTTCTTCTACAGTGCCAACATCAATAAGCTGCAGTGCTTACAACAGAGCTCTCCTCGCTGTACATTTGATTCTGTGCTTGTGATTTCGCTGAGGACTCCTTGGTAGACTCTGAAGTAGCTCAGGAAATCCCTGCCCGGATCCCACTTTGAAAAACATTTGCTTGGAGGACTAATCTCAGGTGAGGACCGGGCCATGCATTTACAGCATATTTTTAAAAAGCCTCTGAACAGAACCATGTACAGAGGACCTTATTGGCATAAAATGCTGCTACATTTTTTTTTCCCTGTAAGAGCAAGCTATGAAAGCTAATTTATTGTGATCGCTTAGACAAACACTCTGTGGTATTATCCCCTATTTCATTTTTTTCCCCTCTTTTTGTAACGAAAGGCAACAAAAGATAGCGTGAGACAGAGAAACAAGCAAGACTCCTGAGGGATTTGTGCAGGCCATTATATACGGGCTAAAAATGTGGGAGTCTGAACCACCAGTATAATCTCCAGTTCACAGATTACAAATTAAAACCACATATCTATGTGAGTGGGCTGGCCACATTTACATATATTGCCATAGCTGTAATATTACTACGTCCCATTCAATAGCCTGGAGACACATAACTGTATTAATCCCTAAAGTACAAACATCACAGCCAAATACTAAAGGTACAATATATCCCTAAACAAGATCTGTAGAGATATCATAGGAGACCAAAGTCCCCTAATGTCACTACAGATGTTCCTATATGAGTAACAGGACGTAATAAGTAATATTAGAGCTTTATTTCTGACAGAGAAATTGCACAGCAGGAAGTCTGCATGTCAACAGCCGACAGCTTCTCACCCCATCAGACGCCATTGATCATCTTAAACCATAAATAGCATTTAAATTGTATCGAATGTTCACTCCAGAGTGCCATGGCAACAGCTGTGTCTACATTGCTCCTCCACTGAAGCCACAAGGCTGAGCCCAGCGACGGCGACGCTGGATGTTGGTGCAACGTGGGCTCCACCTAGTGGTGCAAAACGGCAACTTTAAAAAGGGCAGAGCTCACACACTGCCAAGATGGACAAATGATCAATCCGTTGATCGATTAATCCTATTATCTACTTCAATGGCCTATCTTTAAGAAGCAGCGGTCTCCATTCAAGGGGCTTTGCTAACTCCAGTCTACAAATCAGCTACCCCAGCCTACTAATCAGCACCCACTGCCTACTAATCAGCACCCACTGTCTACTAATCAATGTCACACAGAAACTACACAACTATACGGTGCACATACAGATTTCTTTGGAGGGTTTACAAATGCATGGCAATTCATTGTGATTCTGCTACAATGAACACCCAGCAGTGTTTTAATCCCACTGAGGAAAAAGAGAAACAACACAAGCATTAACATACACGCGTGGTCTTTGTAAATCTAATGCTCCGTATGAAAAACGTCATTGCAGTTTTTCCACTCATTCACCTCCAGATGCCCTGTGAACACCTACCAGGATTTCAAGTGTTTCACACGAACAGCAGACACGAAGCAGCACATCGACACATCAGTAAAATTAAGGTTTATATCATTCTGTGCAAATGTAGCGTCTGTCATACTGACAACAGAAGGGTCACCAGTTCGTTCTTCCCAGCTACTTTAAGTACCTGACAAACAGAGCAATGCATTCAAACCTTAAATGTCAAATTATAAACACAACCTGCATACAATGGAGTAGCAGAGGTGATGTTAAATGTCCCATTTGGTTTACTATATGGAGAATATAGCTGTTAGAGATTGAGATACACAACAGATGGACAAGCCTTTTCGCCAGTACAAAGTAACAACTTTATTGAAATTAGGGATCTATTTTATCAAAAATTCAAGTTTTCAGGACAAACGGCAACAGTGCAATCAGTGACAAAGACATACATATAGAACATAACTAGTCAAAGACGGCAAAGGCCACAGTTTCAAGTATTGTGAACAGTAACATGGACATATATATACACATACATACACACACATACATACATACACACGCACACCCCTATAAAGCAACAAGAAAGGCCATTTCTTACTTTTAACATTTCAATGGTCAATGCAAAAGCCATTCTAGACAAAGTTCTAAAAATATACGTTTTAATTTCACTGCTGTCAGCACCAACCAAACACAAAATTTCTCAGAATGCGAATGTTCCTCTTGGATAGAAATGTATAAAAAGCTGTTAACGTACGAACTTTACATTAACCAATAATGAATATATTACGAGTTGTGCCAGGCAACAAATGTTACACTCCTCGCAACGATACTTTCCAGTTGATGCAAAAATGCAATGTCATTAAATAAGAGGTTTTATTGCATTTTCAACCATTTAGAAAGTGGTTTTCATTATCTCATGAAAGCTGCATTATCTGGCATTTATTCCATTTTCAGCTGCTACCCTGCCCTTTGGAGGAACACTGTAGTGGGTTTTCCAAATAAACACTACCATGTTAAATGTTTTTGGCCGTGCACCACACATAAATCATTGAAGCTCATCCATGAAGCTCACTTCTCGCTGTGGTGTAGCCAGCTGGTGACAGTGTTTCTCATGTTATTTTGTGTCCATGGAGGAGTCATCAGCACATCCCATAATCCTCTGCAACTCCTGAATACAGGGCACAATTGACTGGCTCTGCAACTGAACCATCTTCAACCTGGAAACAGAGAAACAGGACTGTTACACAGTGATACCTTCTCACTACTATTAACATTAACACAGAAAATGAAATGAACTGAAAACCAACAACAACTAATCCACTGAGCAACAGGAGGAAAATGACACACCTATAAATATGGTAGTATCTAGGCTTCATAGAGGTTAGGTAGTTGGCTCCAACAGAAAGCAGATGTGAAGCTTACAAGTTTACTCTAGCAGCTACCTCATTATTAACTCTTAATCTTAGCTGTTAGCTGTTAAAGCAATTCAAATGACTGATGAGCATCATACAGAAACAGATTTTATGCGCCCCAGTGAGAGCTGAAGTAAACACCTGTGTGGTGAAGAAAGCGGACCCTGTACCAAAGAGACCCAGCAAAGTTCCCTAGGTGCAGGTGCAACAACCCAGAGCTAAAACATGAGTGAACTTACATTCAACCGGACTCCAGTAGGATGCCCATGTTGCACTGCTTCAGCTGGATATTTTAGTTGGCAACTGGCTGCTAACAAGTCAGCGAAGTGAACGCAGTAAGCCGATATATCAAGTACACCAGTTTAAGTGTGAATTTGTTTCGAGATTCATCTGCCCGACAGCCGTCAAAAATTCATATTTAAAGAGGGAATTATTGATGTTCAGCAAGGGTTGCTGCTGTTTAAGGAGACGATTATTGTTCTGAAGGATGTGGGCAGCCTGCAGTAAACATCTGATTAGTGCTACAAAGTAAAAGGAAATTAAGTGACTTTATTGGTACAGGCACACCACTGAGGAATCTGTTTCACGCTGTGACCTTTCAGAGGCGTGCATGAAAGCAAAACACTCAAATAAATTTAATTACACACCCAAATGATTTTAAAGACTGCATAGAAACATTTGAAGTGATTAAGCAACCACACTGAGGTGTTTCCATGATATTTTACTTGTTGAGTATTACCCAATCTGATTAGAATGGATATATATAATGTATGCACTGTTTCATGTGTCACCTTCTGAGCAGCTCGCGTCCTCTGTTGGGTTCAGGGCGGTAGTGCTGGAGAGCAGACAGGCTCTGAGCTGCCAAGATGTTGTAACACTGTTCTCGGAGGGCGTTATGGTTCGCCGTATCCCACTGCGGCAACTCGCTGGTGTAGCGCCACGCCATCAGTGTGTGCTCCAACACCGCGTCCCACTCTTTGTTCCTCAGAAGAACTTGGCCCCACTCCTGACACGAAACCTGAGGGGGAGGATAAGGAGGTAACGGATTAGGATGACACAATGAAACACTCGGCTCAACGTGCCACATAGAGGTAACATATGGAGCAGTTTAACACATCGGTGACGCAAAAAAAAATCCCTTTATGTAGAAAAGAAAAGCTCAGCTGGCATGTGCTTAAAGAGCTCTGTATTTTCTAAAATACATCGCTTTGCTGTAAATGGGTGCTTGACAGAGTAAAAAAATGTCCTCTGCCGGTTTCCAAAAAGTGCCATCATTTACAGAAACATGCCATAACACCACTGACACTCACTTTGAACGCCACCAGATGGGGATATGCCTTTCTGTAGCAGTGAGCGTCCCTGTTGGAGCCAAACCGTGAGTAGGGTATGGACCGGTAAACATTTGCCTTCTTTAGGTGCAGGTCGTCCTGGAGGTACTTCAGGTCCGACGCCAGGGTCCTGGGGTCTTGGCTCTAGGATGCGACACATAATATGTCCGATTACACCACATGTAGTGAGGACTCAAGAGACGATCAGTGCATTTTGTTTCACATCTCGGTACCTGTTCGACTAAGATGAGGGACCGGATTAGCTGTACTAGCTGCTGTTTGGACAGAGGGGCATGGTGATCGTCCATCTTCTCACACTGCTCCTCTATGCCCCCGCTCCACACCCCACCAATGGACAAGTCCACTGCAAAACAAAGGGGTATGATTAGGACAACAGACCACATCAAACAAAGGCAGGAGGGGGGAGGCAATCACTGGACTGGAAGAGCCGGCTTCCCAGTCATTAACATAAACTGGACTATTCATCAGTTAGTAAACTTTATTTCATGCATGTAAGCTGTCACGACATTCAATACGAAAGGAAACAGGGCCGGTAGGAGAAAACACACTGAAAGCCACCTGCATTTACACTCCCACCCTTTCCGTTATCACACTTTCCATTTGGTTTCCTACAAAGTGAGCTCAGAAAACCAACCACACATTAGTTTTGCAGGTAGATTTGATATTTTTGCTGTGTACTTACATGGCGCACGCTTTGTGTTTGCAGCTGTGTTTCTCCCTCTTGGAAGTGGAGATGGAGCCAAACGAGCACTCAGGATTTCTAGGTAGGACCTCCTCATTCGAGCTGGGAAACATTAAAAAAATTATTTAAAAACTTTTCCTTCTTAGTCTCCAGTCAGTGTCTCGTGTGAATATTCCCTATAATGTTGCACAGCACTGAGCGACGTATACATCGACTGGAAACTATATTTTCGTGGTGTACAGGTTCTGTAGTTACACATTAAAGTTATATTCACTATAATACATTACCGGCTAACTGACTGCTAATCCCGGGGGCGCGCGTTTATGATAACATTAGCATGATAGCAAAGTGGCGCCTCCCGCACAAAGAAGTTACAGCAATGTCCGCAGCCTGAAAATAAAGATGTCATATCTCAGACTTACCTGCAATTTTGGGCTGTGGAGCCGGTATTTCCACCAAGGCACGTCGAGACTGGCACACAGCTGCCATAATGACCAAACTTATCGGTTACGATATTGCGCTAACTACCTGCTAGGAGCTAGTGACGCTACTGTTAGCTGAACTTTAAACCCCACGGGGGGCCGACGACAATCCCTCTTCCACTGGAGTAACTTTGCTTTCAGCGGATAAACTCGGCGGCTCCTTCAAATTCAGTGCAGCTGTCGAGCTCAACGAGGGTTTACTCGCAAAGATAAACTTGCTTGAATTGAACTACACTACCAAAAAAACTAAACTCAAGTCCCCCCCCCCGCGTACTTGTGGAGGTAAAAGGGCAAACTAACAGCTCCTATCTGCCCCACCGCCAGTACAATGCTGCTGAGGCGCGCGACACGAGTTGCCGCGCGGGCGTGGTTTGCTGCATGCGTCGATCTGATTGGTGGATGTTTGCAGCGCGTGTGGAACAGGCGCCCAATATGCTAATGAGGTCGCCAATGCCCCCCCCCCATACACACACACATCCCCCTCTGCTGCTCCGGAGGTGGGGGGAGGAGGTCATGTGAGCACACACACACCATATTACACAGTGTTAAAAAGTTTATGAAAGTCTTTATGCTGCCCTAATATAATTCAGTTTAATTCAAATCAGTCACTTGGCAGTGATAGATTCCCTTTTCTCTCTAATTTTTGTGTCCCATCGGAATTTTGATGCTGCTAAAACATTTTAAACTCATATACTACTTTTATTTATTATTATTTATACTTACCAAGCCTTGTGCTTGCTGGTGTATATTTCTGTTTTTTAATGATTGCTTGGTGAACGTGTATGAGGCCGATCTTTTGAAATTCCCTGTTGGTATACTAGTGTCTTTTTGTCACTTGCTTCTCATGCACATTTCAGTAAGAAGGCTGCTTGACAACATTTATTCTCTGGTTGAAGGGCAGTCTGTCTGAGCAGAAGGAACTGACATGGATGAACTGTAGGTAAGCAGTTAATGTCAAATTACCCTTTATAATATCTACTAAGATACTACTACTACAACAGAGGAGGCCATGGAGAGGCTTTAACTTCAGTGCCACCTGCAGCCCTATAATTGAAATTAAAAAAAGCACAGTAAAAGGCACCTTGAAACATTCTCTCTGCATCCTAAATGTATGTAATAGCCAAATATCTGACATTAGATAAAAATATAACAAAAGAAAAACAATTCACAAAGATGTGCATGCAAAGTCTTCTTATGTTTTAATAGGAACAGCCTCACAACCAATTATGTTTGTATGAATATTATCAAAATGTATGCCAATGCAACACGCATTATACATGGACATGAGAGTTTTTGATAGTAGTTTTATGGCATTTCAATTATTGGCTGTAGTATTTTTTATTATGGATGGAATAAATGCTCACAACACACCGGCACCGACCGTATGTCACAGTGACCCATTCAAACCAAAAGACACATGGTAAGAGGCAAAAATATCTGTAAAATCTTTTTAATAGATTGGTGGATTATTGAAAAAAAAAAAACAGGAATTGAATTTGTCGTCAAGAGACATAACTGCATCTTGATACATAGTGTGGAATAATAAATCATTCAAGCACAGAACTTATTCCAAAACAGATGATGATAAAACACAAAAACTTCAAAATAATTATATATAATTAACAGTGGTCAATCTGAAATATTTCTTAATAAATGTTTTCTAAATTAATAATATTATAGCATTGTTATAGTTTAATATATCTTGTTTTTGGGGTTATTATTCTCATCTGAAAATAATCTGTGGTAAAATATGAAGCAGTGGCAAATGCAGTGCAACTTTATTGTCCCCGTATTGTCAACATTTCTAACAAATCTTGCAAAAAAAAAACAAAAAAAAACTGCATTGTAATGCAACAGGGTTGAAATCAGTTCACTTTTACACAGTCATTCAGAAGTTAAAGATAGTATTTTTTTGTGTGAATAAAATGATAGTAACAAATTTCGCACTGGACTGACAGTGACACATTTTTACTTACATTTCTACAGGTAAATTATTATAATCACAGTTATAAATATCTGTAGTAAAACTGCACTTTTATGAACTGATCGAACTGAAAGTGAATTCACTCCACCCCTGTACAATATCAGAGCAAATTAAGCTGAATACTCAATGGCTTCTTGAAACTGCTACGGCAAATAATATAATTATATTGTATTTATGTACATTATATACATTTCTTTTTAAATAAGTTACATAATGCACAGGTAAAAGGGTATCTATTAGGTACATATCATATTACAAAGTTCTGTGACAGTATGGCTTTGTAAATATACATTACAATAATGTCATCAGAAAAAGCAAGTGCAGTCAGATAGGACTGCCCTTCAGCATCTTACTAATCTTTCAGTTTTTTTACTTTAATCTTAAGTGTAACTGCAATGAGTTGTACACTTTATTGATTCTGATATGGAGACAATCCAGACCGTATATGAAAAACATACGACTCTTCCAGCAGCCTCAAAAATAGCAAGATGCTCAAAGACAGACTTCTACTGACTGTGTAGGCCACACTATAAAGCATAAGGAGTAGCCTCTACTTGCTAAGCAGCGTTTTAAGGGAGCGGGTGAGTGCGTTAGCAATGGCCGACATGGTACTTGAGTGGCGGACCAGGGCTTTCACACTGTGCTCCCCTGGTGCTCCCACGGTGGCAGCCTCAGCCGCTTTGAGCAAACAGATATAGTTCATAACAACCTCGTCGACCTTTGCCACGACCTCTCTCTGTTGGTGCGAGGCCGACGCTCCGAGGCCCCTAACTAGACACATACAAGCTTCGCAGAGACAGCAAAGCACCTGGAAGCTACAAGTTACAGCTAGCAGCATCTCCTCGGGACTACTGTGGGCCTGCGCCATCCTCCGGCACGCCCGGCCTAACTCTTTCGACTCAACCGAGAGGAGCTGCTTGTACTGGGATACATCCTGGAGAGGCATCTGGGGTCCGCGATCGCAGCGACCCACGCTGGATCTCACCAGCGCGATGAGCTCGCTGGCATCGCGGCGGACATCAGTGAAGCCTGATGGGAAGCCATACATGCGGTCCTTGAGTGCGTTGATTCGCGCCAGACGGTCACTGAAACTCATATTATTGAGGACCTCCCCGTACAGCTGCTCTCCAGCTGCGTCCACGGCTGAGCCGCAGGGCAATATGGCCGATGCAGCGGCGCCATCGTTATCAAAATCTTTCCCACCGCGGCTTCGTCTGGGCCTCTCCCACTCAATCTCATCCTCTTCACCCTCGGCCTTACGTTTGAAGAAACAGTAGCTAAAAGGCCCGTTGCATCTCCAGGGACTGGTGTCTAGTTTTTGAGAGCCCTTTATGTGTTTAGCGTCTTTCTGCAATGGAAACGCCACAGACGCCCGCCTACTGTCTACCCTACTGCCTGTAGACCAGCACGTGGTGTGGGAAGATACAGAGCCTTGGGAGTAGCTCTTGGAGAGCCGCTTCCTTGTTGGCCTCCGCTGGACTTTGGTCTCACCTTGCTGGGGCACAGTTGGTGACAAGGGCTGCTGACTCCGGCTTCGGGTGGGCTTCTCGAACAGAACTTCCACGCTTCCAGAACCGGCAGTGACATTGCTGGAGCTGCGTTTGAGCTCCCGGCCCCGCTGCAGGTTGTTGCTGAAGGGATCCGTTTGTTGCAGGGTTGGAATAACAGCCTGAATGTGGTTCTGATTCTGCCGGGACTGGGTGGTATGGATGGAATTCTGTGTGCATCCTGAGTTGCTGGAGCTAGCGTTGGCTTGGACGGAAAGAGGCAACGGGGGAGGTGGTGGGGGAGGTGGTGGAGGAGGTGGACATTGTGGGTTGGGAGTTGGAGATGTAATGCAAGCCCTAGTGCCAGTAGATGCCTGCCTGATGAAAGCTGAAGGATGGTCTCCCCTTCCTAGTGAGATGGTGTTGAGGTCTGCTCGTTGACCACTTACACTGGGGGCAGCAGAGAAACAAAGAGAATCATTAGGACGAGGGTGAGGAGACTGACGGACTGCATGCTTTGCTCTTGGGTCTGATCTGAACCAGTCCTCTGTGCTGCCACTAGGTTGGCTTCTTGACCGAGGTGGGGGACGGTTAGTGGTACCCCCACCCTCGCGGTTTCCACCTGTAATGGATCCCCCGTCACGGCTGATACAGCCCTCTCTCTTATACAGTGACAGGAAGTGCTCTGGGTCCATACCACTCCTCTCTAGTTCACTTTCCAGGCCAGAAAAAGAGCTTCTCCTCTCAGCAGTAGCTGGCCTGAAATCTAGACTGTCATTCAGTCTCTGAGCATGCGTGTCAGGACTTCTCTTGAGTTTGGCAGGAAGTGTGGCTGAATGGTATGACCGTAGATTTTTATTTGCCAGCTGCATGGTGGCCGCATTAGAGGTTACCAAATTTGGGCTGAGAAATGGGGATGATATGGAGGAAGGCATACATGGACAGCGAGCAATGGTATTCCCCCTATTCTTAACCATTTCGACAAGCTGAGGATTGCTAGTGATAAAGCGCCTGGTGTCCTTTTTCACTGCCCCTCCCATGCCTGCGCTGTGCAGCTTCCCCCCCTGATGCATCTGGCTGACTGTTAGATAGTTAATCAGTTGTCTGTAGGCCTCACTGCCTTCCTTCTGGTTCAGCCCCTTAAAACAGGCCTGTTGTTTAGCATGCAGATCATTTTGGGGCCTCTTGCTTCCAGTACCTGTGGTCTCTTTATGCTTAGACGGTGTGGCTGAGGAGGGACGGCCTGGTTCAGCCCCGGGAGCAGGAGGGTGGATGTTGGGCAGCATTTTCCGAAGGAGGGCGGGGTCTGCGTGAGGGTGGAGGTCTTTTCCCTGAGCGCCCTGGACAGGGATGCCACGAGGGATTCCAGGTTTGCTATCTTCGTAGTTTACCACCCTGAGTAATGAGGAGGAGGAACTAGAAAGCGGGTGTCTTTGTAAATGGTGGTGTTTTGACTCAACCGCACCTGGGCCAAGTGGCGAGTCGGTTGGGGTGGCGCAGGCACTACTGTTCGTGCTGCCACCAGCATCTAGTGATGAACACAAAGAACCCTGTAGTGAACTGTGGGCTTCTCCTTGCAAATTTGAAATTCTTTTTGCTAGATGGTATTCACACAACCGTGCGACACTCTGCTGTCTGGAAATCGGGGGATGGTCGCTTTGTATGTCCGATCCCTGGTCTACCAATCTGGATTTTTTGGATGGGGAGAGCAGTGATGCTACAACCAGATGTTCATCTTGCTCAGCAGCTGCAGCTCCGTTATCTGCCCCACAGTCCCCCAAGTTGACAACATCTAACATATGATCAGAGGTAGAGGAAGGAGGGCGGGGAAGTCTGTGGTGGTCACGGGGGAGGCTGTTCATCGCAAAGCCCTCGGCTGCTGAGTTTTCTGCCAAAAAAGAATTCTGTCTTCTTTGACTTTCCCCTTGCTCGCAGAACGAGGTACGCTGGTTCAGGTCAAGGCGGTTGCGGCTCCCACTGCTCTCACCTCGGTGCCCTTCCCGTGTGCTGAAGGTGTTATACTTCCCACTGGAGTCTGCAGACTTTTTGTGATGCTTGCCTCCCGGGGTGGTGGAACTTGGGCGCTGGAGGGTGGTTGAAAGGTTAGTCTGGGACCTGACCTCCAAGCTGTCTGGCCCCGATGATGTGGTGTCCAACAGGGGGCTCCGTCTTGGAGGAACTGCTGGAGGCTGAAGGTGCCGTGTTGGGCTACGGGGTTTCTTCTGTATCGTTCCTCCCGTACTGGGTGAGACGGGGAATTCTGTTTTCTCCTCAAGTAAAGGTTGGTACCCCCTCGTGGCCACCAGAAGACGCATGTGGCTCTCACTGAGCCTGTGAGTAGCAGCCAGTTCAGAGATTTCAGTCATCTCTGAGGAGTTGGTCTCATTTCCAGAATCTGAGGACGACTCTGGGCTAAAGCCTCGAGATGTGTAAACACCTAGAAGATAAGAGATACAGAGTTATATATGTGTCAACTGCTGTTAAATGTGCATTGTAATAAATACTACAACAAACTATCACCATATATGCAATTTAAGATGGGGGTCAGTCATTCTGGAGAAAGATCGTTGATTGTCGAATCTTCATTTGTCAAATTTTTTAAAATATTTGATGACCTGGGAGGACAAACGCCACCTGTTGTGTTGTGTGGCTCACTCCGAATCAATCAACTGTCTTTCTCCAGAATGACTGACCTGACCTTTAATCAGAACGCAAATTATCCAAATACACACTTTGTGTTTTGGGACTGTGCTTACTTAAAGAGGGCAAGAAGTCCCAGAGAATTAAACTAAGTTGTAGAGAGAACTTTCTCTGATACATCCACCTGATGTTGAATTAGCAAGACTGTAGACCATAGACTGAGACACAGGATTTATTTGTGGTCTAAAAACGAACACTAAACAAAGACATACATGCTGGTGATGTGCTTTTATTGGTATTCAACAGACCTGGATTGCTACTGCTGGGTGGTGGCGGGGGAGGCCTCTGTTCCGAGACAGACAGAGCCTCCAGGGCCTGTAGAGTATTCATGACCGCATTCTCTAGTTTTCTCTCCCCTCCCCTGCTCCCTTCCCCCTCCCCATGTGTTGGAATGGCATCAATCAACGATACCGGGATATCATCATTTTCACGTGTGCTTAGCGGCCTTCCCTCGGGTGCTGTGTCCTCATCTGAACTGTCCCGAAAGCCCGGCGGTGGGGCTGCAATTGCGAGGTTGAGTGTCTGTAGCAGCGTGTCGTCTTCTTCGTCGTCGACGCCGTCGTCGCCCTCGGGAGGAGGCAGCGATGTCAGGTCAATGATGTCATCGGTAGAGCCAGAAAGCGCCAGGAAGGTGGCTTTGCCGGCTGCCGTGGCTAGCCCTCCTCCTTGGTTACCGCAGTTTTCATCTCCACCACCTCTGTCGTCACCCACAGGCGTCCCCCCTGTGGAGTCCTCCTCACAGGAAGCCTCGTCGTCGTCCTCTGCGTCGTCCGTTGTGTCACGATAAAACAGATCCCTTAGCAGCGGCTCTTCGCCACCTTCCTCACTTATAATGTTACTATAGACGTGAGTGAGACCACTGAACTGAAATGGCACCCTGTCCTGTGGCCGAAAGTCTGTGTTGTTGTGCAAGTAGGGCGGTCTGTGCTCGGGTACCTCGGGGCTCTCCAACAGTCTTTCATAGCCTAGGTTCTTAGGCTTATTCAAGGGTGGGTCCCCCCCAAATATAAACGACACTTTGGCGCTCCGAGGTGAGTCTTGAGGTTTGTGTCTGGTAGCGGGGGGAAGAGGAGGGGGCAATGGACTTCTCCGCGTCCCCAGGTCTCTATCAGGGTTTTGTGGTTCATGGAAGTAAGGAGAGATGCTGTTTTCTCTCTGCCCATTGTCTGAATAATCAGCGTCCCGGCTGTAGACCTCTTCCTGGCTGGGTGATGGCTCTTCGTTGTTTCCCAAAGATGTACTGTATGGCCACTCCAGGACTCGATCCTGACCTGCAAGACAGCAGCAATACAAGGTCCTATTACTCATATGTTTTATATTTTATGTTGATTAAATTTTAAAAAGGGGCTGCACCCTCTTCACTAGCCTTTTGAGTGCTCCACGTCAAGACTTTTGATGTTTTATTCTGCATTGTGAAGCATCATGTTTTAAGCTATTTAATGCAGCCATGAGTCTTTCTCCTCCAAAATGTATCAGAGCTACAGCGTTCATCTTCTCAACTTGTTTTAATGCTTTTATGTGGAGTGTTCTGCAAGGACAAAGATCTTGCTACTTGTTTCTACAACGTTCACGAAAAAAGTATCTCAACCAAATGCAAACAATTTCACTTGAAAAGACTTAAATACTGACTGTAAACTTTGAATTGTGAATGATGTTCATGATTACTTTCTTTAATTCATCCTATCTTGACCACACACAGTTACTATGCACACACATTAGAAATAATAACTCACTGTTGTCATCCCCTCCAGTGCTATTGGAGTGGGGCATGCTGAAGATAGATCTCCTTGAGTCCACTAGGAGGCGATAGTAGCCTGCTGTTAGACAGGCCAGGTTCATTGCATCACTGGAATCCATGATCAGTGTGATGGGCTGTTTGGGGGGAAAAGAAAGAAGGAAGGTGAAAGGAGGGGAGAAAAAACAAAACAGATGCTATAATTTGTGTAGGAGAAAATAATATTTGCTGGTACTTTTCCTCTTGGACAGAACTGTGCTCACCCTGACATCCAGAACATGCAGCTCCAGTCGGACGTTGGTCTCATCCTCAGTGAGGATCTCGATGCGGTTCACATGGCTGAAGTCAGCCAGCAGGGCCACAAGGTTGGTCCGGGTGTTGATGACATGACTGATGCCGTAACGTGGGCCCACCAACAGCGTCACATCTGTCTGTTTCTCCCCTTGCTAGAGGAGGAAGAATACAACAGTTAAAAGTACCTCAAAGATTTTAACAGTTACAGTGATGAAGATCTTAAACCAGCCCAAGTTTGTTCTCAAACTTTTTACAAATCCCCTCCAGAACTAATGGTCTCACCAAAAGTATTGATTTGAACTCCCTCCCTCCGTAGAGTCTGAGTTCACTGAGGTACCTCAGGTAATGCACCTTGGCCTGCAAAGCAGTCAGCTGCACAGAGAGCAGGAGAGAAGTGAAATACATTAGTAAGCATCCAAAAAGAAACCACTTCAACCAGAACAGACTTATTTGTCTCCAGATGTCAGGATGTAAAGCACTCTCAGGCCATTTTGATCTGGACTGCTGATTTCCCATTATATCGTATCATATCCTTTAAATCTGATAAAAAAATAATCTGAAGAGCTGCTCCACTGCAGTGCTCTTTATGACTTGCTTGTGTGGATGTGTGCCTCTCCAGCCATATAAGTACAGATACTGATGCTTTTGCTGCAATAAGACGTATCTATCTATGACCTGACATAATTTATATATATATTCATTGCTTCACTTCTATGCAGAGCAGATTGTGTATTTTTTATTAAATGGAACTGGCATGTTGTTTTTTTGAGTGTCCATATATTTTAATAATACAGTACACGCTCAATACATCGTCTTTATAATCACTTACAATACTCATTAGACCTAACGTGTCTACTGTACGTTCTCCTGATGCTGCATCTAAATCAAAGAACACAACTAGTCCACCTGTAATCATGTCATATTTTACCTCTCCATCAGCCTCAGAAACAAAACAGGCTAATGGGATGTCTGACCTTGATAGATGAAAAACCAGACATCTCCATTAAAAAATAATTTTGCTTTCAGGAAATTCTTGCTCAATCTTAACCACCGCCTTCCCACCAAAAAAATGGAACGAGCAGCCTCTCTTTTGGCGCGGGCTGAGTGATAACTTCGAGACTCTAATGAGAAAGCTAATTTGGAGCGTCAACGTTTTGAATTGCATGTCAGTCCGTCGCTGCTGCTTGGCTGTATTTCTCCCTAATGAATAGAGTGGATATCAACTGCCACTGTGAATGCAAATGATTAGCCAGCGCATCAAACTGCTCGGGCCGGGGAGGGAAGAGATCAATATCCCCTTTGGTAGGACTTTCATTCATTTTATAGACGCTGTGCTCACAAATGCATGTATATGGAGTCCAGGTGTGTTTAATGGGAACTCCTTCATCCACTACATGAAGCTGCATTAGGTAGATTGAGTTGGGCAGGCAGCAATGCTAATTTGGTTGCTGGTGAGTGATGTTGCACAAACGTTCAGCTTTGGTGATTGCTTCGCGGCTCAGAGACGAGATACCTCGTACATCATTTTTAGGTTATGTGCTGTCGTTTTATTTTCTGTCACTCTTTTAAACATTCTTTAACCAATCACAGAGGAGCCTGACTTATGTTTAACATCCGAACATCTACTGAGAAGTGGTTGAAAAGTAATTCCCTAAAACAGCTGGGCTCTGTAGATCTTACAGATGAATAATTAGTAGTTAATATCTATGGCAGCAGGACGGTCTGCCATAGATATTAAATAAACTACAGATACACTGTTTATTGCATTGACGGAACAATTCACAGAGCGCAGTGTTGTGGCTCACAGATGTGTTTTTAGTCATTATTTTTGGTGGAGCTCAGCACACAGCTACAGTACATCATCCATTGATAGTTTTGGTCTTTTTTGACAGTATGAGAAATATAGAACCGGCCTTCATCCTTTCATCTCGTGGCTTCAACATTTGTTGTTGCACTTGAGCAGGCATGTCTTGTGCAGGTTGAGAACTAAAGCAAACAACAAACAGTGACTCATTCATAACTACAGTGCACTTGATGTCTCATTGAGTTGCACTTGCAGCTAACCCTGTTTGCATGGGCTGATTGTAAATTGCTCATTAACACTGAACCTGTTGCACGGGTTCATTTTGTTTTGGCGTGCTGCTGATTTGTACATCAAAGTAAATACGGGTGCCGCAGAGTGATACAGACCAGCAGCCGCATATATGATTGAAACACTTTCTCAAAAAGCTAGAAAGTTCACATGAAGTTGGATCAGACGCCCCTGACTGGGACATGTGTGTGTGTGAATTTGAATATCTTATTATGCACACAGTTTGACAATGCACTTTGCTCATTATTCACATTAGCATTCGAGGTCTGGCTCGATGAAAGGTCTTAGGTTGACAAGGGTGAGAACCTTTGCAAGGTTGAGCATGGCAGCGATGCTATTTTAGGATATTGCATCAGAAAACAGAGAGACGGTGTGTTTGTGTGCCCGTGTGTGCGTGTCAGAAGTTTATTAACAAGGGCGAAGAAAGACAAAGAGAGCAGCTTACTTTTTTCCCTGGAGGCACGAGGTTCTGGTTTGTTTTGAGGATGTGTGTCAGAGCCTTCTTGATGTTTTTCTCTTTCATGCTGGACAGCACGGCGGGAGGCAGGAACAGCGACAGACCCCACTCTTTTCTGTGGAGAGGAGATTGATTTGAGCATAAAGTCACCTTTGGAAAAAACAAGAATGTACTTCCTCCAGACCTGGGTTAAATACTTGCAGTCAAAAGCTAAAAATTCGGATGACGTCTGCTCTCAGACAAGCTGTTAGTTGCAGAACAGGAGGAGAGCTTTCTCTGTGGAAAGTGCCTCCCTTATAGGAAGTTGCTGTGCTGATATATGAACAAAACTTGCTAAGCCATGATGATAACATTGTGAGCAGAATTAAAATTTTGCATTAGATTTGTTTTAGTGATATATTTTGTTTTGTATTTTTTGTATTGTATTGGTAATTTCTGTATCATATTTAAATGTTATATATATGATAGTTAGAACATTAATATGGCAGCATTGTTTATTTGGCCTGGCTGCACGCGCAACAGAAACTGCTGTTTTTCTCATCTTTCACTGCGAATTAAGGATATATTTTTATCAAACAAGAGTTGGGGATTGTTGGAAAGACTGTGGAAAGACTAACCAAGACGGTTTTGGGTGAGTTTTATTTTGTTTCTGTCTGCTGAATGAAGTTATGAAGTTACAATGAGGTCTGAGGTAAAACCACTGTTTTTGTTTATGGAGTCTAGTGGCGAGTCTGGTCTATCTCTGTGGGGATCCTTTCTATGAATTTGTAAGTGTCAGTGGCAAAAACAAGAACTTTAAGGAGACGTGCTTTGACAGGGACAAGATTACACTGTGGCTGGTTTTGCGAATATTTTCAGAAAAGTTGGTTTCGGTGAGTTTTATTTAGTTGTGTGTGTGCGAGGTAAAATGACTGGTTTTGTCCGGTCTGGTGGGCACCCATTTGTTTTGGTTCTATTTAAACTCATTCACTCGGATTAATGTGTCATTTCTTTAGATGCAATATCACTATTTTACCAGAAAAAAGCAAAATATGCAAAAACCAAGGAGATAAAATAGGACAATGAATTCATCCCTGATAAACTTCTGTAAACTCATCAAAAGAACTTTCAGAAAAAAAAATCCAAACTCTCTAAGTCAGTCTATAATGTATTATTGATTGAGCAGCTCCAGGCTGTACAAAAGTCTAACATTACGGATCATGTACTGTACCCACGACTGCATTTAAAAAAAACGACTCACTGGATGTACTTGAGGGAGACCTTCTGGCTCTGCCTGGTTGTCATGGTGAGGATGTACATCTGCAGTGCGGCCAGTCGTAGCGCGGCGTCATACTTCAGCTCCGGGCCGAACCGCTCCAAGACCACGTCGTTACAACTCTACGGCAGAGCAGGAAGCACAGTTACATAAGAATCCCAAAGTCGGTTTTTCCAGCTTGTGAAGGGCATTTCATCTCTCCATCGAGCGGTTCAAGCAGCGGCGCATCCCCGCTGAGCTCAAATAAGTTGTTTCTCAACCTTTGTGGCTTGAGATTCCGTCAAAGGGATACAGTTTCCAGTCCCAGATGAAGGACTCGGAAGCACAAAATGGTGAACTCTGACAAGAAAAGATGATTAGCTTTCCTTCTCCCAGGCTATTTCACTTGACTAATTATCAGAGGAATCCTATGGGGAAGCAATTTATTATATTAGAGAAAAGTAGTTAATGCAAGAGTGGGTTTAATCGAAGACTTATTTTGCAAATAAGCTTTTTTGTTTTGACAGGATCCACTCTGTATCCATCTGAGTGACTTTGTTAATCACCAAAAATCCTGTCCAAACTTCAGATAGATTGTACTACTTGCAAAGCTGACATTAGTCAACCAGTCAACAAGTTTTAGTCTATCTACCAATCAGTTTTAGAACTTTACTGGTGATTTTTGCTCACCTGTACATAGAGGTATTCAAATGCAACAGCGTCTCTGCGGAGGAGCTCCACGGGGTCCCTGGGCACGAAGCTGACTCTAAAGAAACACTTCATCTTGTCAGAGCCAGGCCTCTGGGTCACCTGGGGACACAGACAGGACGGAGACAAGAAGAGAGAGGAAGAAAGAGACAGCCAATAATAGTATTACTAGTAATATTCATTGTTGTAGTAACACTAGCAGTGGAGGTGGTTATAACAGAAAGCCTGTCTATTATCCAGGCAGGGGGGGTCTAATGAAAGACACTATGAGTGTAGGATTGAGTGTTTTTTTTATCTTTACCCATTCTAGGGACGAAAAACGTTACAATATGTCAGCCTGATTTGTATCAATTTTGACCATTCTTTGATTACTTTCTCCCAGCTTTACATAAGTGCGATGCAAAATTGATGGAGTACCAGCGATACTATGATGAAATATAGTTTTTGCTTAAGCATCAAAAGTAAAAGTATTCATTATGCAGCATGCAGCTCCTGTCGGTGTTATGTTATCTTATCATATCTTAAGTTTAAAATGTTTTTTAGAGGCCCGAAAGGCAAAACGGATCCAGTATCCAGAAGTCAGAAAAAAAGAAACATAATTTTATGTGGGAGAAATATGCTATGGATTCTCTCTTGTGCAATTAATCATCTTGCGACCCCTCAGATTTATTTTGCGAACATTTTGGGGCATCCAAACCCCTAAACAAGAAAGCAATGGTTAATATGGTTTAACATCATCAGCATCAATGCTTGTCTCTGAAATGTGGTAAAGTAGGAGTATAAAATAGCAGAAAATGGAGATATTTGTATGCTATGAGATGTTATTCCAACTGCTTAACAACCTAAATACATGGTTGTGTAATTCATCAGCAGTAACCCAGAATCTTGCTTGCTTGGTGGTTGTCTGTGCATTTGATTCCATTTCTTATTCAAGACAAAACCACAAGACCAGCATCTTCTTTTAAATATTGATTATATTTGATAAATTATTTAATGTGCAAGCGTAGAGAGGGCAAGGGAGTCTGTTTTTTTAATTCAGGCACTAGCAGCCTTTTCCCACAGACCCCTGTCACCAGGATTGACACTCAGGTGTATTACAGTACAGTATATGTTTTATCAAGCGTATCGGGGAAGAGTGACTCTTAAACATTCATCTGCCACTGAATGTTCCATGTGCAGACTTTCACATCTGAACTGTGTGGTATGAATATTAAAACTGTCCTCTCGTGATCCCGCAACCTCATTAGAATGTAGCGGGCACCGGCGGGGTGAGCGTGTGTGTGTGTGTGTGTGTGTTTGTGCATTCGTGGGCTGTGTGAGTGAGAGGGTAGGTGTAATGTGAGCTGTCGCCCCTGCTGTGCCAGTGCTGATAAATGACACCGGGGTCCAAATGCTGCTTGAATACTGAGCAGGAATGTGTGTGTCAGACAGAAAAGGAAACAAAGAAAGTGGAGGAAGAGGAAACATCTCCCTACCTGAGAAAGCATCTCCTGCTCGTGCAGGAGAAGCAGTTTGCTTCCAGAGCCCTCCGTCCTCTGCTCCAGTACGAGGGAGAAGTGCTCGATGCATTTGATTGACAGCTTCTCTTGCAGGGTCAGGATCACATCCTGAAGTAAATACACCACATGTATAATTATGTAGAATAGTTGAAATAAATGCTGTGTATGTATTATAGTATGCAGCTTTTGCAGAAACAGGAAGTGAATGTACTTTTCAGTTATGTTCTAACATGAAATGCAATATGTAACACATCAGTCAAACAGGGATTTTGGAATCCCACCGCCAATTTTACTTCACTAATAAAAAGCTAAATGATTTGTTCAAAATAATATTTGTTTAGTTTGCTCTCCAAGATCTTCTACAAGTGTTCTTACCACCATCTGTCATTTTGTTACAAGTTTTCCCAGCTCTGCTCTGCAATGCTTCGCGATTCCCTCTGAGCAACTCATTGTGGGACAGTATGAATATGTGGGGGAAACACATTTGTGATATATAACGGCACTATGCATGACCTTTGTGCGAAGTTACAGTATCTGGATTATGTGCTTGACATTTACATTCTTCATGCAGTAACAAAAAGACGAAAGTTATTTAACAATGTGTCCTATTCAGATGATAGTTACCTATAACACGGGTGTGAAACATGGTCAAAACAAGGTTAAAATATGAGTGTAAGTATGGTGTTTTCCTTATTCTTAGATTATTTTTTTTTACTTTTCAGTTTTCATATCATTACCCTGATTCTCCATCAGTGAGTAAATAGTGAATATGCAATTCTTATGTTCATTTTTCAGGACTTTTCTCCTTATTATTGTATTGTTAGGTGAAAAAAATCTTACTGTGAACCATATATCATCCATCATTTTTATCACTTCAATATTTCACAAATTAAAGGACCATGTTACATTTGACACGTGTTTTTTTTTATCCCTCAGAACCACTAAAGTGCACAACATTTAAACTTGATAAACCTAATAATCTTTTGTGTTTGTGTATTTAATATAAAAAATACAGCAAATTTTTGACCCATCTATGAAAGAGTGTCAATGCCAAATGTGTCTAAAGGTTAAGAAAATAAGATTTCATTAATCAATATTGGACTAAAAGCCTCATTAAGATAACATTACAATGTTTGCAGTGAAGCTGAGAAAAGGAGTGACTCAGCTCTCTCGCTTTCTAAGCTACACCCTGGGAGCAACAGCGGATCACAACTGAATCTACAAGTCAAAAGATGAAAATATGCTCTTTGCCACCTTGCCTGAATTAATGTGGTGCTCAAACAAATGGAACTCAAAAAGTGATTGAATTTCATGGTCTGTGTGTGTGCACCAAGACGCACTAATTTGCACTCTAAATGAATTTCTCCCTTTGTAATTATAGATGCTGCAGAGACTGCTAATTTTGTCAAGTGTGCCTTAAGGGGTGAAACACGCACACACGCACGCAAACACACACCTTGATAGAGGTACTGCTGTCGAAGCGAAAAGACTTTGTCTGCCCGTTCTCCAGGTAGACCTTCAGGACATTTGGCATGAACAGAAGAGAGTTGTCCTTCACCGGGTTCTGCAAAGGAGGCGCATGATCAGTCTTTTGACTTTGACATTTGTGGTCACAGAAAACAGATGAGCTTTAATACGTGAAAAGAATTCGTAACAGCATCATTTCATAACACACTTTTGTGACTGTCTTCTCTTGTCTGGCATTTACTGAATTGTCTATCTTATGTGGCAAATGGCAACCATCTGGCATTGCTTATATAGGTCATACATAAGTGTGTGTGTGTGTGTGTTTGTGTGTGTGTGTGTGCGGTAGAACTGACTGGAACCTGGCCGTTTATAATGACCTCCTCTGCAAAGCGCACTTTGACCGGATTGGACTTGAGCATGGCTTTTTTGGCTGCACTGATGAACGCTGATTTAGGGGACTAAAAGGCAAGCGTCCAAAAAGAGAGACAGAGAGAGAGAGAGAGAGGGGAGAGAAAGAGGAAGAAAGAGACAGGCAGATGGAGAGAGAAAGGGCGAGAGATAAAGAGAAGCATAAACACATGCACAAATGAAGAGGGGAAAAAAACTGGTTTTCAGCACATTAGCTCAACATGTAACATTGGAAAATCAATAAAAGATCAACACAATAACTTATAATTTCCTGAAATTGGGAAAGTGCAAGTCCCCCCCCCCCCTATACTTTTGGTTACCAGAAACACAACCCTGGTGCAACACAACACAAACTTAAAGAAGAGCATGGAGCAGGATAAACACATTTAGGTGGAAGAATTCAAGATCATCATTGCATCCCCTTTAAAGGAAAAGGCTGGCCTTTTTCTATATTCTATAGTAGTTTCTGACTTCCAGACTCAACTTGAAGTGCATTTCTTCCTGCTGGAGACGTAAATCTTTGAAAACAGGTTACAAACATGTATGTTTTTCTTAGAAGGATCCATAATGGTCAATAAGGGTCAGTAATTTTAATCTAAAACAGCTGGGCACAGTAGCTTTCAAACAGGAATAAATAGTGCATTTTTTGGGGACTACTTTATGCGGTGGATTAACACACACTTGGTTCTCAGCAGGACGGTGTATGGGGGACTGATTCAACATAAACAACAGTTGAGTTTCAGCTTCTTTTAAAGTTCTTGGAGACAGCAGCACCTCTCCTCAAGATCTATGTAGTAGTTGTTCCAAAGCTTCCTATCATCAGTTGGAGTTGCCACGGAAATCGTTTATCTTCTTTATTCACTCGACAAAAAAAACAAACTGGGCAAACTCCATCTGCTGATGAAGATCATGCGATATGGTAGAAAGCTCCAGTGTTCGTGGTAATGAAAAGTGGGATACCAATGTTGGGTATGGCACGAAGAATAGACGATATGTGTTAGTGGGATCAATTCGCTGCCGCCCTCGGTCTGTTCTTGGGATTTGTTGTTGATAAGAAAAATACAAAATATCACCAGCCTTATCCTTTAAATGCGGGGCAGAGTTTAACAGGCCTGTTGAGAGAAAATTGAAGGCCAGAAATCTATACCTCCCTCAATATGGTTTCAAGGACAGACTATTGCCTTTAAGGAGTTGAATTTATTGTTCTAGAGATAGGCTGTGACAGGAATGAGAGGAAGGATACAAAGTCATCGTGATCATGTTTTTGTTTCTGATAATTATGTAAAGGTATCAATTATTTTGACAAAAGTACCCCATTTAAAAAAAAACCTGTATCGTGAATGAATGAGTGTTTAGTTTAGTGGTTTACAGGGCTGGATGAAGATAGAAATGGACACAAAACATTGTATTCAAAGCAACAACACATATATACAGAAAGATTCACTTAAGCACTTTTTTTCTGGTACATGCAATCCTTGTGGTGTGCTCCAAGAATTAAAAAAAAAGGATCATTTTGCAAGAGCTGATGTACTCACAGGATACGGTTGGACAACAGTCAACATGATGGATTCTTTGCAGCTCCTGAGGCGAGAAGACAGCAAATCCCAACAGTCAACAAAATGATCAGGAAACGACAATCAAGAGTGGACGACAACGGCAGACAAGCAACTGGGAACTTGATTAGCTGGGCTGAAATGGAATGAGACGCCTCTGGCAATCCCCACTTACAAGCAGTTAAATGCATTAACTCCACAACCGCTACCAACACACACGTATACAGTCATTATTTTTCCATTTAAAAAACATTTTACACCATTTTCTGGCGAACCAAAACATGACTTCTGTCACGGTAAACTGTGTGCGTGGAAAGCAAAAAACGCTTCCTGCATTTTTCTCTCTTCTGATTAATTCTGAATGAATTTATTTGTTCTAACTATTATGAGGCGATGATTGTGTTTGTGTGATGAGCAGAACTGTATTAACTAGGCATTATGCAGATGGGCGTAAAGCATAAAATACTTGGCAAACCACTTTCTTAGAGCTTCACATCGTTTTGTGAATTTAAAGGTCCAGTGTGTGACCTTTAGGAGGATCTATTGGCAGAAATGGAATACGATATCTATTATTATGTTTGCATTAGTGTACAATCACCTGAATATAGGAATGAGCCTTTTATATGTACAGAAGCTGTGGGTGAAGTGAGAGAGTTGTGATCTGCAACTACACCAC
>NW_023340206.1:3890401-3901688 GCF_004916995.1 Morone saxatilis
TACACACTGGACCTTTAATGATGAGATTTTAAAGTGATTATAATAATGATAATGCTGTTGTTTCATTGTGATTTTGTCTTTTTAGCCATCTACCCAGGCAGATAGAAGTGTTGTAATGTGCCGAGATTTTGAGATATACAAAGGGGAATGGAATTTTGTTTGTGTTGCTCATGTCATGAAAACAAATTAAGACATCTATTTGTTGTCCTGATTACTCTGGATAATCCACAGATCATTCTGTTAACCATAGGGGCTATCTCTTTGATAACAAGCAGATGCAGTAAAAACAGTCCACAGGAATTTCTGTGGATTATCCAGAATAACTTATTCTGTGAAAGAACAGTTGCTGCTGTTAATATTTTATGTGTTGGTTTTTTTTACTGCTTGTGAGGCACCACCAAATGAATTCCACTCACCACCATTGTATTAAGGTGGAGGCAGAAAGCAGATGAATATCTCACAGTCTAGATTTGCCAGAATCAACACAGTTCCTTGTTGGGGGGCTTTAAGTACAGGTTTTGGGTGAGGTTTTCTTTGTGTATTTCTTTAGAAAATCCAGCACCAGCTAATTAATCCAAGCTGTTTCAGCTTCGATTCTGACAGATCCCAAGGTTTCTGTGCCCACCTGACGAGGTCGATGACTCGCTCTCTAGGAGCCGAACTGACGGGTTCGTCGTTGATCATGATGATCTCATCGCCGGGCAACAGCTTCCCCTCTGATGGACCACCTGCGCACACACAAACACATGCAAACAAGCCGTAGTTGATCCCATAGAAGGTAGATAGCTTCAGTCTGTCAGCAAAAGATGAATGGATGAGTGCAACACCAGCCGAATGGACACTGCGTTCAGGTCATTTGTAAAAAAAGATCTATTTTGCTTGGGGTGTGTCTAATAGGTGTGAGCATTAATAAACTGCAGCGTCCTCAAACACATATATTCCTCTCCTTGGCCAGCAGCTCTAAATAGAATATTCATTAGTTCAATTGTCTGCTTGGAATTCAGCTCTCATTGGTTATTGACATTGTCTAATCACTGTGTGTGTCTGCGCCGCTGGTGGAGCTGACAGCTGATCTGTAAGCAGTGGCGTGGCAGTAATTTGGCAATCAGCCAGTCAACCAAAAATAGTTAGTAGTTCCAGTAAAAAAAACAAAACCCATTTAATTGTGTTCATTTTCTCTCCTGCATGGGATCAATACTGCTTACTTGTGCAATCAACGGCTGGAGAAGCCAACAGTCTGCATGGTTTGCCTCTAAACAATCATTACAGCAACTGTTTGCACCGATTAGCACTCTTCAAACAGTAAGGAGGGACTAATGAAATCGCTCAGGAATCTTTCAACATGCAAACTGTCTGATTTCTGTACTGCACTAGCATAGCCGGAAGGTCTCCGGGCTTGTTGTCCTACTTTGTTCTGTTACTGTTTTTCTTGTAGCATTATATCACCCCGCCAGGCACTGTATGCTACTCTCCTCGCTGCCAGTCGTCGACACCCACAGGAATGAGCAGACTTTTGCATCAGGAAAAAAATCCCTCATGTTGTCTTAAAACCTCCATTGTCATTTGATCCACGTGTCGTTCTTTGGGGAAATATATGCTAGTTCAAGTCAGGACCACTTAAGTCAGAGCAGAACATATTTGTGGATGAAACCAAGTGTATAAAATGAGGTTGCTTGGTTATTACATGGCAAAGAATGAAAAAATAAGCATGACATGAACTGTACACAGTGTAGGTGATGAATTTTGCATCTCCCCAGACAGGCATGGTGGGCAGTGTAAGCCAAGAAAAAACAGTAAAAGGCAAGACCGGTGGCAGAGACGAGACAGGTCCAAGTCAAAACCCACGAGAAAATAATGAACTCAAGTACTTCAGCCCTGGTTGGAAGTTCAGTCTCTATGGATAGTGTAAGGCAAAATGTATCACTGGCTAATTTGCCAAGATTATGTGAAATATGTAGTTCATTTGTTAGTCTATTTGATTCCGTATAACAATGTATGTTATGTTAGCTTAGCTTAGCTTTCTTGTCTTGTATGTGTGGAAAAAAGATAAAACATACAATTTATGTAATATTCTGTATGTAACATAATTTCTGACTTTGGCGACTCCTTGTGGTGACATCAGAAAAGACACTATTACAGCCTACCTGGCGTGACAGAGCGGACCACCACCGGTTTCTCGCTGCCGGCCACGAAGCCAAAGCCCAGGACTGGGTCCCGTCTCATCTCCACCAGGCGGGGGGCGGGGGGGACCCCATCCAGGTGAACCTCCTCCAGAGAGCTGCTCTGGGACACTTGGCTGTTGAATGAGAGGAGGACCAAGGTGACTAAGAGAAAAAAATGTCTGACTTCAATTCACTTACAGTTCAGACAATTTGTTGACCTACTAATCCAGAGTGATGTGACATGAGTCAGCAAATAGTTTCACTTGGAGAAGACACGTAGCTGGTAATGGGCAGAGGTCAAACCTGTCCTGCTTTTTAAAGGAGGGTCTCTTAAAGGATATGATACAGTGCACATCCAATCAATGCATTCATCCCAACAGTAGAAGTAAGTTTTAGCTCTGAAAAGTAAAACTTAGAATGAATGATCCGAGCTATCTGATGAGTGGTTCATAAATCAAAAACCTTGGCTCAGGTTTGGTCATTAGTACAACATTTCATGCTTAAGAGCCACTTATAAAAGAGAGCACAGGTCCTGCATTCATAAACTGCCCCAGATTTGCAATCTGGAACCAATTTGCCTCTTACATCCATATAAGTCTGCGGACTATTCCAAATAAAAGTGCACTGATTATTTAATCAAGTCACAATTCTTCATTTTTAATGTCTTAAGGGGGTATGTCTTTTTTATATGTGTTCTATAAAGGTCTGTTCTCTACTTAACTTGTGCTATTGATTACTATTATCATCATTATTTGCTAAATATATCACCCAACTGTTCCAACACTTTTTCAGTAGTTTAATTTGTTCAGGACAGTTGGCAACTCTCTTTTATAACAGCTTATTTCCAAATCTGAGCTTTTTGGAAATTATGTTTACCACTGCTATAATTAATGTAGTAAATATACATATAAATCGAACACAAACACCGTTACAAAGTGTAAGTAATGGGCATTTGTCTGCTTGAACATAAGCTGCAAATACTAGCATGTCTTGCTAACTAGCCGACTACCTGCCCTAAAAACCTACTTCTTTAAAATGTGAATGGAAGCTATAAGCAGCCATACAGTATTACGAGGACTACCGAGCTCTACATTTCAATACCAGTCAAGAACAATGCTGTTTCTTTATGTCTTCCACATGTTGCACATAGACCATCAACTGGTAGACCCTTTAGACGCTAAATCATGGTGGCAAATTCCCTGATTAATTTTTATGAGAATTATTGGGAGGCTACTTTGGGCCACCAACATCTAATGCACCTTTAATGTGGGTTAATATTGGTGAAATTCCACATTGTCCTTTTCTTTGCCTCGCTGCAATTCACTCAGGATGACAGCACCACTAAAATGTGAATGTACCATATTAAATTAAACCCTCCTGCTTGCTGAACTTCAGACGTCCGTCTCGACCAGGACACTGAGAATGCAGAGTGCCTGTTAATTAAGAGGTGATATAGGCTTTCAGTGGGGTTAACTCATTCTCTCTCTCTGTCTCTAGTTCTCCCTCCCTCCCTCTATCACAGCTTAAAAAGCTCCCTTGGCAGCTGTTGCTTCCTTTCTGCACATTAAGTCCAGTACAGGGTGTCTATTGTTACCTGGCCAACACCCATTCCATCGTTGTCTGCATCTGTCCATACAGCAGAGACTATGAACGTCCTGCCTCATCCATCCTGTTCCACTACTGTTGATTCAATGCAATGCTCACTATTTTTTTATTTTATCTGGTAGTATTGTTTTCAGATTTTGGCTTTGCCCATAGATATGTGTTTATAATTCATAGTTATAGTTATATACATGCAGCTTTGCCTAAATCGTCCCCGATGATGAAGCTTGTTCTATCCATCTGGGATGCGACTTTATCTCAACCCAATCCGGATCAGTCTCAACCACCGCCCCACCTCCAACCTTCTTTTCCCCCTTGCGCTTTCTCATTTTCTCTCTCATTATCGCATTGATCTGTATTGTGCATATGGTGCAGGAATCTCAAACTAAAGCTGTCTGTAATGAAGCATGTTCCAATATGTGACGCGGGCTCATCCCCCCTTCTCAGGGTCGAAAGGACTTTAATCCCACGGGAAGGCAGAGCCAGGATGTCAGGGGGTCAGGGGAAAGCCGAATACAAAAGGTCAGATTCTCATGTTTGTCGCTATTCATGGAAGAATGGGAAAAGCTTGCAAACCTGTGCAGTTCACACTGATGTCTCAGGTTCTTGCCTTCTCTCATTAATTGTTCAGGTTTTAGATGCCTACACTTAAGTATATTTTTGTAGCCAGCTACTAACAAATCTTATAGGAATAATCAAGTTAAGAAATGGTGGGTGTAAATATTACATTTCAACTCCCTAAAAAAGGAAATTGTTAAACAAATTTCCTCATGCAAAATAATGATTATTGGTTCACCTACTGCCAGTGTCAGATTTAAGTTCATGTATTCGTACACACTGTCACAAGCACGTTTCAACAGACTTAATAATGATTTAGAAAAGATGTAATGCAGTCTCGGACAAAGAGTAGCATGTTTGAGTTACATAACAAGCTTAGGAGACCTAGCTAACCTTTGCTACTTGGCACCATAAACTTAAACTGTGCATATATATATATGCATGTATATATCTCTGGCCAATCCAGGCAATGTTGCGAATCAGTAAGAAGGACTGAATTATGGAAATGTCGGATTTGCAGGATTTTTGCATCAATGTTAACTTGATTTTTCAGGTATCTCACTTTATTCAGGTAGGCCTATTAAACTGATCACCTTAATTCGACACTTAGGTGGATGTCAAGGCACCACATAAAGCTCAGCGTGTTCAAGAATGAGCTTGTGGTCCTTCAGGGAAAAAGGATGAAATGGATACCAACTACAATATAAGGAGGATTTGCCTCTTCCTTCCGTAGGGAGGTGGCAAAGGTGCTCATTCAGGCACTTGTCATCTCCTGCATGGATTACTGATTGCTGCGGCTCCCTCCTCACCCGCAGCAGACTTCTGCTAGTCCAGAAGGCTGCTGCCCATCTGGTGTCTAAAACTTCTTTTACACCACATTGCTTCTCCATTCATCGCACTGGCTCCCTGTTGCAGCTCACATCCAGTACAAGACCGGAACTGCTCCCTCCTATCTTCATACCACAGTAAAAACCCAACTCCATCGCAACCGTCGCGCTCCTCTGCCTTTGGATGACAGGCAGACATGTCACTGAGGATCCTGTTGTCCTATCTGACCTTTTCAAAGGGACCAATATTGGTCTTGGGAATACTGCACCAAGACATTTGTGCATATAGAGGCTGGGAGGTACATATTTGTCATTTTGGCTTTTGTCACTATTTTTTAATTGTTAGAGAATAGCCCACTAACAAATAAAATTGTAAAAAAAGAAATATAAAAAAAAATGTATTCATCTTGTCATAGGCACAGTATTTTTTATACTTTTTAGAATTTTAGAATTTTAAGACTAGAAATGCCGTACTGTATACACTGTACAAATGAATACAGCCTAGCTGCACATATTTCAGGGATTTCACATATACTGACACAACGCGAATAGTATTCAAAAACCTGCTAGCTCATGTTAGGTAACGTGATGGGAGTTATATGTAGTTAATCAATCCTTGGCTTTCTCACTCTCGCTCTCTTTTCTCTTTCTTTCTCTGTCTCGCAGAAATCCAATTGTGATACTCAATCTGTGTCACCTCCTCTAAAGCCAACAGCTTTTCTCTGGGAACAAAGCCACATAACCAGAGCTGTCTCCCTTGTCATATTTGAGTCGCTCGTCATGAGGAGAAAGGAGAGGAGGGGGGTGGGGGAATTTAACGGGGGAGTGGCAGAGGAGGAGAGGTACAGAAAGGACAAGAGATAGAACTAGAGGGCAACAAGAGGAGATGGAGGGAGGGAAAAATGGCAAAAAATATGACAGAGAAAGGTATCATTGAAAAGTGGAAATGCAAAAAAACCATTGTGCATGATGTTCTGTATGTCCTCGATGCCAGTCCAACTTGAGGATTTGCACGTTTATCTGACTGAAAGTTGCTTCCTGCAGGACAAATTTACACATCAAAAGGCACCGCACACACAGGTAGAATGCAAAATTACATGAACAATGGCTACTTTTTATGCATGTGCGGAACAGAGGGCAGGTGAAACAATACCCAAAAACGATAAAAGTATGCCCACGATTGAAGCAGAGTGATGATTTCAGGAATAGGCAAGTTTTAGGGGGGGAAAAAAAACAATGTTACTCAACTAAAACTACTTTTGAACCCTGCTCTACCACTGCTGCTGCCACTTAGGGCTTCATGCTGTCTGATCTCTATTTAACTCAGCTTGTTTTTAGCTCTGATCCATATTTAAGTGTTGAACAGTACATATTAACCTTGCTTACACCCATACTGTACATACTCCATATTTGGCTACTGTCTATTTATTTTTTAGCAAATGTTTTGACATAAACATTTAGGAGAGCTCCAGAGGTCTCTGCAGTGGGTGAGCACACCTTTGTTTTCTTTGTAATTGTACAAATATCATTTGTCATGATGAATATAATGTTCAAACTGGAGCAGTATAAATAAGAATAAAATGGTTTCAGCCTATAATTTGAACTTGATTTAAGATGTGATAGGATGTTATACTACTTTTTCTTCTTTATCTATCAGGAGGAGTGGTGACAACAAGAATAAATATAATATTGATTTGGTTTGTAATGGCTTTTCATGCATCTTCATTGTCTGTACTTGTCAGCCGTGTACTAAATTCTCCTTATCATATGATTTATCTGACATACCATGCCTACTTACAGCAGAGAGTCTTGCAGCAGAAATGTGTTTCCTTTGCAGCCAGTTTCCTATTATTTCACCCCTCTTTATGTATCTATACATTGCACAGCAAATATATCAGATTGTTGTTGATTTCATGTTAGGAGATATTTAATGTATGCACACAAACAAAATGAAACTGTGGGAACTCGATAAAGCTTTAAGTGCATGCATGCTGGTGTTACTGTACATACGTTGTGAGGCAATCCCGTCCCTCCCTGGTGCTGTTCATGCTGTCCCAGCTGTATGGAGGTCCCTGCAGTCCACCCCAGGGGCCTGGGCCAGGGGGCGGCCAGCCCGACATTTTGTTCTTATGGCTGAAACATAAAGGACAGGAAAATCAGCTTTTGATTGTCACATATTACCACACATGTTTTCGTCAGTGTGTTAATAAGATAATTAAAGTAAATGATTGAGTGATTCAACTTAAGAAAGGCTGTTTCTAAGCAGTCCACATGGTTCCTATGTAGTTTAACTTTTGTTTTAGGAACTATAGAGTAAAAACAGCAGCCTATCTTGAATCACAGCAGAGTGGCACTGGTTCATTTTGAGACAGTGAACACAAAACCTTGTCATTCAAGCATTTAACAACATTTAAACAGAACTACTGGTTTAGACTTTTTATAGAGCTGAAACAAATACTCCGATTGATTGGAAAGTTTTATGCAGAGTGAGAACACAGAGAACACAACTCATAAATAAACATCACAGCACCTTTATCTAACTATTTCAAGAGTTGAATCATTTAAGAAATTAATCAAAAGTGAATTAATCATGAATTAAATTTTTCCCACTCTCCGAATAAAAACACTTAGGGACTCTGCACAGCTTTGGTTTGATCCCTCTCAGTCCAATTAGTGTGACTTCTTGTCTTTCTGTGGGTGGCTTGCAGCGTGCGATAGCACTGCTTAGTGCAATCTACAGCAGTCCAATAACAGCTCATCGGGTCCGAAAATGGGCGATCAATGGCTGCATGTATGGGCATCGCTGCGGTAGCTGCTCTGCAAAGCTGCACGTGTGCAGCTAGTAAGGGCACTGATGTGACGGCTGATTCCGTTATTGCAGATCAGACAAACACTGTCAATGAGGATGTCAGGAGAGTGGGGATGGGAGAGAGACACAGGGAGGAGATAGGAGAGGAGAGTGGCTTCACCTCAGTGAGAACTATACAAAGAAATGAGAATTGAACACATCACCGCCCTGAATCATCTGTGCTTAGATAAGAATTCCAGTCTACAACGCCTCACATGCTACAGTGACTAATCATGCACAGACCATAAGGCGCCCATCTCCACAGAAGTAATCAAGTGTAATAAAAGATCATCAAGCCAGAGAAATGCCACCGAATTTCAGCATCCTTTCACTTCTCACATTTGATTTATTTGGGAGAACACTTCCACTCACAGCCATAAACCATGAGGACAAGTTTATTGTCCTCACCTCAAATCTGTGATAGCAAGCTGATGCATAGCTGCAGTAACAATGGAGAGATGAATTGCCCCACAGTGCCAAAAATCAGACTAATATTCTATTTATCCACTGCATGCTTTACATCAGAAAGACTCAGTTTCAGCTTCTTGGGCCTTAACTCTCGAAAAGAGTCAAGGACCCAATCGATCGATTCATATGCTAATACAGAGTCTAAACATAGAAGAGAATGCGTACTAGATGATCACGTCGTCGCCGTAAGAATCCAGCCGATTGATTCCCATATTGTGCTGCTGACATCAGTCAGTCATGTCATAGCTTGCAGTGTGTGGAAAAGAAAATGGTCCTTAGATTTAAAAGTGTATAACGGGCTCCACTGGAGTACTGTGAAGCTGCTGGTGAAAGTGTCAGACACTCTCAGTCATCCTGCTCAGCAGCTGTCATGTGGAAGAAACATTGACCGCAAAGGAAAACCAAACAAATTGCTAATATTCAAGTCGTCCTTAGAAGCAATAGATCCATGTCAACACTCTCGGGCTTTTTAAGTATAGCTCCTCTCCATTCTGTTGCTGTCCACGGTTTTCAGTCAAGACGCTTGTGTTTCTGCTGATCTTCAGTCATCCGAAAGAAAAACAGATCCACCGGCACTTCAGAATCCCAATCAGAGGCTCTTGTGCTCAGAATATACAGAGGCCGTGGCGTTACCAGCGCTGCACATCTCCAGTGTGTAGGCAGACATTCATCTGTGTTTGTCATTGTGCTGCTGCTGAGAGCAGCTTTGGTCCAAACTGAACTAAACTGGCGTGGCCTCGCCTCCTTTATCCCATAATCCCTCTCATCACAGAGAAAACAAATCCACGCTCTGTGTGTGTGTGTGTGTGTGTGTGTAAGTATGAGTATTTTTGTGTGTGTGTATAAGGGAGAGAGACAGCAGTGTGTGCAACTGTGCATGTATATGTGAGGATGTGTGTGTGTGTGTGGAGTAAGAGGATTTTCAGAGAGCAACAACGTGTATGGAAACACCGCACCATCTCTGAGCTGCAGGGAGCGGAAAGTGGAAACTGACTCTAAAAGTTCACCTGGATGGCATTAATATTTCACTCTTCACTTTTGGTTTTCCTCCAGCAAAAAAAAGTATTTTTTCTGTTTTTATATTGGTAGGAGACAGAAATGGGCAAATGGTAGTAGGAGAAAATGACAGTTGAGTCAAGAACATTTATTTGAGATGGATGCCAGTGTTAGCATGTCAAGCAAAATGCTGCTAACGTGCACTCAGTGATGATGCTAACACACCATGTTCAGCAGGTTATGTTTTCACCATTGTAGTTCAGTGTGTCAAATTGGCTAATTAGCACTAACTTTTAGCATTAACACACCAGACAAAGGTACATTTTGACATGATGATGGCTCTACAGGAAGTCCGGGGATCAATTAATAAATCTCTACCGGTCGGTATCTCCACAGATCTGCATCGGAGCGTACCTGCTAAGCTGATGTACAATCCAATTATATCTGAACGATTTGGTCAAATCCCTCTCACAGTTACACCCTGACCACAAATTACGTGTCACTCTGAAATACACCCCATTACATATTAAAAGTATTCCTCTGAGGACCTTGAATTTCTGCAGCAAATGTTACTGCAATCCATTCAATTCCGTTGTAGAGATATGTCACCGAAAACCAAAAATGTCAACCTTATGGTGGTGGGAGATGACTCGGATTCATCATCTGGGTACCATGAATGTTTTAATATACAAAACAGAATCACAACAGTTGCTGAGATATTACCGCTTGTACCAAGGTGGCGGACTGGCCAAGTGACTGACTGACATTACCATCCGTAGTGTCAAGAAAATGACTTTATTCTAAATAAGGTATTTTAGGATTAATATTTTCTACAATGTCAAGGCACTTTGCCTCCAAGCTGCTCTCTATTAGCATCTCCTCGCTCATTTGCTGCTTTTGATTCACAACATAGGGATTTGCATGAGGATTCAAGTTCAAGCACTCTTAAATTGCCCTGAATGAGAGCACATCAGATAATTTTGTTTACCATTGATAACAGTGACAGTCAAACTAATTTCATGGCTGCATGTTTAAAGGGAAACCCTACAAGTAGCATTGAAATCCCTATCTCCTATCCTTCAGCTGTGATGGTTCAGGCTTCTTCCTCCCTCAGTGTTTAAAAAAAAGTGAATTCAAAAGGTTACTGACTCAAGAATTTCTGTGCAGACAAATACAAACATTGAAAGATCACAACACAAAGTGCTATTGCTAGAAATGTATCCCCTGCCTTCACATTATTAAAGTTGTCTCCTCGATGAACTGTGCAGCAGAGTCTTTGTCAAACTGATGTAGCGCAAGCTTGCCGCGTTGACACAAGGCCCTTTCCCCAGTTTCTTCCTGTTTGATGCACTTCCCTTCAGCATACCAGGAATCCAAATATATGCATTCAAAAGAAGTAGCAGGGTGCTTTGTTCTTAGGATTGCCTTTGCTGAAAAGGCCAGTGTATTGACTTCAAAAAGTACTTTATTCTTTCAAACAGATCAATTCATGTTCCTCTCAAAAACAGGGATCAATTTTTCTCAATCTTTCACACTACGGCTCAAAACCTGAACTTCATGACACAAAATCAATCTACTTCTGGTTCTTTCCTAGACAAAAATGTACTGAGATCCATTTTCAAGAGAAAAGGTGGAACGCCATTGCATGAAAGTTGTCATTTTTTAATGCTAAAATGTAGCGGCATGACATACATTAAGGCAGCATCAGGATGACACTTATGGATGTATGCACCTCATTTCCACAAGCATTTGCAAATGAGGAAGTAGCAATTTCAAAATGTGGTATGTAATTGACTTAAAAGATACATTTCATAGATTATATTTCT
>NW_023340206.1:3901788-3927889 GCF_004916995.1 Morone saxatilis
CTTTCTCCGTGTCTGCAATGAGACAGAAAATCACAACACAGAGCAGTATATTCCGTTTCATTTCAGTGTTTTTTAGTAAATTAGAATCCTGATGTTTACTTCTCCTGTAAAACCTCCTGTTCCTGATTGATTTGTCATGGCTGGTCCTTCGTCGACTGCCATTACAGATATTGATCCTCTCTGTCTTTTCATTAGGTTATTTAAAACACAAAGATTGGATCACAGCGATGTATTGCACGACAGGGCATAACCTCTTGCATGAGCACAGTCACCGTGTTAGAGAAAGAGTTTTAGTCATGGATCCTCATCAGTGCAACTTCCCCACCCGAACATATTTTACCATTAAATACCCATCCGTATTAAGTAAGAAAGATGGTGGTTACTGGTGCTAGTCGGGTCGTTTTTTGCTGCATCATATGTCAGACCTCTCTATCACAGAAAGCAGTCCAGCCAGCTGGCGCAGACCTTCCCTGCTCAGCCGCCACATGCTCCAGTCAGCAAGAACGCACAGCCTCAAACACTGAGCTCTGGGTGCATCTCAACAAATGTTTCATTTCTCATATACTGCAGCTCTGATTCGGATTGTTACCGTCCAGTAAAGTAATCCATCACAGCGTTCAGCCAAGGTAATATATATAGTACCATATACACATGTCCATCAGAGTAGATTATAATCCCCCTTTCCCCCATTCCCTTTTATTACATTCATTCATTTCATCAGTAAATATGATTGTTGCAGCTTTCATATTCAGCAAGAGCCACTAGATATAGGTCTTTTTGTCCAATGATTCTGTTGTTTTGTTGTAGCAGTAGCAGGTTTTTTAAAGTCATGCGCACAAATGAGCACTCCTAAATTAATGTCCAGTTACTGTCACTGCAACAACAGATGTTACAGGTTGTTATGGTTGCTTCTGTCAAGTGTTAGTGGCTGGCTAGCAACTAAAAATTAAATTGAGTTGCTTACAAATAGTGCCTTTATAAAAAGTAATATGATTCCAGCTTCTTCAATGTGTTTTATATCATTGTAAATTGAATATATATGGGTTTTGAACTGTAGGTCAGACCAACCAAGACAGCTGAAGATGTTAACTTGATGATGGCCATGGTTGCTTTCCCCTCCCCAGACTTACCAAGCTCTCTGCTTTGTTATTTCCCCTGATATGTGACTAAGTGTCTAATTTAGGCTCCACTCTGCCGCTGAACCCTAACATTAGTCAGTCTAGCTGTCTCTTTAAGGGAAAATCAGGAGAGCAGCAGAAGGGGATCTGAGTCATTGGGGCATTTTTGCGTTGACCTTTATTGACACAAATTTACAATTCAGAATTTAAATTGTAATTTACACAGCAGTCCTCAGGACTGGGGCCATTTAAAGGGCTGTTTCTGCCAATGGCCTGGCTACTTATTACTGCTGGGAGTGAAAATAATTTTTGAATAGACCACACACACACACACACACACAGAGTCAACACGGGACATTAAATCTTGTAAAACCCCTCAAGATCTTCATCCAGACTGAGTGAATTTGCACAAAAGGCAAAGAGCTCTCCCAAGATGCTTTAGCCTACATCGTGACAATGCTTACTACAGCCTGTAGCGCAAAAAAACCCACCTCCCCCTGCCAATTCTTACCACTTTACACTCTACAGGACAACTAGGGTAATTTAAACTCAACCACAATTCTATGGGAGACTGTTTCTCTTCTCAAAAGCTCAGCTGCTGAGTGGCCTGCATGCTGAGGACCCCTCTCAGAATACAAGGACATTTAGGTTAAGTGGTGGGTGGAGCAGAGTGAAATATACATGGTAAATGTAAATCAGGGTTTGGGTCACTTTCTTCTGAGTTTATTCACTTTAAAATGCCAGCTGAGTCTGCAATAAATGGAAAAGTGTTCTTTCTCAGTCTTTACTTTATAGACTGATATAATGACTTAAGTGCTTTAGGAAAATCTGCTCCAATCAGAGATATTTCAGCTCTAGGGAGTTGAGATGAGATGCAAAGAGACAACTTTCTGCTTGCTGTGATTTCACACTACTGAACGCATAAATCTCAGAAAACAGATAAAGAAAAGAAAAAAAGTTCACCATTAGCCTGAAATAACTCTTAGCGTGCGTGTTTCAAGAATGTATCATCTTCAAACTCAGCGAGAGGCTCCATTAAAAACACTAACTCTTGTTTAAAGGGTCCCAAAAAAAGTGTTTTTAAAAAAGGCTGGAAAAAAACAAATTCTCTGAATGTGAACGCTGCTACAAGCGAGAAACTGCTACGAGAAGTTGGTCCTAAAAATGTGACACACATTTTGAAGCAGGGTGTCTTCGGTCACCAAAGCTATAAATCAGCCAATGACTTAGGCCGGTTCTGGCTGGCGATCAAAGATTTTTTAACACGTTCGCCATGTTTCTCTCTTGATTGTCAATTGTAATGCAGTACAACGGACTTCTTGGGACATACTGTTACACTGTAGAAATCTGCTAGAAGCTTCTCTAGGTCTTCTCAAAGATGATGTGTTGGTGTACCCGAATTGTGCCAAAGTCTCAAATTTAATATCACGTTAGAGCTGAGCTCGATTAACAGGAAAATAATTTGCTCTTTTCAGTAATGTTCCGAGCAAAAATGCCAAATCTTCTAAGCTTTCAGCTTCTCAAATGTGATGATTCTGTAGATTAGACAAAACAAGCGAGGGGTTGACCAAACCATAAACCATAACTTCACTATTTCCTGACATGAACAAATGATTCATTGATTCATCAAGAAGATAATCAGTAGATTAACTGGAAATAATCATTAGTTGCAGCACTATATCACATGATTTATTAATTATTAAATGCACTTAATGTGGCACTTTTATAGGGATTACACAGTTACAGGCAAAGCTGAATTAACTGGATTTGTGCTGTTGTCAGTAGAAAAGGATTGTCCCATTTAGCATCGATCTGTCGATAGAAATTTCCTAATTGCTTGCTAATGGAGGTTCTTTCCTCTTAGTCTACCTCATTATGCTCATTAATGTTCCAACTTAACACACTGTAGGCTCCTAGAAAGACAACGGCAGCCATCGCCTGACCTTCTTCTTTTCTCCACAACTTCTTGCCGTTCATAAATGAAACATTGGTAGAATGTTGATAGAAGATGCACTGGAATCGCTCTCACTTTATATAGCTTTACTATGCGAAGACAACATGCTTTGGCTCTTGGTGCATTTCGCACACGCAAGCATACATAAGTGTGCGTGCACACGTTTACTTTTTTATGTAACCCCTTGAACCTTAAGTTCCATTCTGCATGCTCTTGTCAGTAGAATATGATTGTCTAATTTGGCATCGATCTGTCACTAGAAATTTCCTAATTTGCTTGCTAACGGAGCTTCTTCCCTCTTCGTCTTCCTCATTATGCGCATTAATGTTCCAACATGCCACACTCTAGGCTCCAAACAGGACAACTCCAGCCATCGCCTGACCTTCCTCTTATCCAATCCACTCCCTCTTTCCTTTTGTTGGCTCTTTTCACTCTCTCTTACTCTTTCTCTGCAACTTTGTGCTGTTCATAAATGAAACATTGGTGCACGTTGTTAAAAGTTGCCCCCGAAAGTGCTCTCACTTTATGTAGCTTTACAACCAGAAGATGACATGCTTTGGCTCTCAGTGCATTTTGCACACGCATGCATGCACGCACGTACACATGCACACAATACACGCACGGTTTCTTTTTATGTAACCCCCGCTGAACATTAAGCTCCATTCTGCATGCTCTCTGAACATCTTGTGGATTTTTTGCTAAACAAGTATAATGGATCTGAATGCAGAAAAAAACTGCACCTCAAGAACCATCTCATTCACTCATGGTTAATGGAGCCATCCAATCCAAACTAATTTACCATTTAAAAACCACATTCAGATTTCCTGTCACAACAACCATGAGTAGCACTAAGCCAACAAGACTTTGGACGGGGTCCATCATTACTAAAGCTGAAGCATCCAAGCTTCTGATGGCAGACTTGATTATCAGAGTGTACTGCCATTTTGTTTTCACTTCAGTATTCAGTCTGGCATTGTGCCAATTTCTGTTTGCAAGGGTGGTGATTTTGCTTTATTAAGGTTTTATCACACCAACATATAAAAATTTGCTCATTTGTAGTTTATAAATCGTGTTGCACCGTTCACTTTTGTTTACGCAAAAGAGGCAGTTATAGAAACAGACACATGAGTCGATGCTACAAATACCTCTTATAAAATAAACAATATAAACGTATTGTCCTGTTAAAGCTATCATGTAACATTCCGCATTACAATGTCTTAAATGTAAGCTAACGTTAGCTGCCGCTCGGCTGGGGGGCGTGCGTTTATTGTCCCGTTAGCTTGCTCGCTAACTATCAGTTAGCTGACTTTGGCTCTCATTTTCCACCACAATAAAGGAAACGTGTTGATTTAATAGTTGTCGTTTCTGTGAGTGGACTTAAAACAACCAGTACAGCTCGGCCAATCTAAACTACTTGTCACCACTGAGTTACACCACTATTTTTCATGGGTGTATTTTCAGCCTTTGGCAAAGAAATATGCCCTAATGCTTAACTCCAACAACAAACGCTGGTTGTTTGGTAACGCTAGAAATATTTGTAATTCCTGAAAAAAAAATTCAGAATGAGAGATTCAGAGGTCTGGAGGAGGTCTAGTATACATACTTGGCATGCCAATAATCTGATATGGAGAGCAAAAAAATGTTGATGTTAAATCAATATCTCAAAAGGAATTTTTCTTTTCCAAATATGTTATTTATTTGCTTTTCACTCTGTGGTCTTGCACTTGTTCCTGTCAACCACCAAGCTGCTAAATCCATAGCTTATCAGCACTGACTGCAGAGGCAGTGAGTCACCACTATTCTGATATTTTATGATTGCGGGTAAATGTTGCATTTGTCATGTTGCACTGCGCTGCACTGTGCGCTGTAAAATCTTTCCCCCGCATATTAACTGTCGCCTTAGATCATCATAAAGACTGAACTGTACTTGAGCTGATTAGTGGGATTTGGATCTTTATGTCCTCTGGAGAGGAAACTCGGCTCCTTAACAAACCCCTTGACTGGTCTCACCGATGCGGAAACATGCCAATGGCGCGTGATGATGCAATCAATTAAAAGCTCGCCATAAAGAGCTGCTCCTTACAAAGACATCAAAGCAGGTGAGCGAGGGAGCTGCTCCATTGATGCTTTCATTCAGCTGATTTCAGGACCGTGGACAGCTCCCTTCTATTATACAGCACTGTTCAGGATGGGAATACTAATTTGCAAGTAAATGCAGTGCAAAAAAATAATGTATGATCCTTCTATGCAGACATACACACGCATAGCAAATATACAAGCACCAAGACATGTCAGGGTTATGTCAATAAGTACACATTCAGCTGCATCAATCGCAGCTGTCCGGCCTGGTTACACCTCATCATCTTCATTACTAAAAGAAGCTCCCATCAGCATCACGTCAAACATACAGAATATGGCCTAAAGGACTTCAGCTCTATTTGTTATTTGTATTCTCTATCATTTCTTCTCCTTCTCTCGCTCTCTTTCTCACACACAGACATTCACACTAGGGGCGTACCGGACCAGAACTGAGCACGCCCTGTTCTTTCCCATTTTTGCGAAAGGTTTGGACTCCACAGGCTGCTGGCCAGACTCTCGACTGTAACAAAAAAAACACACACACACATCATCTCTGCTCAACGACTGTCCTCAACTGCACCGCAAATGGCATTTAACGGCCTGAGACGAGAGTGTGTCGGGCGGTCACATTTCTCTATAGAATGAAAGTTTTGCTGCATTCGGTCGCAGCTACAAGTGTGTTCATTTATGAGATAATATGATATCAGATGGAACCTCTAGGTGCCAGTGGGGACTTAAAAATATAGGATCTGGCAGAGAATATAAGGACACTAAAACAGAATATAAATAAGCCAGAAACCATAAAAAAAAAGAAAATTGATTAAACAGATTTAAAGATTTGTGGAGTTACCTGTATGTATGCTGCCGAACTGGCTGACATTGTAGACAGACTATTTGATGGAGGGGAGAGTATGGATACTCACATGTATAGACTCACTTGCCATTAGGGCTGCAACTAATGGTTATTGATTAATCTGTCTATCATTTTCTCCAGTAATCGACTAGATTTTTGGTTCAGAAAATGGTAAAAAATGTTGATCACCGTTTTTTTCAAAGCCCAAGGTGACATCCTCAAATGTCTTGTTTTGTCCACAACACAAAGATATTCATACTTAAATTACATTTTTGACATTTTTTTTAATCATTGCAGCTCTAATTGCCATTATTATGGGAATTATGAAAGCATAAATTAGTTGATGAAAGAAACATATGCTCATTCATACACACATAAATACAGGTAAACCTATGTATAGGTATATAACGTCTATTCTGGTTTGTAAATGTTCTGCTGCCCTTTGGGAGCCATGTAAGTCAAAGCTTTGATTGACTGACAGGACTGCTGGTGGGATGAAAATGAGGAAGAAAAGATCAATAAGTGGCTTGACCCTTACAATGCAATAGGAAGTCGGGCTTGTTCAGCTGGAAGTACTGCTTTAGATGATATATTACCTTTAAGTGTTTAAGTAATCTGCTGCGGATGATTTCGCGCCTGTTTGTTATTTATTGTGACTTTTATGAATGAACCCGTCTAAAAATCCCACCTAGGAATCATTCATAGCATTTATTCCTTATTATTAGCGCTAAACAAATTAAATGCGAATAATAATTCAACATGATTGGAGTGAGAAGGACAGGTCACAGAAAGGAAAACAACGTGAGGTGAATAAATGAAAAGCCTTCAGTTGTATCAGGACAAGAGGAAAGTGATGAAATATATTTTGCTGAAGGACTAACTCTCCTGCTTGTAGTTCCCTTGTGTCCACAACCTGTCATTGTGTGGCACACACTGTTAGTTCCCACTGTATCTGTATCAGCAGCAGACCTACAGCACTTTACAGTGTTACTTGTCAACCTTTGGAGCGCAGCAGTACATCTCTGTGGGACAACACAGTCCACAGCACAACAGCCCATTGATTCTTTGTAAATGTCACATAAAGCCCGGTGGAACCGAGGGGCAGAAAATACAAAGGGCAGCAGAGCACGCTTTAAATGATGTTTCCAAAAGAAATCTGATGATTGGCTGTTTGAATTATGTTTATGCTGTCGTCGAATCAATGATTTCTGTTTTTGGCCTCCACTGACACGGCACTTGAACTCACTGTTGATGCCAAAACACAATCGAGCACAGGGCAACTTCTCCTGTATTATTGTACTGTCTGTCTGCAGCTTCGTCAATGTTTCTACATAAACTTGGCCAATTATTTTACTGCAGGTGTCCAATAAAATAAATTTTTTAAGCTAGAGGAGAAAACCCTTTGACTGTCCATTAGTGGATCCAAGAATGAGCTTCGAGATTATCAAACAGACGCCTCCCCAGAGACGACTGAAGGCAATTACTCACCAGTCACCTTCCTTTTACCCGTTTGTGATGAAGAACACCGAAAATTAAAAATGAGGGCTTAGATTTTACTTCATTTTGCTTTCTGTGTCAAACTCTTTATTCTTGTTCATATTTGGGCTGGGGAGTGTACTGTATTTGAGGTCATGCCTATGGGGAGTTTCACTACCAATTAGTTTCTGGTTGGTTGACTGTACTCGCGTGATGCGATGACGTCCAAGCATTGACTACGTCTGTCTATTTGGTTCACGTCAATTGTAAAGGTTGGAGAAAGAGCACGATGTGTGTACATGCATATCTGCTTACAGTGTGTAATAGAATCCACGGCAGCAGAGTCTGTGAGTATACACTAAATACACTCGAGTGACATTTATCACTGGGTGCATTCAGTCTATGTCAAAACACACACAGGCTGAAAACATTACAGCCGACTAGAACATCTGCACTAAACACTGAAGCATAATTCCGCAGGCTAAAAATACCGCCGTAGGACAAGCGTCGCTAAACGCTCCCTAAATAAGATTACACAGGAGGAGGATAGTGATCATTAGGATGAAAACGAAACACTCGTGTCTCGTTTCTGAACGTCGGAAGAAAAATCTCTTTTACTCTCTGAGTGCATTCGTAGTAAAGAGAAAGAAAATAAACAGTGTAGTCGGGTAGGATGTGCCACCGATCACATGTTGCCAGACGCTCGTTTTCTGAAGCAGAAACAGAAATCAGAACTTAAACATTTAGCAAAATATGATTATATGCTTTCTTAATAAAGGAAAAGGAATATCTTATCTTATCTTTCTGAGGGTAAGATGAGAACATATCAATCTAATGTCTCTGTGTTAAGTAGAGAGCTGGCTGGAGTCAGGATGTGGTTAGCCTAGCTTAGCATGAAGACTGGAAACCAAAACCAAACCTGATTCTGTCCAAAGTTGTGTACGATTTAGTGACATCTAGTGGGTAAGTTGCAGATTGCAACAATTTGAATACAGCTCAACTACCGTGGCCGGAGAACTTGCAAAAAATGGGAAAGGCCCTATTTATACGCTGTAGAAACATGGCGGTTCAACATGGCGGCCTCTGTAGAAGAGGACCTGCTCCCTATGTACATAAAAATGGCTCATTCTTATTTTCAGTTGATTGTACTTGATTGTAATTTATATTCCATTTCTGCCAATAGATCCTCCTAAATGTTACACACTGGACCTTAGTACATGTTGTATCTAATCTGTTTAATTTGCACATCTGAATTTCATGCACAATGGTTGCCTTTCAATAATATTTATTACTCCCACATCCAGAAATCTGCAGAAGTACATGTTTTCTTTATAGGTTTATGGTTGAATCCATCCTCTTGGGGTTGATTTGCATATTGCTTGTCAATTTGGAGGTGCTGACGTCACAGAATCACCTGTGCTTTAACACTGAGCGTTCCTTGATTGGTCAGTGGGGATGAGAACAGCAGTTGCTAAAGCATGCACAGCAATAAATGAAATGAACTGATTTCATTTGATTTCATTGGCTTTTAAAGAACATGGGCCTCGGGTACATTTTTACATATCGGCGGCTGTGTGCGGGAGCTAAACACAAAAAGAGGATGAACAAAGCATCAGCTATAAACTGACAGTTTCCTATTCAGTGATCGCTCACAGTTTGCTTCCAGTGTATTTAAACCAGAGACAGTCTGATGCTTCCTGTCTTCCAATGTGTTGCGCTGTGAAAAATGCAGATGTGCAGCTCAGTTGCTACTCTAACTCATTTCCACCAAGCTTCACTCCGACGGTCAGAGAATCAGGAGCGCTGAACTGATGTTTGGCTTTTCAATTTACTTTAAATTGAATTAATCATTTCATTTGAATCCAATTAGGGAAAGCAGTACCCATGTTCAATCAGTGGAGGAATTGGTTTAGGACCCATGACTTCATGTAGACACATATACATACAGGCCAGGCTTGAACACGTTTTACCAGTGTTTTACCAGTACTGTACTGTATGAAGGTTTACAGTACATTAGGTGTGTGTGTGTTTGTGTGACAGCGTGGCTCTGATACACAGTGGCACTTAAGTATTATGTGGTAGTATTTGGAGCAGAACTAATCACTCCACTAGCCTCTGTAACAAACAGTTGTATCAGCAAACAGACAACTGGCTGAAGTCAGCGTGAGCTCATTCATCACTTGTCTTGTCAGTCGGTCATCTTTACACATCGTTTTACTACATTCACTTAAATCTCACCTCGCTCTTTTTCATTTAACCCTCACTCTATCAAACTGCTGGGCAGAATGCGCTAAAAAGGTGAATGAAAGAAAGTATAAGCATCTGAAAGTCTGTTTAGTCTACTTTGTTATAACTGACAGCTTATGTGACGCTCAGATGTGAGAAATCCCAGCTGATATCAAACCACCAGTGTTCATTAATTCCACATTTCTTCTGTCACGTTTGATTCATTTGTTTCACAGAGTGCTGTCTCGTTCCCTGTTGCAAACTGTGGGAGAGAATATAAAGCGTAAGATGTAGGAGATATTTTTAACTTTTCTTCTGTCCTACAACCACAGAATTGCTCACTCCATGTAGTAAAACTAAGCTAAAGTGATCAATTATTGAGTATGCACTTGCTAAGAGCAATGTACAGTATGGCTGTATGACTGTGAAACATCCTTATACACAGATTATTCTACTTCACAGTATGTGAGTGACCAAATCTGTCCCGATTTCTGTTCACTTATAGAAATATGTAGTTTTTACTTGTTACTTGTTATGTAATGCAAACACAGATGCCAAAATCACCCATGTGTAGTTTGGTGTTTTAATACTTTAGCATACTTTGCTAGTGAATGCATCCATGAGCATTTATCTGAAAAGGGAACAGCTGTACGGGTAAATGGTACGGAAAGTGGAGGGCAAAGGCACAGTACATCGAGACATGCACCTAACTCTGTAAATGTACAAGAAATGTAGCATGTCAGCATTCATGTTTGCAAAGAGTTGTTTCTCTAGTTGTTTTCCTGTAAATGCGCTGTGCTTTGTGCAACTCTACCGATGGAGTACAGCGCACACAATCCCATGGTTTAAACTTAAATGTAAGCCCAAAAGTAGAAAATATACATGTCGTGCCACCTCTTAGGATAGCTGCATCTGTAATTTCACATGCAGTTAGGATTTCTTCTGCCAAGGGCAATCAGTCTTTGTAATAGAAGGCATTTTAAGAATTACACTTATTCACTTTGTTGCTGAGAGTCAGATGAGAAGATCGATACCACTCTTACGTCTGTATGTTATCTGTGAAGCTGGAGCCAGAATAAGCTTGCATTGCTCTGTCCAAAGATACAAAAAACCACGAACAACACAAAAGATGAAGGTCACCGGGCTAAAATGTTAATTATATAGATAAATTGGTGAAATTGAGATTAATCAACTGGAAATCTGTGTGTGTGCTACCCTTTTTTGCCTTTGGGTATTCAGCATTAGAACTTATATGACTTTCAGCACCACAAACAAAATACTGGGAAGGCGCATCCTTTCGAAGATCTAGCACCTCTAAAGCTCAGTAAGTTCTATGTTGTTTGTTTCATTCTTTCAAAAATTAAGAGGTAAAACTGTGGTTGCCTAGCATCCTCAAGATGACGACAAGACTCCGATGTTGCCTATTGTAGTAGTATCAAGCTACTGTATGTCACCCAGTCAGTAGCTTCTATACGTCAACACAATGTAGCAATTCAGGTTCACTTTTAGAAATAATTCTTAAACTGAACCTGAATACATCGCCCACAGACTATTCAGTTGAAAGATGTAGTATTGTAGCAAGCTGCTGACTCAACTTAGTGTATTCTTTAGTGTTAGAATGAAGCTAACACTTCAGAAAAAAGATCAGTCACTTGAGTGAACCATCGTGGGACACATGGGTGGTTTTAGTGCCTTTGTTCTCCGTGATTATTATGGGGTTCAACCTAAGGCCAAACACCATTACATGCCTTGTTATGATGGGCGTTAGGGAAAAGAGAAGGTTGTCTCAGTATAAAGAAATGCCTCGGTTTGAACTTCCGCAGCCACTGATGGGTTACAACAAGGCAGCTATCCATTTATGCAGAAAAAGCCTATGCACCAATGTGTGATTAAATAATGCACTAAGCAGTGGGACCTCCATGCAGAATACATGAGATATAAGTGCTAACAGAGAGAACACATGCTGTATGTCGAATTCTCTTAACATTTACAGAACATGTGACACACTCCTGTGGGCAAAAACTCAATAAGCGAATCACTGATCAGCAGGCATATCGAGTCTGAATTTCAGTTTGCTTGCTGTTTGAGAATTGAAGCGTAATTGGGAGATGATGCTTGCTCTAAAAAGTTATTTGTTTTTGCGCAGCAGAGGCGAGGGAAGGAAGTTCGCATCTGAACGGAGCGAGAAACAAAATGGGTTTTTTACCATTTGCATAATTGATCAAATTTGGTCTCTCGTCAAAGAGAAGCGCAAGCATGAAGCGCATCAACTCCGGTCTTTCAGTATCATCTGGCGTGAGAGATGACTGGAATTATGGGAAGTAAAATGTGCTAATCATAACATAACAGAATATTAGTGTTCACCAGGAAATGAATCCCCGCAGAAGAGAATGAAGGACTGATTAAAGCATTCCATTTCAGAGCTGGTATATTATCAAATAAGCGCTGAGAGATAACAAATGTGTTATTCTGCTGGGCTGAAATTAAAGTTGCTTCTGTGGCTTTACACTTAGAATAAAAAAGTATGGTAGTTTTTGAACATATGTATAAACAAAACATGCCCGAAAATATATATTTCAGCATCCTGACACAATTGAAAACCATATCAGTTTCAATATGTCAATTTGAAAGATGGATCATATCTATGAAGCAGACTGTACCGGGTTTAAATTACAGGCAGGGATAGATGCACCGATAAGTGGATGGATGTGCCGCCATATAAAGGAGATAGGTAAGGGAGAGAGAGGGAGAGATGTGATTTCATACACTGAATGAAACAGCCCGACAGTGTGTTCACCCTGCCGGCCCCTCCTGCAGTGATCGCCGACCAAATCCCTTAGGAGGATTATCCAGACTCAAATCAAGAAAATCGTGCAACTTTAAGGGTTACAGGCAGAGAGTGAGAAAGAGAGAAATGAGTTTGGGGGGGGGGGGGGGGTTAGCGCTGTAGCCTGATGTTGTTTTTTCCCTCCTCTTTGTTCTGACCTATGTGCTCTCTGCAGCCACACGTCCTACTACACCAAATGACTGCAAAATTTGTGAAAAAATACAAATAGTTGATAAATATTTGGAGCAACAGATATCTATGGTGCTGTTAAAGAATAGTTATTAGTCGCTATAAGGGGAAATTCAAACTAAAAAGGCTGTAAACACACTCAAACTGCTCATCTCATAAAGGCCTTGGCCTGTACTTAAAAGTTTGACATTTTGGGAATACTCTTCTTGCAGAGAGTTAGATATATATGCAGCTAGAGCAAGCAAGACTGGAAGCAGAGGAAAACAGTTAACCTATCTGTCCAGACAGGGCCAGGCTTGCCATTTCTCCCCGCTGCTTCCAGTCTTAATTAAGCTAGGCTAAACTGTGTTTCTGGCTGGAGAGTCCTATAGCATACAGCATGAGGAAGTGGTAATTAGATCTCCTCGTCTAACTCTTGGCAAGAAAGCCAATAGCTGTGTTTCCCAAATGATCAAACTGTTTCTTTCAAGAATGCATGATTACACAGATTTTGTCTCCCATTCTGTGGTGTGGTTGTGGAGGCAGGGAGGAACGATAAGAGCAAGCAGTTACTCTTTCAGTTTACATATGGGCATGTGACCTCAGTAAAAACCCTGTAAACTGTGAAGTACTGAAGTTGCAACCATCCCTTTTGCCACAGAGGAACTTGGACATCTGAGGTGAGCGGTTGACAAATATGGAAATAACACCTCAGTATCCTAGTCCTCCTATGTCCATATTGGATGACTCTGCCCCACATGATTTACGTCCAGTGACAGCAGCCAGGGCCACCGGAGGAAGTGGTGCGCCCTATATGTACCGCGGTGAAGAAATATGGCTGTGGAGGTCACGTTGGTTGATGAGCGCATTGCACATTAGGCTTTCATACAGGAGATCGGAGTTTGTGTCCGGTCACAAATCAACAATTAATGCTTTTTTATCGACCGTAACTACAATCTCACACTGACCTTAAACGTGCGATGTGGGTTCTGCACTATAGCACTACTACAGGTCAAAACCTGAACAGGGTGCCTTTAATCAAGTGTTTTAGTTACAATAACCATGCCTTAACCAATCTATTTGCCATACACAATCTTTTCCCCCTAACCTAAACCTAAACCAATATTTTTGCCTGAGGATAGGGATTGTAAATGACCATAAAGAACTGTAATTACACCACGGAAGAACATATTTCATCTTTTATGTCTGCAAAAATTTTTTCGCAAACAAAGCAATTGATATCATACTCGATAGTGATGTAACCTTAGAGCACTGTTACAAACAAACAACAGAGGTCCTTTTATACGTTTATGTACATACATATTCGTAGTACCCCTCCCCTCCCTTGAACGGTTGAGCTTGTGTCACAAATGTATGAGTCACAAACATTTGCTACAATAGTACAACAGAGGCAGAAATTCTGCATATAAAAATGCAACTTTCTCACTAAGGTATTTGAAATGATCATGAAAATATTACAGGTGATTTTAAGTAACAAGCGCCCTGACTTACTCAGAATTGAAAATCACTCTCAATACTCCACAACTTGTCAGATGGCTCTCAGTACAATGGAACTTTGCCCTCTGAAATAGCAGCATGCATTGGCATAAAGCAGAAGGCAATTTGGCACGCATTATTGTAATCTGATATTCAGAACACAAACAAGCCCTGCTGGCTAGTTTTACTGCCAAATGCCGACACACTAAAGCCAAGCTTTTTCCCACACTACAAACGCTGATACAGGTCCTGTCTTTGTCTTTAGGATGCATGAATTGAAATGGATAAGAGAGATTATGGTTAATGTTTTTCGAAATGAAGCCAGATGTGTGATGACAAAACACTCATTAGTCTATAGTTAGAATAAAAAACAACAACAAACACAAACAGGAAGACCACAGATTCCTCTCACCTGCTGCAGCTGTTTTATTTTCCATCTTGCCATCACTATGAGTGATTTATCACGAAAATTAAAAAGTGATAAATGATCCACAACTTCTCATTAAGGTTTATGAAGCAAAGTTGGCTTGTATGCTATGTGCAAACAGAAGGCTCCAAAATTGTATTATGACAGCTCATGGATACACAACGGCCAGCTGGGTACAACCAAAGTGCAGCTAACTTGCCAGTGATGCAAACACTCTCTTGGTGCCTGTTAGCATTACACCTTTATTAATTTTAGCCATTTTACAGTCTGTCAACAAGGGATGGAGCCAAATGTGTAAAAGCGGGTGTGGTGAACATTATGAATATGGTTCCCAGGAGGGTAAAACTCTTGGAAAACAAGTGGAGGGGAAGCACTACTTATGAGAAATGGAAGCTATTTATTCAAATCAGAAGTCAAAAAAGATAAAAATGTGATAATGTGCAACACATGCCCACTTTAGGCACTTTAGACTTCTGTGCTGTGAGACACATTAATTTACATTTATGTGCAAAATATGACTGTTCTCCATTTTATGTGTTGTTTGGAATACTTGTTGAAATGAAGTCTGGGAGAAACTCATTTAAATAACGCTTTAACTGTTTATTTTTCTCCTTATGATTTATCGGGATAGTCCTCAAAGATTCTGGATGTTAATACTGTGCTTCACAGGCGTTAAAAGCACAGTGTGTTGCTTTGGTTTTCTTATATATTTAGTTAATTTGGTAATAAAAAAAATCAGCCTTGTTTTTTTTTTGTTGACTTCTAAATGGTATTTTAAAATAGCCTTGCTTCTTTAATGCTCTGCAAAGTGAGACACGACAGAAGGATCGAGTGATGTGTTACTAAACCACACATTCACAGATTTATGACAGGACTATGACCATCGCTAACAAGTCCTCCAAATTAAATGAAAAATATGCTGTTTGCCCAGACCTTCTAGAGTGATACGTAAGCGTTTTCTGACCTTACCATATCGGCAGGACGACATCCTTTTGGCTTGGTTAGGTTTCGGCACAAACACATTAGGTTTAGGGAAAGATCAAGGTTCTAAGGTTACAGGACTTTTGTCGTCACGTTAGGGTTATAAACACTTACGTTTAGGGAACAATTGCGGTCATGCTTAAAACAACCAGTGTTATCTGCTGTGCCACAGAAGGCCACCAGTTTTTTTTGTTTTTAGGTGTTAATATGGTGAAGAAAAACATGAACTGAAAAATCGCACACATGATTGAGCAGAGTTAGGTCATTTGGAGCTGAGAAATTTCAAAAACACAATGACAAATGTTCAAAAAGTTCATGATAGTTATGCTCACTAATAATTTCTTGCAAATGTGCGAACCGTATGCTAAAATCATGTCTTATTACCACTTAATCTGCAAATTACATTTATTGCGTTTGTGATTTGATTTCCGCTAAAGCAAAGTTTAGTGTTTCACAATCATGAAGATCATAACTGTGGTCTCATTAACTTGAAAGACTGCAGCAAATACAGGAATAAAACTTCATTATTTGGGAAATAAAAAGAGATTTAACTGTGCTCCTGTCAGTGTTATAAACTGCTGGCGCTAACTTAGCCTATAGCTAATACTGTACCACAACTGTTCTTGCAGTGAGGTCAGATGTGCTCCCTCAAACTTTGCTCAAACTTTAGTGAATATCTTTTTAACGATGTGGAAATATTGTCTCCAAAAAGCCGTATTGTTGTTAAATCTGAACCACGACGAAGAAAGAAAGTTCCACTCCAGATGCTAACCTCCGACTGTGTATATGTGTGGGTTTAAAGGATTTGTCATGAGCCATGTTTAGCGGGCTTACTGATGTGACCACGTATGAGTCAAGGATCATGCAAACATGTATTGAAGTACATGTGTCCACGCATCGTATCGTGTAGTGTGTGTATATGTGAATGGCATAGTGAGCGGGGATTGTTGTGTGCTGAGCTCTTCATTATAGCTGCAGCTCCTACTTATATATATAGTCTTCTCTGTCTTAAGACTTCTTAGCTATTATTCACATTTCAGGCCTGATGATTCAATTCAGCTTGTTCAGAATGTAAAACTGCAACACTGGATTGTTTACTTGAATCAAAGTAGGACATAATTGCATCTTTAGGACATTTTTGAATCATTTGCCATTATTGTGTAATTGCAGTGGGCGTGGTTGCGCACCACGGGGACTGGAGAGGGTTTCTCAAGCTGAGCTTCCTTTTCTGGAGCAGATTTTTAAACCAAGCTGTCTTTTTAAGTACTTAGTAGTCTTGTTACACCTCTTCCTTTTGGCTCCACTGGTTCACTTTGTGCTCCCATCCTTTTCAGTAACCATTGTCCGTCCTCTGTTGTTTCTTTATCTGTTTCACAATCCCTCACACTATCGGCTTGCTCCTTGGACTCTCTGGTTCTATTCCGCCTTCCATTTCCCACATTTGCTGACCCTACGTTGTCACTATACAAGCCTTACAGAATCTCAACATTTTGATGACTTAGTCACTCATCAGGCCTCTCACACTGACAGAGCAGAATACATCAGAAACAACCTCAAATTTGTTTTGTGCAACATACAGATCAGACGCAGCTTCTTCTTTTTTTTTGATTCATCAAACATTCTTTCTGACCTTGTGCAAAGTGTCTTATTTGAAACACTTTCGTTTCATTCATTCTGAGAGTCATAAAACTTCTGGGGTGAAGCACACAGCGGTGGACAAGGTGAATGTCACTGCAAGAAAAATCTCGCATGGATTATCTTGACTTTGCTCCCAAGCAAGTGACATTTGTCTAGAAATTGGAATAAAAAGTCAAAGACACATTATTTGTAGTGCCCCCAGAGAACAGCAGTAGAAGAACACACACACTCACCCAGACAGCTTTGGCATCTTTGAGAAACCAAACATGTCCATGTGGTCCTGCTACAGAGCGCTATGTCCCAAAGCTCAGGTGCTCCACATCAGCATTCTAATCCACGTCCAAGTCCCTTCGCATTTATAACCCAGACAATCCAGTTTCATCCGGGATCCATAACAAGAGTCAACAAAAGCCTTTTGAGCACAAAATTCAGGAAATTCTCACAGTTTAAGGAAATAAACTTAGACGACAGCAAGTATCACCCTTGTTGAATGTCCCGTCCGATGCGCAAACAGTCCAATTCCCTGTCTTTCCACAATGCTGCGTTCTTAAGTGATGACAGAGACGTTGAGGGTCACCTCCCACCTCTCTGCTCTCTCTGGGACGAGTCAGCCCTTTCCACTGCTCTCCACCTGGCTTAGTTGAGCTGCAATAAGCCCACTGTGTGCGCTCTCCATCTCGGCGCATGGAGAAGTGCAGCGATCCTGGCTGAGACAAGCAGGGGAGAAGAGAGGAGGAGGGAGAGAGGATAGAAGAGGGGTGGGATAGAGAGAGAGGGAGGGTGGGAGGGAAGTGTGTGTGTGGGGGGGAGGACAAAGCGAATGGATGACGGATGCTCTCTGGCTCCCGCTTTGCCCCACGTTCATCTGAGCTGCAAGTCCCTTTGCAGGGCAGAGAAGAGGACGATGAAAGGATGCAGGGGAAGGAGGGCTACAAGAAGGGGAAATCAAGATGAAAGATGGAGGAGGGACAAAGAGGAGAGTAAAAGTGCTTTGGTTGTAAAGAGAAAAGCAACTGAGAGAGACAGAGAAGGGAGGGGAGGTGGGGGATGATGGGCAGAGGAATGCTGACTCTGCAGAATGGGACGCTGATGGGAGCAAGACCCCGTCTCTCAGTATTTTCTTTTTTCCTCGCCCTGTTTGGTTTCACTAAGTGAGCCTGTGCACACTCATACTGCATTAGTCTTGTAGACCACAGACGGCTTCCTTGTCCTTCCTTGTTCCCTGTTCGCTCTCATCCAGAAGGAACATTTGGCTTTGTATCATTTGTCTGTCTGAAAATGTGGCGGCATTTTTTCGAATGAAAGGAGGAAATAGAAATCCTGACAAACTCCTGAAATACTATTTTGTTAATGTTTCCAAAGCACAAACCAAATTTTGAGAATATAATAGACTCAAGGTTGATCGCTGTTACAGGTTGTTTTTGTTTTTTGACAAGAACATTCTTTGCGTCTGTGTGTTTGTGTGCACAGATGGTTCAGCCTTAGCGAGATGCTGCTCCTGCTGGCCCCGTGCCACAAGGGGCCAAGGACGAACCACAAATGAACCTCAGTGGTGATGATTAACTTTAATTGAATGCAAAAGGGTGGAAAGCATGTTTAGCATCCCATGTGATCCAACTTAACTCAACTGGGCGTGGAATGAAAGGAGAAGATTTTTCTTACTGTGATTATTTTAGTGATTCACACATGTAACAGTACAAGGTAATGAGAATCCCAATTAAGTCAGCAAGCAGGTTATTTAATTCACCTGGCCCGCCTTCGCCAATGTCAATAGACAGTCTTAAGTGACGATAATTAATAGATTGGATTCTGCCACTTTCTTAAATTTGTAGTTGGCAGATCAGGACAGCGGAGGGGAGACATAATGTCAACCGACAGATGAAATTAAAAAAAATGGAAGCGAATAACCTCGAGATGAACGCCACAAGATTTAAGAACTCATAAAAGTTTTCCTGATGGTTTAGGACAGTCTAATCACTATTTATGACCGTGAACGTTACTCCAGGGAGCAATGCAAGACTGCTTGATCACATTAAAAGTTTGAGCCTCTGTCTTTTTTAAGAAAAAAAGTTTTTAAGAATATTGCTGACTGTCTTCAGATATGGCAGCATAACATTGTGTCCAATTTTAAATCATTATACAGTGACGTGCGTTTTTTTATTTTCAAACATTGTAGAAATAGTGCTATGGTGTTATGGTTTTTCCTAAATTCCTAAAGTTACTTATTGTGTCTCTTCTGGGTTAAGGGACCAGTTTACTCCATTAGAACTAACCCCTCACACCTTTCCAAGGTCAGATTGGGGGCCCTGTGTCCAAAAATTTCCTTAACTTTAAGAAAACTGATGAGCCGCCAGTCACACCCACTTGACGCGATGACTGGTCAGCTGTGTAGCTGTGAGAAAGGAGCCAGGGGTGGAACACTCGAGCTCTTCTGTCGCCTTTCGAGAGCAAATCAAGTACAGTAAAAAACACTTCAGCCACACTTGTGTGACCAAATGTCCTATCAATCTATCCAATAGTTGCTGATATATTTCAGTCCGAACAAAAGCGGTTGACTGACCAACGAACCACTGCAATCCCTAGAGCCACATTGCTAGCATGGCTAAAAATAAAAGGCAACAAGATGTGGACAATGATACAGTAGATTGGCTATCTTAAACAAGTTTAAACCAATGGCTTCCTGGAAGGTAGAAACTCATTTAAACCCCCACTTTAAATGACAGGTGTTTGGACAGGTGTCTTATTTCTCGTCCTCCATCCCTCTCCTTCTGGCCCTCAACACGCAGTCAAAAACAGAATATACCTTGCAGACAAGATTATTTTTTCTAGTTGTTTCATATAAATTTAAACTTTTTTTTTTTTAATACAATTAAAATAAAAACACAGTTATTTTTTAGGCATTTGTTTTGTTTGGCACAAAATAATGATAAGGGTCAAACTCGCCCCCAAATGTGTGCAAACAATTAATTAGAAGTGAGCAGGTTTCAGGGCTTTTGATGACATAAAAATGTATAAAAATGCGATGGAAGTATTTTCAGAATATTGCGCCTTCTTGTAGTAATTGACCGTAAAAGTAGCCCTCCTATGAGATGACATTACCAGCAATGGTGCCAAGCCAATTTGAGTTTGAGATCCTCATCTTAGGAGAGTGCCATCATTAGGGCACTCAGTTGATAGAAAATAACCTAAAACGTGCAAGAACCCATGATTGGTGTCAGATAGGAGCAGATTTACGTCAGGCAGCTTTGATGCAAAAACTCTTTGATGACCCTGGTCCTCCCTTAGGCGCACACAAAAGCGCATGCATCCACACACATCAAATGCACTTTGTGGGCGGCAGGATATAAAAGGCCTATAAAAGCCTCCCATAATTTCATACTGGTTTGGTAACAGGACGAGAAAGAGACAAATGAATGAAGACCCCTTTATCTGTTAGCGCATTCAATTTCCTGTCAGAATTTATTACAGACAGAAGCTATTTCGGGATATCTAGTGTTGTGCATCAGTGGGAGCTTTTTTGGATAACAGTTTTCAGGAATCAATCCAGAAGCTGGAAGAAGTGCAGTGCAGGAGGAGCTGATTGGATTGGCAAAGGAAAAAGTGAAGAATGATTGGTTCCAGTGTGGGTATGTTAGAGGAGTGGTACCTTTGGGCTTAAGAGATTGGATAGTGATTGAGGAAGGAGTTGCCTAATTTTAAATTGACTGGATAATAAAGGGAAGCAGGGATGTATGAGAGTGGATAGGGGCCAAGAGGCATAAGGGCTGGGAGGGAGGAATGAATGAAGAAGTGGGGGAGAGTGAATGAACTTTTGCCAGGGTCCACAAATTCCCATTTTATTGTTATGACTTGTTTCATAAAGGGATGCAAGACAGGACACAGAGTCGGTTGAGCACCAGTTTTTCCACTAACCTCCTTGAACTAACCCCCTTGTGAGGTGCTGTTGCCTTTGTGCCATATCTGATAACTTCTGCGAAGAATTAAGTTCAGACTGCAGGCAAACCTGTTTTCTTTCTTAAAAAAAGACTGATTCAGATTTTCTTATTTGTCACCCTTCTTTGAGAAAGTGAGCAATTCAGTTCACTAAAACTCACACGCTGAGGTGGAAATGCATAATAAATATGCAAGAAAAGGGAAAAAAAGATGGTTTATTAAACAAGTCTGCGTTCCTAACTTTGTGAGTGGGGTGTGTGAAGGACATTCAGGACCTTTTACTTCTAAGCATGCAATTTACTTGCACACTTCACTGGTTCCACCTCCAGTGACTCGGCCACCCATTCAACTTTCAAAGCTTCTCTGAAAATGTTATGAACAGTTGCTCCATCTCAGAGGGACTCAAACAGTTCCAACTTTGAAAAATTGCATTATGAAACAAACTCTGATACCACAACCAAACACAAGCAAAAGAAACAAGTAAAAAGTATTTTCTTTCTACAACTTCTGCTTCATAAATTCATTTAGGGTTTCTTGACATTGGACAAAAATACATGTCCACTTTATGGTGCCCAAAAATGCTGCTATAAAACAGTATGCAGAGAATAAACGCTTTTAATTTTCATGTCAACTGGTGAACCGATCCAAGAGCATTCACTTCACATGTTCTGCGAGCAGAAGGGGAAGGTGCATTTGGCAGTGCAGACCAGCAGACAGACAACAGATGATACCTCAGATTGTCACATTCGAATGGAGAGACTCCGCTGTGATCAACAAAAAACCGACGGCAACAGTCAATGTGGTGATTGAAATTGTGACACGGGAGAAACATACCTAAGTCTTGACTTGGTACAAATTTGTGAAATATTAGAAAATTCTCTCATCTAACATGTCCATGATTGTCAGCTTACCACATCTCATACTGTCACTAACCATGTTGCTTTTGAAAGATGTTTTTGATTTCATGTCAGAACCTCTCATGAACACATGACACAACAGGTGGCATTTGTAAGGTTGTCGTTTGTTTCAGTTTGGTGATTTTGAAGTGGCAATCCACAAATGTCATTTGAAAAAAGTCGCTGACTATTCCTTAAAGTTGTAGAAAATACTGCTTTTAAATTACCAGGGTACCAGTCAGCCAATTATCCTGCCTGCCAGTTATTTTGCTCCATATGAGAGAGATAAAGCAATCTGGGCTTTCCACAGCTTTTGTTCATCTTTTCCCAAATTCTGAAATAAAAAAACTAAATGTCTGTTTTAATTAAAAAAACAACTAATATTTACAGTCTATGAAAGTGTTAAGCAGCTGATGGACAGGACAGCAGGACCTTCCTTTTATCTTTGGAGGCTGCTGTCTGATCTCTCCGGTCGGCTGATGTGAAACAGTGATGCTTATTACAGTGAGGACAGATAGGAACGCCACCAGCATCCCCACTGCTGGTTTGTGTCCCATAGAGATAAGAGGAGATGAGGCAGTCTGCTCGCCTCTGTCCACTAATGAATAACAATATAGCCCAAGGTCGCCATTCAAGTGTGAGTGACTGTGCGAGAAAAGCGAGGAAGACAAAGCCTGTGTGCTGCATTATTACACATCACATTGGCATTCAGCGCTCCTTCAGCTTGTGGTCTATGATGGTTGACACACACCTAGAGATAATCATTAACCTGTGTGTAATTGTGTGTGTGTTTGAGTGTGGTGTATCTGTATCTAGACATCTCTTCTGTCTCCTTTAAAAGAACAGGATGTTACATGTCCAACGATATAACCATACCATAATAGCATCCTGTAATGAGATTTTCGCCAGGGGCTGCTTCGGGGACAACAAACTAGTAGTTGAAATGTTCTGTACTGAAGCACATCCATCACACAATAAAACATCTGGCTGATCAGCCGATGACAGATAAGGAAATGATCGAGCTTTGTCTCTTTTTTTTCTGCCGGTTAAAATTTGGACCTTGACGACTTTGACATTCCCTTGAGTCTCTGAGTGGTGGTGTTCATACATAAATCACGGTCCCCTTTGCAAAAGCCATCTCGCTACTTGTTCTGTATGCTGCAGAACACTGACAAATGTACACAGAGCCAACCCTATCTAGCTAGAAAATGTACTACTTTTGATGGGAGCGCTGTTGCTACCTGGATTATGCTCACTGGCAACACTTGGTTTCAATTCGTGATATGTGACGTCTTTAGACTGTCAAAGGGAGGAGGTCAGCGTGGATGGAGTCTGCATTACGAGATGAGCATGCGGTTAAGTTCGGGCAATTAAAACAATTGCAGGTCACCTTTTCAACATTTAACCACGACCTTTGCCTAACATTAACCAACTTGCCTGCAAATATTCATCATGCTTTAGTTGCTTCAAGCAGATGTAGTCATGAAATCAAGTGAAATATGTTGAGTTAAGTTTATAGCTTAACCATGTACACTAAAGTACTGCATATTAATACATGAATAATAATGATCCAATACACTGACAGGGCCTAGTCTCCATAATAGGTACGTTTACTTTTACATTTTGTTGCTGATACTTCTACTGAAATACAATGTTACTTTTATTTAAGTAAATCATTTTGATCCTTCTTCACACCACTACAGGAGCATAGAAATGGAAATAAGCAATAATTAAATTAGTCCATACTGCAAAGGAAACAAGTTTGACAGATAGTGTTGCTGTAGAGAAATGTTTTGAGGAGCAAGCTCCTGTATTGTGTATTGTGTTGCCCAGTAGCACACAACAATGTTATAATATGTATCATAAAAGCAATGCAGTAATAAAAAAAAAGGGTAAAAAGACTGTAAAGCTGTGTATAGGCAAAGGCAAGTTTGGTTTATGAGGTAAGAAAATTATTCAACGTATTTGTTCGTCTTTAAGGTTGCATTACGCTTTTTGGTTCTTTAGTTTTATATTATTAGTATGTATGTATACTTTGTAATTAGGTAATGTATACCTGGTTGCTCTGTAACAAGCAGCTTCTATAGCCCAATCCATCATCATAAAGTCATTAAATATGCCGTCCAATCTACACTACATCATAATGATATATGAATACAATAAACATGCAAAACCAGCAATTCATTAAACTCTCCAAAAGACACATGCGTGATTTCCCAGCATGCAACATTGCAGGCGTTTCTGGCCAGCTCCCTGTCATTACAGGGGATAAAGCGGACGCCACCCTTCGCATGCACACACACACACGCACACACACACACACACACACACACCAACTTCATGTGACGCGTCGAAACAATGAGATCATAGAATTTCATTCCTGCACCCCCTTTAATCCAACCAGCAATCTCTCTTTCTCTCTTTTCCTTATGACACAGGTCTAATCTGGTACGACCCTAATGCCAGGGAGGGGAGGGATAGACGGAGGGAGGGTGTGAGAAAGAGAAGTGGACTAGAGTGACACAACAAGGGGGGGACAATGTAGGTGTATGTATGAGAGCGATAGAGAGAGAGAAAGAAAGGTCAGGGAGGATAAATGGATAGAGGGAGGGATGGGTGGGGTGAAGGGCTGTTAAACAAAGGTGTGATGTGGGACTTGATGATGGATCGGCAGAGAAGGAGATTGAAGGGTTGAATGAAGGAAAGAGATGGGAAAAGGGCAAGAGGGGAAGTGGTTGTATGGGGGAGGAGACGAGAGAAAAGAAGAGAGGAGGAGAAAAGAAGCGAGAGGGCTTATATTTTATATATACACAATCTAATCTAATATTAGTCTAGTCATGTTGCCGTCTTACTGTACATATCCACATTACACTGTAAAACCAGATAAGTTCATTTAACTTCTAAAAGATTGTTGAAAGTGATTATGTCAACATTTTTAAGTAACACAAACGTATTAAAAAAAGTATTGGTTAAGCCGCTTTTACAAGTTCTTTTAAGTGACATTAAACATTCCTGATTAATACTCACTAGGTATTTTGTTTTCACAGTACATATAAAAATGAGAAAATTAAGTAATTCTCACTTAAAATGACTAAGGCTACTTGATAAAGAATGTTATTTTTAACTTGTAAAATGTAGTTAGTTTTACTTAAAAATGTTGATGTAATCAGTTTCAAAACATTTTTGAGTTAAACTAGCTTTGTGGCTAATGTTGATCATATTGTTCTACTATACTTGCTATAGTGAGTGGTAACGCTGCATCAGCTACATCCAATGCTAACAAGCTGTGCCATATGAAATAGAGAAAATGGCTAGCAATAGGACAAGTTTAGCATAAACAGCTGAAACTGATGATGCTCCAAGACTGTTTTTGTTAATAGAACGACCCCATGTTGGATCTCTAAAATAAATCACTTAATCATATACCAGCAGATGGTTATTTTTGTTGAGAATGTCTTAAATTTGTGAAACAATTTGTAAGAATTGTGACCAATATATATATTTAGTGAGACTAGAAAAAAAACTATTCAGTGTTCTTTGACAATCAAGTTTACTTTTCACATTATGTAATGGTGACGATTTCAAAACTACCTCAAACGTATACTGACATTTCTTGTTATTTACTGTACGATATATACACGCCACCTCTCAACCATCTCCACTATCAAATAACGGCAGCAATGCCAAACAAATACTTTGTCACTGGATAACATCTAATTCACTGTGCCAGACATGGATCAAGCAGGATTTTCAGTTGACTTGTTTTGATATATTCTAGGCACACAAGTTGGGAGTTTTACAGTATAAATAATGCAATGCATGCGAGGACAGACAATGTCAAGATATTTGAAAGTGGATTTAGTCGAACTCTCGGGAAGTTAAAGTCCATCTCTGGACAAATACAAAAACTTGCTGCAAACTTGTAGTCCACTTTGAGCTGATGCTTTATCTCAAGTATGACTTATCATTGACTTTCAGTTTACGGATGGATTTCGGGGCTATAGTTTGATAAAAAAAATATCACACAT
>NW_023340206.1:3927908-3932191 GCF_004916995.1 Morone saxatilis
AGTGTTCAAAACTTTTAAGGCCTTTTTTGGCATTCCAGATAATACCCTATAAAACTTTTTCCACGGGCCCATGAGAATCCTGTTTTTATATAAAAAGTTTGTCTAATGTTCTCCCAGAGCAGCTGAGTTTTTATCTGCCTGGCATACCTGCCGCACCTGGCAGCAAACACACTGCTCCTGACGCATTAAACCCGTTGAGTGCTCCGTGTGGGTTTAAACAAATAACACATTTGGCTCGGGTCTTTTTTTTTGTTCCTGCCTCTCTGTCTCTCCCCGTTTCCCTGTGCCTCCTGCTGTCAGCTTACTAAACGTCCCTCTTCAATAACTGAGCTCGTGTGAGACGTTTAGGAGATAAGAGTGGGAAAACGACGTGAGCTATTTGTCACCTCACAGCGTATTAGCAAGCTGCTGGCTGCCCCGGACCCCTGAGCTTTCGGGGGTCCGCTCCACGCAGGCTCGCATGAGCTGCAAACACACAGACACAAAATAAAAAACACGTCTTCCTCTGGAGTAATGTTCATGCGCAGGATTGCACGCCATGCACATATTCTTATCATGCCTGGCCGTGCACACACATCAAAATGCAGAGATGGAGACCCAAATGCAGACTGAACAAATTGATCAAATGCTATTAGCTATTCTTCAAGCCCAGCGTGACATTTAATTACGCACACGCTTGAATGCTGACGAGAGATGTGTTGGTTTTTTGGTTGTGGGCCTCATCTCTCGAGGCGACCGGCAGAAAAACCAACGGTCTGACTGCCAAACACAGTCACGCACAAAAACAAGGCGTGCAGTTACATACAAACGTGCACACGAGTCTGTCTCAAAAAACAGCTCATTATACTGGAACATCTCTTTAGAAAACTGCATAATAACATAATCATATGTGGCAAAAAATGAAACCCCATGACAATATAAAGAAAAACTAGAAAATATAGACAATTTTAACAACGGATCTCAGTCATTTGCTAAGTAGATATATTATTTATGGAAAACTACTGCTACATGTGGGGGCTGACGGCTTGATTACGAGGCTAAGGACCAATAATGTGTGATGACAAAGGGGAAGAGGGCTTCTTGTTTGGGCAGCAGTCCCAGTGTTGCTGGACGTGAAGGGGGCAGAGCTTCCAGTGATGAGAGAAAACAAAAAGTGAGAGTCGGGAGTAATGGTGGAAGAGCTCTGGGCAAGAGTGGAATTAATAAATAACAGTTTTTTTTCCTGGAACAGAAGCAGAGGAGCAGCATTGTGGTGTTTTTTCTCCGTGGTGTGCTTTTAAAGCAATTTTACTTGCTGAAGTGTGTTTTGGAGACTGTTAGATTGTGACAGGACAAATGACGGACAAACACACACCACCATCAGACGTGAGGAATACATTCCTATAGCATGTAATGTATGCTGCTTCACGTGCCTAATGTTCTTTTCATACATTCATGAATGTAGAATGAATGTATGTAATCTACAGTCTACACAGACAAATAAATAGCAAGGCTGCAATCGGATTTCTTAATCAGAATATCGCCTGCACATTGAAACTCAGTGCTGAGCTAAACACGCGGACTACTTCATTAATTGTTGCTGAACTTGGATTTAGTACTACTGGAAACAGAGCGAGCCGTAAAACAAACCGCACTGACTCCGCTCGTATTGCCATTAAAGCAAAGTGATTGAAGAGAAACTACAATAGGAGAAACAAATGGAAAAGAAATCACAATTAACAATGCTGGATTGGTTTTAATGATTGTTTTTATTTACTAATGCTGATTATTTTTATTAACCAGATATTAGGGGCCTCATTTATAAAATTGTTCTTAGATTTATACTGGAAATTAAGATCTTTTCAGACTGTGTGCTTAGGTTCAATTCATAAAAGATACTGAGCGGTTAAGCACTGCGCCTACGCTGTATAACGCCTGCATTAGAACAAAGTCAATGCAACTCATGTTATTCACTGTATTCCTTTTCTATTCCACGTCATTCTAACTAGAATTGGAGTGAATTTGAGCAGGATATGTACATATCTGGGTCTATTACCTCTATACAAGCAGCTGCTGGGAAATTAGAATCTCTAATTCTAATACAGACCTTGAGAGGTAACTCTTCTAACCACTGAACCCACAGTAACTGATGTACAGTGGTTATGCTGTTCTGCAAAATAAATGAGTTGTACCTGTCTTGTATTTCTATAGAATAAAACCACTTTCCTACCTGACTATGTACAACTAAATTCAGATTTTAGTTAAAAAATAATGGACCTGTCAGGCTCACTTTGGGCTGACAAGCGTTGTGCAAAGGGAAAGGAGACCCAAAAAAGATTAGTCACTTTTTTTCTTTGTGGGTAGTTTTCAGTAAATCATATCGCTCGGCTGGCTGTAAAAGGTCTTAAAGTTGTGTAAACTATCGCTGCTGGATCACTGATGCTGCATTTGTGTGGTGGTGTGAATGCTAATAGAGCAAAAGGGAAATGAAAATATAATTTTTCAGCATATTCCCCGCAATAAAAGCTGAAGCTTCTGATCAAGAATTCTGCGCAACTCCACTTCAAATACATATTTTTGATATGATAAGTTGTAGCATCGAACAATGTAACAAACAAATATTATGGGTGACAGAAAACGTGTAAACTCAAATCTTAACCATCTGTCATTTTAAATGCAGGGGAACCCAGCTTGCAGTTAAGTGGCATATGGTGTCTTAAATCTCACTGTTCCTACGGCAGACATTGAAAGATGAGCATCATGTGACAATCCTGTAAAATGTAAATGCTCTTTAACTGGCGGGGGTCGCTGCCATATCTGCATTTAGTCATTAAAGGATTGTGGCTTTATACATTAGCTCCTCTGACATTTATGAAAGATCTCTGACTGTTTGGAAACAGGCGGCGGATTTGTGGCGCAAATCCCCACTTAGTGCCACACGCGGCAACACGTCTGGTCCACACGTCCAGAAACACACACTAACTCAGACCAACCGTGTGTGTGTGTGTGTGTGTAATAAGTGCTATTCCCAGTGAGATTATCCTCATCTGCTTCCATTAGCTCCTAAATGAACAACAATGAGGCAAAATAAGTACACCAACTCCAACAGTAACACGCAAACGTCCTGCTGATGCCTTGTCAATACCGGCCAGCATTGCGGCACACAAACACTTTTCGGCTGGTAATGTGGTATTGATGGTTCAGCCTTGTTGGTCAATGATGTGGTCAGCCTTTTTGGCCACACTGTAGCGGTGTTTACAGTACATTAAATGGAGTATGCGTCATACTGTGTCAGGGAGGGAATGGAGAGGAGAGCGCACACTGCAATGGTTTCATCTCAAATGAGGTTATTTGAAGTATATGGTATTTTGTTACTACAAGCCCTATTAGAGCACCTCTCAGCCTGCTCAGGAACATGGTCAAAGCACTGGCAATAGATTTTACGAATGGCAGGAAACGTTTCAAATTTAATCCACCTTTTCTGAGAACTTTTTATTGTATATAATAATCATCAAAAGAAGCAAAAAAAACCCCCACAGAAAATCAAGTTATTAGTAATAATATAAAGAAATGACCTAATGGGTAGCATGTTGCATCACAACTCTAAGAGTCCCTGTTACATGGCCTACATTAGTGCCTCCATTAGAGTCAAAATAAAAAGGGAAGAAATAAATATATAAAGAAAGTATTAATGCAGAAGTTGGATACAAGGGTTAGAGCTTCATTGTAGGAAGAGCTGGGGCATCAAATGAGGTCATTATCCATGGTTTTGTTTTTTTAGGTCAGCTGTGAAAATGCGGTTTATACACTATTTTGCTTATTTCAACATATTGGATGTCAGCAGGTATCTGCGTTTAGATTTTCATAACTGCAACATATATATGTATCTAAAATACATTTACAGCTTGACTTTGGCAAGTTTCTAAGCATATACAAATGTGAAAAGTTTAACGGTCACAGAGTCAGCCACATACTGTATGCAAACAGCAACACATAGTTTACTAGACATTTGCTATCAGATCAAAGCTACAGTGGAAGCTGACATCCCATTTCTGTTTGCAGATTTGCAACCCTGCAGAGTACTATTCAGGAAGCAGCAATAAATTAAACTCCAGAAACTGTTTGGAATATTTAAAAACTTTGCTATTGTGTGTGTTTTGTACATTTCCTTCCAGAAATACCGGATCTTTGAAATGTGAATTTGAAGAGCAGAGTAGGTGACTGTTACTGTGGTGTTTTTCATGATCGTTGCTGTTTGCTTTCTGCAGCCAACAAGAATTTACATAAATTCTTATCTGACAGGC
>NW_023340206.1:3932259-3936149 GCF_004916995.1 Morone saxatilis
AAGAAGAAGAAGAAGAAGAAGGACTAGACTTTGAGCACCTGCCAGCAAACTAATCGGCCTATGACCGATTTGGCCTCAAGGTCCGTACAGCCCGACCGACCAATCCGAGTACAAACATCCTGCAGTGCAGCGGGGCACAGAGGTTGAATGAGAGCAGATTATAATCAAAGGAAGAGCACTTTCAATAGACACACTTTCATTTTCTTTGGACTTTTTTGGAGGATAAGAGAATTGGATTTAGCCTCTAACAAAGCAACCAAGGTGTCTTATTTCACTTGCATAAAAAAAAACTACAGTGTCTACAGGAAACCACTGAATTTCATCACATTAGATTTTCACTCAGGTTTTAATACAAAGTTTGTTATGTGCAATGAGAATAAAAATGAAAAGAAGAGAACCCTCAAGGAAGGATGTGCACTTTTGACATCAGATGAATAATCACAGTCAAGAAATGAACTTTTCTCTCTCATTTTCTTTGATTATCTCTGCAGCATGACAGGTTCCAGCCTCAACTTGGTATTGCCATTCTCTTTCTCACACCCTCCCTCCGTATGCAATCCAGTGACTTACTTTGGGGGGAGGGCGGGACTTCTTTTATTGGCTATTCTGATGAAAACCAATAAGCACAGGTTTTACCTTACATGTATTGTGTTTCGATGCTGTTATAGAAAATATTCAGCCTCTTCCTTTAGCAATAGCGTGCACAATATCGAAGAGAAATTAAATTGTTGTTGTTTTGTGAATCATGACATTGTATTATATACATTTTATAGCGTTTATGTGGTAAAAAAAAAACAATTTCAACCAAAAACTATTTTTTAGGATGCTGAATTGTGATTTTCACAAAGCACTGTTTCACTGGGGTATTCCCCAAGGCCCCACTCTTGGGCCACTATTATGCATTAGCCTATTTATATTTAACCAAATTTGTCCAACATAGTTTCTCTCACAACACTAGTGTAGGATATTGTGTCGACCCTCTGAGCAGGTCTCTCCCTCAAAGCCTGGTGGGTGGAGCGGGTAATTAGCCAGATTAAGTTCACCTGGTCTGGTGGCTGGACTATATAGGCTGGAGGCAATCAGCAGTCTCTCTCTCTCTCCCTTGGCTCCAACTCTGTTTGGTTTGGTTGAATTTGTTAGTCTTTAGCTTCATTTCTCTTTTAGTTTTGTTAAATAAACATATTTTTAATTACAAATCATGTGTGTTCTCCCTTTCTTTGTCCAGCCTTGAGCCGGGTTGTGACAATACTGATTAACAAGCTAACTCTGGTTTATCTGCATATAAAGAATGATTTAAAGCAAACAATTATATTGTTGATAATATATGTACATTTTAAAAATAGAACTTAAAAGGACTCAAATTCTTTTAACTCATTTTTGTTAAAGCCCCACAGAGTTTGTTTGAAAATACTGAACTAATAACTACTAATACTGAATTTGATTATTATTATGTACTCATTTGATTTTTTTGGACAATATTACAGACTACAGAACAGAGTTATAGATATTAGTTTTGTTTCAAACCTTCTGTAGTGCAATAGGAATGAGAAAAGCAGCACAGCAGGTTCACTTTATTTCACTTGTGTAATGTGTGTCACTCATTCTGTGGCTGCTGAGTCAACATTCAAATATTTGGAATATCAGTGGTTTGAAAACCAGGAACAGCAGGTGGAGAGATTGGAAAGGGAAAAAAAAATCAGTCCACGCCTGCCTGCCTGCCTGCCTGCCTGTCTGCCTGTCTGTCTGACTGACACAGCAGAGCTGAGTCTGAATCTGAATCAAATTTCATTTGTCTGCTTTCTGGGCCACATGTTTCCTGGCCAATGACCTATCACCTCGTTGCTGTAATCCTTTGACAATGATGCTGCGATCTGGCGCTTCCTCAATCTCACAGACCGCTGCTGACCAGCAGCTGCATGGGTTTATGGTTAGGTAGAAAGAAAAAAAGGACTTCTTTTCTGCAATAGTTAAAAAAGTATTATTTATGATTTATTTTGTAGCCTCAAAACAAAATCCTCTACACCACCTAAAAACATAAATTGTGATTTTCAAGAGTAAAACACCTAAAAATTTAAATGTATTAGGAGTTGAATCCCACTTTCTAAGTTAAAGTGGCTGAAGTCTTTTCAACTAACTATAAGACACATTTATGACAACTCTAAATGGGAACACTGTGCATATGACATCCTGTGTGTCAGTGGTAATACCAACACAGCCCTGTCAGCTGAACTCAAGTAGCCTACCCCTTCATCAAAACCAGCTGTCATGTTCTAAATAGGTTAATTTGAATTCATTTGGATGTAATTTAACACTATGCACTTGCGTTCATACTACTGGTGGCAGCTAGAAGCATTCATCCATTACATCTAGCCTAAAACTAATGAATAAATGGCTGACCATTTCAATCATTTACGTTTTAGTTATTTCAACCATGATTTATCATTTACTTTTAGTTAAAATAAATACTTTAATGAAAAGTTATTCCATTTTTTTTCTTTTTTTTTTCTTCATTTTAGTTGAGATACTTCCCCATCTGTCCATGTACCTGCCTGGTTAGGAATCACTCCTAGGCTATGGTGTCTTATCACAAATCCAGTAAAAAAAAAATTAATTTGTTTTGCTGAAAGTCCATCAATCACATGATTTAGATGTGTCTGTGGGTTTATATGTGGATTATTACTCCAAATGACAATCGGTTAGAGTAAACAGACCATCCGGCTGTTGAAGAGACGATATTAAAACAATTAAATTCCCGCCTGAGCCTCCGTTTCTCAGTATGGTAAGTGAAGACAACTCCTGACACTCACATCCTGGAACACATGTACAGTATACATACATACAATGAATATGCACAGTGCAGAAGGAACATGCATACATATATTTGTGGAAAAATAACAACAAGAGACCACACACCACACACACACACACGGCCACACTTCCCAGCAGCCAGCTAGCTAAACCCCCTCAATCCATGATGTAATCTCTAAATGTGTTCAGTAATTACAAGGTCCTGGACTCCTCTGCTGCTTGGAGCCACCTCAGCCTTATGTAACGGACGACTCACGTGCCGTTAATTCAGTGAGCAAGATTACAATATGGCTGCTTTAAAGCCTGCAGCAAGACAGTCCGGCCTTAAATCCATCGGCTTGCTCAGATCAGCTATGATGATAGTTAAGAGATGACGAGAGAGAAAAGGGATGCGGATGCTATTGATCTCAAGGAGATCGCTAGCAAAAATGCTAACAGTCGGTCAGTCAATCAGGTAAAACTTGTTGTGTATAACCAATCAAACAAATAACCTCATTCATATAAAGATCATCACAGAGAAGAGTATGTGAATGCCATTTTGCATCCCATTCAGTTCAATTTGATTGGGGATGCAAAATCATACAGTAGGAGGCACCCTGTAATACAATACGCATCCATATAAAATGGTTAAAAAAGCCGAGAGACAAACATTCCAGGAAAACAAATGGCTCTGTAATGTAAATTATGCTTGTGAGAGCACTAACCTTGTGTGTTGTTTGTGCAATTATAACCATTGGTGGAAAGTAATTACTAAGTAGTGCACTTAAGTGCAATTACATGTCTTAAGTATTTACATTTCCTGCTACTTTATACTTCTACTCCACTACATTTCAGAGGGAAATACTGTACTTTTTCTACATTCATTTGACAGCTATACTTATAAGTTACAGTTCAGAAGAAGTAGATAGAATTGGCTCCACCTCAACCAACACTATCATCAATGTCATGCTTACGTATTAACACATCAATAATAATGATCCAATAATATAACACAACACTGTGGGGGCAAAGCTTCATAATGTACTTACTTATATTTGTTGTTGTTTGTACGTATATTTTGTTGTTATGCTTTTACTTAAATA
>NW_023340206.1:3936215-3961060 GCF_004916995.1 Morone saxatilis
TGATTCCTGCTTGGTCACGTGTCTCAGTGAGTGTTCCAACTTCTCCAAAACACCGAAATGCTTTAGTGTTTACAATTTAACATTCAGCTCTGAGTAACACGTGACATAATTAGACACAATGCAGATCTGACTTTGGCTGGCCGGGAAAGAAAAAAAAAATGCACACAGACTTAATCCAAAATACACTTAATCCATGTATGGTGCGTGTTTCAGATGAAAACAAAAACAGCAATGAGGGGAAGGCATCAAAAGATCAGTCCCCAAAAATAGGTCTGAAACAGAGGACAACAGTACTTATAAAGAATCTGTGACACTGAGCAACAGGCCTATGGCAGGCTCCAACAACCAGCAGCAACCTCCATGTAAACCCTCCAAATGGCTTAATCAACAAAGCCCTCGCTAAAAAGCTTAAACACTCTGGTTAGGAAGTGCTGAAAGAGGTGTCAGTGGCTGAAAATGTATCTTCAGCTCAAAGAAATTCTTCTTTCCAAATAAGTCCAACATGAAGGTGAAGACTTGCATTATGTGCAACGGCCACAGCAAGCAAACAACAAGAAGCATCAAAGGACGCCAGAACTTACTGGAAAGCGGTTAACATCCCCAGTTCGTCATCGTCGTCGCACGGCTCCATCCTGTCAGCCGGACCGGACAGATGAAGGAATGAACGGGTGGAGAGAGTGGGATGGACGCCCCCGGCCCCACCACCACTAAAAGGCTCAGAGCGTCCGAGAAAGAGCTCCTGTCCCGCTCCGTGAGTCCAACTCCTCCACTAAAAAATCCACCTCTGAATCTCTTTTAAAAAAAAAATCCCCAAACTCAATTTTCTGTGTGTGTGTGTGCATATGTGTGTGTCTGAGTGTGTTCCTGTTTTTCTTTTTTTTCATTCTTAGCTTGGTGCCAAATGTTCCAGCTTAGCACCGCTGTGCAGCACCACTGGTGATGGATTTAGCCGGGGCATCTGGGCCAGCGGGGATAAACTCCATTCACTCACAAACACACACACACACACATAAACGCACGGACACCAGCACACACTCATGCAACGCAGAAGAGTGTCATGCGGTGTGAGATCGCGGGGGACAATGTTGGGAAAACCTCCCCCACACGGCATCACCAGAGAGATGACAAGATGTGTGATATACAGTGTGTCCGGCAATGCCACACACACACACACTCCCTTTCCCCACACATAGCTTGCACACGGAGCGGGGATGGATCAATGCATGAACAGATGTGTGCCAACTTTAGAGCTGCTACTAAGCGCAGACATCAGCAGCTGTACTTACAGCGAGCATGTGTGCGCAAGCGTGTGTGTATCTCAGACACAAAGACGTCTGACAACACACTTAAACCACAGAGCAGGCGATGGGTGTGTGACATATAGTTGAAGTCGTATTTATATATATATATGTGCGTGAATGCATGAGAATCAATGATTGTGAAGTGATTCTCTGTGGTTGGAGCAGACAGAGGTCAGCTGTGCCTGTGGGCATACAGCAGGCAGCGGGAGATTAACACAACAATAATGTATATAGAATAAGAGAAGGATGCGTAACAGCACGGTCGACCTTGCTGAGTCAGTGGAGGAGATAAACAAGGATTGGTGACAATAAAATCTGATTGTGTTGAGCGAGAAAGAACATTTATTCACACACCATCTACTCCTACCCTCCCTTTTCTCTCTGGGTCTGTCAGTGAGGAGGGGGGGGGGATGAGCACAAACTATATGAAATTACTTAAACAAACTGGAAAATCAACAGTGGGGGGGGGGCACTGGTGCTGTAACAGAGTTAGGGGGGGGTCATGGCTGAGAATCTTCACCCTTTTTGCATTTACATGTGGACAAATACAAATTAAAGGGCATAGTTAGGGCATAGACTTTTAAAAACCCATGCGGTAAAATGTGGTAAAGGAAAGATAGGAAACAAGGCTGTAGGCAGGATTTTAGAAGTAATGCAGTCTGATGCACCTCCGCCACCAATTTATTTTGTTATTTGGATTTTTTATATTCCATTTATTCAGCCAACTGTTCGGTTATATTGTATGTAAATTATATTTCACAACACGAAGAGTCCTTTGGGTTGGACGTCAATATATTCCGAGTAGGAACCAAGCATCGAGTAACAAGGTGTCAAATGTTGATATCGTATAAATAATCTTACTTACCTAAACCTAGAAACTTTGCTAACTTACCTATTTACTCAACACTAATGTTTATATTTCACCAAAAAGGTGTTATATGGACACCAATTTCGAATCCCAGCCTTTTCAAATTGAAGTATGTTGAGTCTAAACATACTGGGATAAGCTTTTCAAAAAACCACCATGTGTAAAATCCCCCCACCACAAATTCATAGACAGAATACAGATGACATGAGTCGGCTCAGTGGCACCTACGGTAAACCTACTCTAGTGGCTACACGTCACGATAAAGTTCTTCGTGAGGGCACAGTGCAGTGCAGAGACAGATTTTGTGCTACAAAAAGGATTCTCAAGCTCTCAACAGCATTATGCATTGTTTCACTATGGAGAGCACGAAGACACCAAGCCCTCGCCACAGTGCTACCTTAGGCATCATGTGCTGCACAGATTTTACACCCCGCTGCTCAAAGTTCAATCAATTCCGCTGACCTTGCTTGTCGTTTACCTTTTAATGCTCAACCGATGATGATAAGTTGAGATGACAGCTGCCCACAACGTAACCTATAAGCGGCCGACAGACGATGCCCATCACTGGGTTTGTACTTTTCTTTTCTGACAGAGGATAACTGTCCTTAACTGAAATATATCTCACTAACGCTCTTTGATAGGACTGTTTTTTGCCCTGTGCTTTCCTTTCACCTGGCACATACTGACCCAGAAAACTGATGGTGAAGGGCTCAAATTGCTCAACTGCAGGTACAGACTGCAGATTGCAGAGATAATAGACAAAGTAAGACACTCAAAATCAATGAGCCACTCTCAAAGTAACGCCAAGAAGTGGTGAAAGTGGCAAGATCTCTGCTTCAGGATCTATAAGAGGAAGTTACAAAGGATCTAGAAAAGAAGCTTGTTTTTTTTTTATATGCTGTGTTGGCTTGCTACAAATGTATTTCTAAGTGATGAAAGCAGTGTAAGCTTCCTGCTTTGACGTTGTGAATGATGTTAGTGAATAAAAGCAGTGGAGGTGACTTTAGCTGCATTTTCTGTTAATGTGAAATGTTCAGAGATGCCAGAAATCACCGCTCAGCTTGCTGGAGGTGTTGCTGGCCTAATTCAATAAAAACATCTGTGATAGCAAGCGCTCCTTTGATAAGCCGAGTGATATACAGCACCTACAGTCTCAAACACTCAACTTTATAACATCAAGCCGGCTGGTGAAAAGTGCTGCCTGTCTGATTATCCTTCTGATTTATGGCTGCATGGTCTGATGTCCTCTGCAGTCACCCTTTGTGGGTGAGTACATCATTCTTCTGACAGCTGAATTTGGCTTATGTACATTGCAATATCAGTTTCTTTGTATTACAACATGCAAATGGATGTTCCACAGAGTTTTTACAATTACGTAAATTGTAGTCAGAGGAAATTAAGCAGGTTCAGCTGGCTTTTGAAGACATGACAAAACAGTTTTGGGAGGACAATGGCAATGATTAGCGATGAATGTTTTATATAATATTCCACATACTAACTACTCGCATTACTGTAGTCTATGTGCATATATAATGCTAGCCCTGCACATTCCTGTCCATGGGAGGCCAGCTCCATTTGCTACCTCTGAGATGCCACCTGGTACTGACGCTTGTTCCAAGTAGCTATCTATAGCCAGTCTACATGTCCATGACCCATGTTTCTAATTTTAAATACAGCACAATAGAAAATTACGGTTTGACTCAAATATCTGCTGATAGAGTATATTATGTTGATATGGAATATCAGATATCAACCCGCTAGCGTTTTCCACTGCAGTTATGGAGGCTCCTCCCTGACCACAGCTACATGGAAAACTGCATTTACAGCCTATTTCTTAACTAATTTACCACGCTTATTTAGTCTAGAAGTAGAATCGCTCTTAAATATTTTCTCAACATGAATAAATGTGTTAGCTAGCACGCCTTCCTAAAGGTTAGGATGAATCAAAGTAAGCTTAAGGTTGCTATGAAGGTAAATGTTGAGATGGCAAAGGTGAGCATGCAGGGAACAAATATGGCATTAAGGAATGAGAATAAGCTCCTAAATGCCCTAAGAACACGCACATACAGGTGTGTGTGTGTGTGTGTGTGTGTGTGTGTTTGTGTGCATGTTGTGCTAGAAATGACTCCTGGCCAAATGACTGGACCTCGGTCGTGTCCATCTGGAGGCTTTGTAGACTTTATGTAACCCTGTTTGTTTACTGGGAAAAGCAAGCAAAAGAGTCTCCTAAGTAAAGGTAATTTATTTCTTTATCCACTTACAACCATGAGCTCTATTTTATGTAATATTATGTGGACTGTCAAGGGAAAGCAAAGAATGGGAGGAAGACGGGGAGGTGGGAGAGAAAAAGGAGGTCTGAATCCGGGGAAGAGGGGGGGGAACAAAGGAATGCAGAGATAAATGTATGGGAGGAGGATCTTGGTGATAACTTATTGTGCAAAATAAAAGATAATGGATTTTCATCCCAGTGCACAACAAAAGCAAGAACCTGTCATCAGTTCTCATAATCTGTATCTCATTCACAGCTAAAAGAGTCTCATCTGGTGGATTTGATGCAACAGACGGCTAACTCCTGAGCGCCAAAGGTCCTTACTGTTTCATTAAAAAGAGAATAGAGATTCATCCTCTTTAATTACACTCTCTCCTATCAGTCATAATATGCCATGAAATAACTGACCCAGCTGCCAGCTGACCAGTACAGATCTGTGTTCCACTTTTCTGTATTGTTAGTTGTTTTGCACCCATACGGTTGCTCAATTGTCTGCATGCTCGACAACTTTTGCCCTCTTCTAATCACTGCTTAAAGGTCGAGATTTAGTCAAAAATTACTCCTGCATGTATTATCCCAATAAAAGCACTGTAATTAAATGTCAAGATGTCTCATTGTGATAGGTTGTAACTCTCAAGTCTGTATTCCGCACACATCCGGCTATGCTCACAAATTCAACTGGTGGTCCAATGAGGGCACTACAATTAAAGGTCAAAATTTTAAACTCAAATGTGATGCATGAGACAAAAGTGGAGCGAGTTAGTCATCTCTGCAAAAAATACATGCTTTCCTTTTCTTTCTTGTTACTTCGAGTGTTTCCTTTGTCGGCTTCCAGTCTGACCAATTCCATATCTGCTTTGAACATCCAGTGTGAGCTAAATGTGATTTTAATGCATTAAGGCCTGCCATATAACGTTATCTGGCGTGACTCATAAAAAGCCACATTGCTGACTGTGTAACCATATTACTGTGCAGCAATAGCGATGGTGTAACCTTAGACTCATTTAAAAGGGAGCCAACTGCTCAAAGGACCATCACATGATTCTTATCAGGTAGGAAAACACTTTTAATGCTTCCATTCCTTGTTGGCGTCATTTCATATAGTGTCTCCATGATACTGGTATGGTTTCTGCCATAACTCGTTGGACATTATCTCTGACTGCACTTGTAAAGCAATTTACAACAGTGAAAAATCCAGTATTCACTCTCCTTGCAGCCTCGATTTGGTGTTGACCAACTCCTGAGGGAAATATCAGACTCTTTTCTTGCTGCTAAATGCTCCACTAGGTTCACAAGCTAGCTACTAACTAGCTGTTTGGTGCTGGGCAGGTAGAAACCAAGCGGCACTCTCCGTGGCTGGCAAATGAAGCCAACATGGTAGTAACATGAATTTCAGCTCCTCAAACAGCCACTTGAGGCTGGCTACATAAGTTAATTGTAAAGGTAAAGGCCCCAAATTAAAATGTCCAACTTTAAAAGAAATAAACGTAAATCTGTTTCCGTCTTTACAGCTAAATTTCCCATTCATGACAACTTTTTATACAACTCACCTGTTTAAATCATTATTAAGGCTTAAAGTTATGCATAATTAAGGATATGGCTACTTTCAATATTGGGTGGCGTCAAAGGTGGCTGGTATTAGTAACCAGGCTATACCCATGCTCCACCTCTTCGCCCATTTTTGGATTAGCTGTTAACCAGCGGAGTCAGGACTGCCACGATGGCGACGGCCAGAGCCACCACACTGAGCTTCTCGATGGCTCTAGAAAAACATATTGGTGGCGTCATGGAGACTATGTCCACTTTTAATAAAACAGTCTCACCAAAACAGTAAAGTTGCGGGCCCTAAAACCAAAACAATGCACTGAAAGACACTAAAAGACTCTATAGAGCTGAGGGGAAATGCAGAGTTGGGTGACAGTTTTCTGCATTCTGCCACTACATGCAGCACTTTTCACATTACGCATCATCACTAAGTCCACTGTAAATGCAACACAGCTTCAAGTTCAAGTAGTGTTTTGTAAGTTTGGTTTCAAGTACACATAATAGCTTGTCATTGCTGATAGCAAACAATTACTAAATTACTACCATGATGGGGTAGACAACAATTCAAAAACAATTTACTGAATCCTCTGTTGAGATTCTCTTCTGGCGACAAAGCTCATTAAACACTTAATAATCCACCACATTTAATGTCTCAAATGAAATATTATTGCGAGTGTGTGTGTGTGTGTGTGTGGGTATTGTTCTGTCAATCCAGGCTGGGAAATGGAAGTGTGTATATACTGTGTGTGGGTTTAGGCATCGGCTGTCCTATAGACTGCACTGCAGAGCCTCACACTAAAACCTGACTTTAAATCCTAAAATTTTATGACAAAACCACAGAGCTTGAAAGAAATAGGAAATGCAGTTACTACACTAAGATAAGTGGGAGGACTCTGATCAGAGTGCCTCCACCCAACTGTGAAAATGTCTGTATGCCACACACTGTGCTTGCCTGGAGAGACAGAAACAACTTTCTCCAAATTCCTCCACAAGACCTTACCATTTACAGCCTCTGCTCAGATGAAATGAGGCACTAAGTGCACTGGAACACGGAGACACACTCATATTTGATTATCTGTGCTGTGCCATAAGTAGAATGGAAGTGAATAGATACAGCATTTTGTGCAGAAAAGTCTGCAATAAAGAATCTAAAATGAATGAATTAATTAAACAGCCAAGATACAAGAGAAAAAATAATTTGGCAAATTATTGAAAGAAATGACTACAGAAACTCCACACACATACAAACACCCCTCTGCACCTTCACTACACTCCTTCGTAGATAGTGTATCTCATCCACAGAGCGAATCATTATATCATATGGACATGGAGGATAAGATGTGAGTAAACACTATCTTACCTCATGACTCAGTGTGCCATCATGCTGCGTGTCTCCGCCCGACTGTATCCTAATCCTCAGGCTGCCACCGGCGGAAGGGCAGGCTCCAACAAGAACAATAACCACAACTGCAACGAAATTACTTTGTGTTTGGGGGGGGGGTGACAAATGAAAAAGAAAAAAGTAGTTGTGAAGCAGCTAAGTACTAGAAAGTGTAGAAAGTGGAGGAGGAAAACTAAATGAGAAGAAAGGGAAATGCTGGGACTTTAGGGGCAGAAGGTCCAAAAGACTGGTGATGGGGGTCAGGTGATTCAGCATGAAGGAAAGTCGCTTAATCTCTTTATCTGCCCCCCCTCCTTCTTTACATCTCTTGCTGTCTCCCTCTGTGGTATGATCCTCTTCAGGCTGCCTCTCTTTTCTCACCCTCCCTACCTCTCTTCACATCTGGGGATGTGATTTTTAGTTTTGTTTATAAAACTATGGCTCAGCATTGGCAAAAGCAGCAAAATGTATGTTCAGAACTGCTAATTATATTATTATTCATATTATTATTCTCACGTGAGGCATTCCATCTTGTTCCAGATGGTCCAATCATTGCTAAGCTTCCCTAAATGCACCAGCCAATGGGGTTTAAGCGCACTGACCGCTGTAACCTTTTTAGACTTTAAATACAGCAGAAGAACATTAACTGTTTCCCTGCACATTACGGAGTCAGAGAAGAGAGCGCAAAGAGGTAAATATGGAGGAGGAGGAAGCAAAGTGGAGGAAGAGTGAAGGGTCACTAGCGACTTCTCCAAGTAACAAAGCGAATTTTGCCCAAACTTTTTGAAATATCATAAAAAATGTGATATCATTAAAATGAAATAAATTAAGTCAGAATTTTTTTTTTTTTAATTGATCAGTATGAAAGGCATTTTTGTAAATATTGTATTCTGTATATCCTTTTATATGTGCATAACAATATGTATAACTGTATATGTATAATATGCAAAGTGTTATTTTCCATTTCTATTCAGATATTCTGTTTTAAGATGGGAACCCAGATCTAAAGAGCAAAATGCATTCATATTCCTCCGCTGGTTCTGATATATTCCTCAAAAGTTTAATCAGTCTCCGTGTAAAGATACTGAACACTCCGCAGGGAGTTATAGCTGATTTAAAGACATGGTGAGAGTGTCATCCACTGAGTGTGTTCAGACTTTTGTCTTTCTGTGAAAGGGTAATTATATATATCAGGGCTTGGTGGAGTGATGGAGAGTGGAAGCAAAGAAAAGGAAAGAGAAAAAGAAAGGCTTGATGAACAACACCCAGGGTTTTCCCACTTGCCAGAGACTGAGATTCTCTAAAGAATTCAAGGAGGAGAGGTGATTTATGGTCTCTATCTAAACTAACGCAGGGCTTGTTTTATCCGCTCTCACAGTCCTGCTACTGGGAATCAGACTCCCATTACTGAAGCACTCATGATTAAAACCAGATGAAACAGATAATCACCACCACTGTGGGCTGAAAGCTAAGTCTCAGTGAGAACACTTGCATTCATGTGCTGGTGGCTCCCATCCTTTCTAGAGGGGTTAGTGTTATTTTTCTTGCTGCTAAAAAGGGGGAAAGAACAAGCCTTGCCTTCACAGAATGATTTTTTTAAAGACCGCCAAGTGTCTTGATCAAAATATCAATGTAGCGCCATCAGAAGCGCAGAAAGTATGCAAAACCACTTATGGATATTGGTGGTCTTAATGAAAACGTATTGATCTACCTTGTGTTTGTATCAACGGACTCGTTATATTGCACTGTAGTCTACATCAGTATAATACATGAGACAGAAATGATTTACGGGAACAGATTCAATCCGCTGACTGAATTTTGATGAAAATATGGGAAATAATGAATCTCATTGCTGCATTCTGGCACTGACTAGAAAACACTGAGAGACTCATTACAATAAGAGGTCAAATCAAGTTGGCGTATTTAAAACTAACTGCATCATGGAGAATGGCATGTTTACTGTTACCTTGATTAAATGTGAATCTAATGCACACAATCATGCATGCATTTGAGTGACATGACGCTGACAGGAATTATGTGCCTTGCTTTCAAGGACACTTTGGCATGAGGCCATATTGACTTATTTTTTACAATGCCAGCGGTGCGACTCTGGAGACTGTAGTATCTGTCAGTTGGTCTGTCCACAACTTAAGTACAGTGTGAAGTCATTACTTAACTACCGGATGGATTACCTTGAAATTCTGTACTTTTACCGTCCCTAGAGGATAAATCTGACCCTGACTATCTAGCCGCACCAAGTCAAAATGTGTCCTATTGGGTGTTATCAGCAAGTTAAAATTTAGCTTAGCATTTATTAGACGAATATAGACATCCATGACTTCCAGATGATGGATCCTAATGGCTTTACTGACCCTGACTTTTAGCCACAATACTTTGGTACACAACCAAATATCTCCAATTTGTGCTCGTTAGCAAATGTTAGCACGCTAACTTGTTAAAATAACATGGTGAACGTTACACCTGATAAACCTCAGCATGTCAACATTATCACGCGAGCAGGTTAGCATGCCAACTTTAGCATTTAGCATGTAGTTCAACATGTAGGAAAAGACTATTTGCAAGGCAGCAATATGAGTGTCATTCATTCTGTACAATATTATGTGCTTAATGTTCATTTTAAGTCATCTGATTATACTGGGAAAAGGGTGTGGCCAAATTCCTATTTCTCACCAGTAGATTGCACATGAAAGTGATTCTGTCACTTATTTTCACCTTGTCCCTGATGAATTCTCTAGTTATTACAATGATGCACTTACTCATCATCACCGAGAAAAGATGTCTCCCTCCACGCCACCTCCCTGGTTCGCACTTCAGAAGAGACCTTGACTGAATAAGATGTCTTCAGGCGCCGGTCCTCGAACGCTTTACCGCCACTGGGACCGGTCACAGGAGTCGAGGCATGGTCGGAGCTGATTGACGTGAGGTCGGTGCTAAGGTCAAATGATGTCCACGAAGAGTCAGAGGAGGCAGAGGGGCTGGTGTCCACACGCTCCTCTTGCAATCCATCTCCTAGGTCCATGACACATGAAGAAAACATTGTTCACACGAGAACGGGGTGATGGAGAGTAAAAAAAAAAACTGAAAGAATGACCAAGACACTTGGATGAAGACAACAAATAATGTCTTGATAAAGCAAAAGCTTGGAGGAGATGAAAATAAGGGAAGCAGAAAATGCTTCCAAATTAGACAAATGTATGGCAGGAAATATGTCTGCGCGCTCCTGCTGGCCAAAAGCTTCCCGCTCTCTTCTCTTCTGTCTTGATAAAGTACTGAAGAGAGTGAGCAGAGGAACGGAAAGACAAAAGACCAATCGCCGGGAAACATTAGACAATAGGGATGGTGATGGATGTGAGGGGAAGGAAAAGAAAACCACTCAGGGAGTAAAGAAGTCGTCAGACACAGATAGGACCCAGCCACTGCAGATGGAAGGGGGTGAACACAAACAAGAGGCAGAATCAGGTGAAAGGTGCGAGCAGCAGCACTTATGAGGTGAGAGCTCACATCTCATTACATCCCATTTCCCACCCCTCAAAAATTGAATCATGTGGTAAGAGGATAGAGACGGTGCGGGACGGGAAATCGATTTGAGATGCATGGAGAGGCTTGAACTGGTGGCTTCTGTGGCTACATGATAGCAGCAGGCAAGAGAGTGCGGTCTTGGGTTGCAGCGATAAGCAGTTCATTACAAGAAGTCTGACGCGGCCCAAATACAATTACGTCTCACCACTAAAAACCCATTAGGACCTCAATATGGGGAGGCCAGGTTAGCCAGCCTCCCCATAGGTGCACTGGGAATAGACTAAGAGCATAGTTCTGCAGAAAGTAAAGATACAGTGCTTGGGTACTTTGCTCATCAAATCCAAGTTCCTTTTAGTATTTAACTTTTTCAGGGTATTCAAGCGTATGCCTATAGGTCAACTGCACCAGAATAGTCATTTATTGTTGTACAGTTATAATATATAAAATAATCAAATCAGATCAGAATCTGCATGATAGCATGGCAATAGAAGGAAGGACTCAGCTTACTATATAAAACAATAGCAAATCTTCTGCATTATATTATCTATATTTCTCTAACAGCAGTCCAGACAAACCAGAAGCCAGAAGTCACTTAGCTTAGCAGGGGGAAGACAGCAACCCTGGCAAAACAGAAAGAAAAACATGCCTAGCAGCACCTCTAAAGCTAATTAATAAACACAATGTGTCTCATTTGTTAAATGCAAAAATAAACAGAAATGTAAAAACAAGTAATTTGCAGTACAGGAGGAAGTAAATCATTTACTAATGGAATTATTTATCATGAGCTATAAAAAGGTGCTGGTTGCTAGCTCTTCCCCCCTGCTTCCAGTCTTTATGCTAAGCTAAAATGAAAGGATCCCACGTGTCACTTTTGATGGACGCAACACTGCCTGCTGCAGGAGGGACTATTGATTCTTGAACTGACCACATTGGACAAATGTGCTGTATTATTATATTGCTGTAACTTTGCCCACCAAGTCTGTAAACGTCCCTCAACACAGTGGTGTTCGAGGACTACCAGTCTCAAAAGTGCCTGATTTGGAGCAAAATGTTGATCTTTCATCTCTGCCAAAAACATGTCCACCTCTGCTTAGAACAACAAGTACCAGAAGATACAATCCATCTTCAGCAGACAAGGGTACATTGATTTGATCAAAATTTCCACTTGCTCTCCAAAGCTCGCAGGGCAACGGACAGTATCATAGCACATCAATAGCAGACCCTGTCTTGCCGTTTGGGCTTTTATTCTGGTAGTTTTATCTTTAAAGACCTTTGATTAAATAGTGTCAAAGTAGTGTCAAGTTTTCACATAAACAAGCTAGATTCAATAGGGGGTTCGCTTTTAAGTAGCTCAAAGACAAAACAGAAGAGCCATGTTGACAGGGACAGCAGATTCAAAATGTCAAGCGGTGGCGACAGCATTTTTAGACTTCAAGTTTTAATCAGCTGTAGTCCGGGGATATGGAAGGTCAAGGTAGCTGATAAAATTCTCCCATCTGCTTTTAAGTTTTAATAGGGTAGTGCTTTGTGAGGTTTTCTGTGGTTCAAATCTATTTGCCAGCTCCCTGTGGATTTATCTTAGAGTTAAAAAAAAATAAAAAACGGTAAGAAGGAAGGAAGAGGCGCAGGAATGAGCAGGCATCGATCAAGGTAGTACAACGCATTGGAAAAACCGAGCAGGGCAGTGTGGGCAGACACAGTCATGGTGCTTTTTCTACATGTGAGAAGTTGTTAAGCTTTAGGAAGTCTTTATTTGAAACTCTATGAAGAAAAGTAAACAGACATTGTTGGAAATAAACAGAAAAGTTTACAGGCTATGCAAAACATACCTCTGTACATAACACAAGAAACATACATTGTATTATACATACAGTGGTTTATATGATACTGCATAGACAGATGTCTGGAATGGGTCTTGTCAAGTATTTTATAACCAATTCAACAAACAACATATGAACAGTGATCCAGTGGTGTGCAAAGAAAAATAAATAACATACTGATCAACAGGTGTTTTGTATTTACATTTTCACAATGTCATGACAAACTAAAAATTAGCTTTTGTTGCATTTACAGATATTAGTTTCTGACTATTTCTTATAAAATGTTTGGCAAACAGCATCCGTTGTTAAGTTGTAAATCACATACATGTAAACTAATTGAGTTTTGAAACATTCAAGTGATTGCACTGAATAGGTCTAAAACAATCTTTAATATTTGAAAATACTGTTTTCAGCCTCCGGTTTTTAACGGTATGTTAAGATTACCTGTTGGTAAAGATTACTTTCAGTACAAGATATTACAACTTTGCTGTGTATGAAAATGAAGGAGCCACACGCTTTGCCATTGTGTCTTATGCTGTCTGTTACTGACGGTGAGAGGAACGGGTAGAAAACATTTAAATAAAAAGCTGCTCGGCATTTATCGGACATGAACAGGACAACATGAAAAGCAAAACAAAGCAAGAAACACAATGTCTCATGGACAGTAAGTGGACATTACACATCCAAAAAGTGTAATGCAAAAGAACATTCCAGAGGAAACAAAACGACATTCCTGAAAGTTTTAGCGCATCGGTAAATTAGAATTGCTCAGCGAAAGCAGCGAAGCATCTCCAGGATAAGAAGAGCAAGTCCTGCTGTAGCTGCAGAGGAATTATTTCCGAAAGAGGATCACTGGTGGCGCTGCAATGGAAGCGCTTACAGGAAGTCACAACACTGAGAGGGGCCCACACTACCAAGCAGGCAAGCAAACATACAATGCCCTGAAGAGTATTCAAAGTGAGTTTATTGGGCAGCCAGAACAAGAACACAGGGCTTTTCAATCTGTGTCCCTTCCTATTAACACAATATTCCAAAACTGTGGCTATGAGGAACCACAAGGTCAGAGTGGGCGAAAAAGGAGCTCTGCCCACAGCTGAGTGATTCAAAACTTGTTTTATCCGGCCTCTAATACCTACAGAGGCTGGAGAACTTCCCAGCCTGAGCCTGGCTTTAAAAAGTGTAGGCCAGGTAATAAAAAAAAAAAAAAAGAAAAATAGCAGATGAGCAGCTCTCTCCTATGAATTAAACCTTATGTGGGGCTTTACGGAATGGTAGCGCATGCCAACACACATGCCTTGGACGAGTACACTGAAGCAAAGCAGCGCAAGGTTGCTTGACATGCAGGGCAGTCCCACAAACAGAGCATTGGGTGAGGGTTAGTGGCGCGTTCGAAGCAACTGGTTCCACACGGCAACGGCGGGAAAACTAACATTAGGCCAGAGGCAGAGAAAAAGGTTTGTCCAGGACAACAACGCAGCTGAAGTCCAGAGAAAGCTGCTACTTAGTCCTCTGCGCACGAGCCCGGACAGGTCGGTCTCAACAAGCTGAAGGGGAAGTTCAGTGTAGAGACAAGCAAGGGAAGGAAGCACAATGGCCCGACGTCTCCTTCAATAAACTGGCCTCGGTTGTTTCATGCTGTAGTGGGCCTCGGATGCTGACACATATGCCGACTCAGGGAAAAAATCCTCGTTGAACTCTGCCATAAACCTAAATGAGAGAGGGCGGGAAAGGGAAAGTACAAGAGAAGGAAATCTGGTGAGATATTTCGACACATTAAATATTCAACATAAGCCGGTTGTCACATGACAAAACAGCACGGACCCCGATAGGCTTACGTGAGGCAGGAAAGCATCTCATATGTCACGTTCCAGTTCACTTTAACTTCAGGTTTTCCTAGATATCCCTGGCTCATTCCACATAAATCCTAGACCCCTTGACCTCTGTCCTGGGGTATATATGCCAAAGACAAAGCCTCCTCATCCATCCCTATACCGCCACCAGAGAACCAATCGCTATGACAGAAAGACAGAGAACATGAGAATGACCGACCAACAGTCAGAGAGGGAAAGAGTGAAAAATCCCCACCCCACCCCACCCTCCCATCTAATCAGCAGCGGGGAAAACTAATCCGGAATCTTCTTAGTATCCGCTACTCGGCCAAATCCTCTAAATCTTGCCATCTCATCTTAGCTCCACCGGCCCTCCTAATCTCAATGCAAACAAATTATCCTCATCAGAGGAAAACTTAAGAACGATTTGACAACGAATAACAAACAAGACAACCTAATGGGACCATAAAGGGAACACGGGAGAACCCTGCAGTGAACAAATCAAAAGTAAGTAGATAAATTAAGTTTATTTAAACCTAATTCTTCACTGCCAGCTAAAAAAAGTAAATCATTATGATTCACTGAAAGGCACTGAACAGGTTATAATGCATATTTATTAATTGGAAAAAAATTTTTTGGGCTGTTTGGTGCAGGATATTCAGACTTGTGCTAATCTCTATAGTTGTGAGATCAGTAATAACACAAGGCAAGCCGCTTTAGGCATACACATTGTAAATCAGCATAACGTGTGCACGCACACACCCACACTTAATCATAATCATTCTTGCGGAGAAAGGGAGAGTGAGAGATCAACTGTGGCCAAATCCCAGAATGCAATGCACTTCAGTCTCTGCGACATCAATCAGTTTTTTTTCCCGCTCGGCACAATCTGCCACGAGGCTGATTTCAGAGTAAAAAGGCATGAAGGCTTTCCCACTGTTTCAGTTTGTGTCCAGCCTCCTGCAGAGTCCCCAGCACAGTCAAAATATTAATTAGTTGCCGAGGAAAAACGTCAGCATATATTCTCCATTCCGTATTATCAACCTGTCTTGGCTCATCACAGAGCTACAGAGGAGATTGAAAGTGCAAAAGTTAAAAGCACTTCACTCTTCTTTGCAAGTTATTGTCTGTGACGTTCTGCAGATTAATGTTCTATGACAAGAGATGCATCAGTGATTTGCATCCAGTGCCAGTGGAGTGAAGTAAAAGACCCTTCTACCCATGTTTCCTCGACTGCTGATGACACTGCATGAGATGCTTTGCCCAGAGGAACTGCTAATGCTACTGAAAATAATAAGGTCTCTGTATTTCATTTTGCACCGAGTGTTATGGTCCCATTTTGACAACGCTGGTTTAGAAGACTTCTGTCCCGCCGTGACAAAAAATATCAGCTGAAGGCATCACATAGCTGAATACAGTAATCCTTTCATACTGCACACCCGTCTCACATAAATGCTAGTTGTAGCTATTTTCAAAGACCACCTTGTGGTTTTTGTGGCACCAAGTACAGAGCTCCAGTTTATTTATTTATATAATTTTTTTTTGGTTGAGTGGGGGAACAGAGGTAATTTTGGCTCTCAGTCTCAAGTTTGTCACTGTGCCCACTTCCACGGTGAGTTCAAGTGCTGCTCCACAGCACTGCTTGGTGGCAGAAGGCGGTACTGCGTGTGTTTGATTAGAGAATGAGAGGACCTAAATCCCCCAGGTTTGGGACCGGCTGAACTGAAGATCGCTAGGGAGGATTTAAAGATTAGACTCCCGCGCTTGTGTAACGCCCACTCATCTCCCTCCCTCTAACACATTCTCTTTCTCACTCCATCTCTTCCTCCCCTCCGTGTTCTCATTTACTTTACTCTTCCTTGCCTTTTTGTTTTGGTTATTGTGGTGTATTGATAATTTCCTGACAATCACTGTTTTTGTGTTTCTAGGAATTCTATTGTTGTCGTTCATCTTTTAATCCCTTGCTTTTTCTATGTTCCTGTCACGCAGGCTACCAAACACTTCACTACATCGCGGTAGTGGAGATAAGACACTAAATGTGATTGTCTGTTCTACAGACTGTGCCAGTAGCTTCCAGGTTTCCTCTCTCCCTGTGAAATGAGAACTTCCTGTAGCTCAGGTAGTTGTTATTGAGCTTTAACACTTAAAGCGAGGTCAAACCTCGGGTAATGGACCGTGCAGGTTATTAGCAAGGTGCATTTTAGTTCCTAGTTAATGTCCCATTCCTTGAATGCGGCACCTCACCTTCTGAATGATTTATCCTCCAGGGAAATTATATCTGACTTCATACAGCTTCTGACCACCTGACGGAACAATCTATTTTTCCAGAAGGGGGTGAGACTTCAATATTATGTGTGAATCTTTTAGTGGAGCGACTTTAAGCCTTCAGGCCTGAGTGCTCCAACGATTGTTTGTGTCCCATCTGCACAGCGTGAACAAACCTGTATTCTTTAACCCATTTTAATTAAGTCGCTTCTATGCCTCTCTTGCTTTGTAAAGAACGTACCTCTTATGCGTAAAGGTAATAACACTGCTACATTTGAACACAATTATCGTTTACCTGAGAAAGAGTTCTAAATGCTTGACCAGGGCTCGAAGATTCCTCTCAGGGATCTGCATCTTTCCCAAGATCTCAGGAAGCTTCACTGGAAGAAAAGCAAGACGGTGAGCATGGGAGGAGTTGCACAAAGGGACAAGAGACTGGCGGGAATCATCAAAACAGTAACAATTCAACTGCGGAAATGAGTACAGAGAACCAGTGAGAGTAAAACCATCAAAGACACCAACCAAAAAGCCGCAAAAGGTGCTGAGCGCCGTACAGGTAGGAGGGGGGAGGAAGCTGGTCGTTCAGAGGGTAGTTATCAGGAGTCAGCTTCCAACTGAGGACCTGGTTGACAGAGTACAATGAAAAAGCATTTAACAGAAACTTACAACATATTTTATTCACTGAATCTGAAATGCACTTTTGAACTGGTAATGAAGTTCTGATAAATATGCTTCAACTGATTGGTCAATGTTAACTTGGCGATACCATGGGCCTGAAAAAGTGCAAGCAAGAAAAGTTTTACATATTTGGTATTTTGCGTTGTCTGACAATTAGACCTCATACGGATTGCTTAGATTCTCTCCCTGCAATGAGGGAGGCAATTTATGTAACTATGCTAGTGTCCTTGAGCAAGTCATCGCATCTCTTCCCGCTTACAGTGTGTTCACACAATTTAATCACCTCATTAAGCTCATTGTTTCTCCGGCTCTCGAGGCCATAGAAAGGCCCACTTCGCTCTTTGCTTGGCGTCAAGGGCAGCGGGGAAGATGAGCCACTGTGCACTGGGGTTTCTGGGTAAAGTGGAAGAACAGAGAGCGACAACATGTTTAAAAAATAAACTTCTTGCTGCGTAGCTTATTGCTCATTAACCAAAATGAATCAATGACAGCAAGGATTAATGCAAGCAACAAAAAGTTTTGAGGGAGCAAAGTTAGTCTAAGGAGAGTGTAGTTGACAGGGGATGAATGTGGGAGGAAAGAAGTAGGATAGCACCATCTACTGGGTCAAACTGGCTATTACAAACACAAAAGGCTGTCAGTACACTTAACATGATTATACTAAAAGCTTTATTTAACAGACTAGGACAATATATACATACATACATCTTGACAAGTCAAAGGATGAGCTTCATAGAGTGGAAATAGGAATAAATATGTAGCGATAGAAAACTTTACAAGGTCAGTTTGAATGTGACAGAGTAATACCACAATAATAATAATAATAATAATAATAAGTAATATTTTTTGTGTCAGCTTACTTCTGTCGAGGTTGAGGAAGAACTTGGGCTGGGATGAGGTATCAACTAAACGGCGTTTGAGCTGCGGGGATGCTGTGGCACTGCCTCCTCCTGGGTCATCACATTTATTACAGAAAAATAACTGTAGCAATATGCTTCACAAAACATGAGAGATCCCACAAATTACTGATAAAACATACAAGAATACAGTCTCTTTATAGGCAATGCAATGTTGGATTGTTTTCAAAAATTACCTCCACTGCTTCCTTCAGCGGGCCGGTCACCTCCAGATGTGTTCCTGGTGGAGCGTCTGAGCGACTGCGACTGGTATGAGATGCAGTCCATGTCAGGGTGACGCCGGCGCTTCGGGGTGGGGGCTGGGGCGGTGGGAGTGGTTGCAGAAATGTCGCTCAGGGCAGGTTGGCTGTCTGTGGACTGGGGGGTGGGAGGGTTGTGCCCCAACGGGCTCGGGCTGCGTTCTCGCTGGGCGCTTCAAACGCAAATGGAGAGAAAAAGGCTTACAGCTTCACGGTAAAGCACAACAGACAAAATGCAGTTCACTGCAGCCAAGCAGTGGTTTCTGAAACAGCATGTCGATTTATCATCAAACACTTACTTGCTGGAGCAGGGGGAGCTTTCATTGACGGCCAGGAAAACCCTGGAGGAGCTGACCTTTTTGAATTGAGCTTGCTCACAGGGGTAGAGGAGGATCATGGGTAAGGTGAAGTCAAACGTGATCCTCAGGCCGTCGACCATCTCCTTACACAACTCCTCGCTGAAAAGAAAATTTAAGGATCATTACCTCATAACTAAAGCTTATAATCATACATGCACATGTAGAAATGAATCTGATAATTTCATAAACATGAACGATTATTTCACCGCTGGCAGATGATCTATGTTGGCTCATGTGTGTTCAGGCTCACCTCTTCTCTGGAGGGATCGGCTGGGGGCTGCTGCTCTGTGTGGTGGTCTGCTGACGCCGGTACCTCTCGTTGGCCATGAACGCTTTATTGATGGCAAAGTGCTTGACGTAGGACTCTAGGATGTGCACGACATTCGTCTGACAGGGAACCATCACCAGCTAGGGGGGAAAAAAACAGAGCCAATTATGAATAAGCCTCAGGTTGATTTAATTTAGGCATGCTTTTTTTAATATATAATTTTGGGGGGGATTTTATTCCCTTTAATTGATAGTGACAGCTGAAGAGCGACAGGAAAGACACAGCAAAGGCCACAGGTCGGAGTGGAACCAGCAAGGAGCCCTGGTACATAGGGCGCCAGCTCTACCAAGTGAGCTGTCAGGGCGACACCTGCTTCACAATACATGTATCAAATTCCTAAAAGACTATGTTTAACACTCCCTACGATCTGCACATACCTTCTTCCTCTTGTTGATGTAAAAGCAGTCATCCTCCAGTTTCTTCTTCAGAATATCCGGGATGTTGATGTCAACATGGACGACCTTCTCCTCGCACTCCCTCTTAACATTAAGGTCCGGCTCAACCCTCTGAAACAAACGAGATACGAACCTTCAGGTAGACGCTCTATAGAACCCAAGAGGATATGGCTTTCTGTGGAAAAGTCACGGCTATAAAACTCATGTTTGGTTTAACTAGTTTTAACTAGGGTGAGTCAGCTAGTTTGCATAAAAATATTGGTTTACCAAACTGATAACAGTAAGATCTAGACTATGTTTAACCTACAAGGCCACAGGTGTTTACTATAAACGTACATTACACTGGAATGAAGGAAATTAACATAATTTTCTGATGCAAGTCGGTCGAGATAACGGCATCAACTAAAGGCCTAAAATGTAAATGTTGGTCTATCTATGCCCCTTTCTGAGATGGAAACTGCACTGATCCACTTCACCATTTTGTTAATATCCTCAGAGAAGGTGCTGTCCCCGCTATTTGAAGAGTCAGGGTCAGAATCGTCGCCGTCACTGCTCTCCGAAGACGAAATCAGACCTGGTGACGGTGAAAAGTACGGAGAGGGATTAATGTGATTGCTGAGGGAGGCTGGGAGCGAAAAACACAAGGACGAGAAAAAGATTTCTCACATGCGTCATCACTGTCGTCCTCCTTAGGGAGAGTCTTCAGAGAAGATTTAGTACCAGACTGACGACGACGCCTCTTCGCCCATCCCTTTCTCTTCCTACCGCCAGGACAGAAAACAAAAACACATGGCATCTGTATTAGTCTCTTCGAAAGACAGAAAAGCGACAAGTGTCATGTATTTTCACTGGCAGCATTGTGCCGTCCTTGTTGAAACAGATACACATACATGAAAATATACTCAATAGTTAAGATATTTTGATGGTGTTTACCTCCACGGCTGAATGAATGAACATAATATGAACTTACATGCGACCTAGAGCTTTGCGAGCCAGTTTATGTTGCAATTTACGGTTTTCCTCAGTGTCCCTTAGGACATGATCCTCTGCAGCCCAACGATCCCAGCTACCCAAAAACACACACACATTTAAAAAAAATAATAAAAATCACACACACCTGCATCATTACACAAGTTGATGAACATGAGATTCTGCAACGATACACACTACAATGAGTATGATACAGTTAGGTAGGTGGATGGCAGTAATTCTGGGTTCATCTACCGGTAAAAGTAGATGATCAATTAATTAATGTTACCTCCTGTTCCAACCGTTGAAGTGAATCAGGTACTTTGGGATTCTTCTTCCATGTTCATCTGTACCTATCAAGACATCAAGGACCTGTAATGTGAACACACGATGAGCGCGGCGTTTTCTAGAGGCTCAAGTGGGTTTGAAAGTCTTTGCATTTTCAACAGGAAATATTATTATTATATATATTATTATATTAAAACAAAAAAAAACAAAATGGCAAATCAGTCATTATCATTTAGTTTACTTTATTGGGCTACTGAAGTACTATAATAACCTCATTACAACCTTACAGTTTAGCTTGGAACTAGCTGCATTAGCTTTCCTCATAAATTGCAAGAAACTCGGGAATAGCAGTAAAATCTGTTTATAATTAATGTGCAACTCAATGTACAAGTAATTACACAATACTAATGCCCTTCTCAACTTAGCATCAAATAACCCAGCTATAACACTAAAATGATGCTGATAAAATGATAAAACGGAGCATTCAGCATCTTGCTTTTCATACTTTTAAGTGGCTGTAACAATTGTGAAAGCAGGACTCAAACGTATGTTAATGTTTCACATTGCTGTACAGCTTCGTCTGTGAAACACCTGAAGCGTCTTACACCACTGCATCTCACACACATTTAGTTACATGTTACTGGTAACGTTTAGGTCTCTAACATCGGTTAGCAAAAGGCAAACCAGTGTGAGTCGATGGAAACACTCAGTTGCCCTCCATTAGCTTTAGCCTGACAGCTAAGTAGCCACCTAGCTTAGTCAAAACAACCGAGTTAACAGACAAGAAAATAAAAACTTAAACTCGGCTTTTTAGTCTGTTTCAAACACATAAACACCGTATCGTTAGTTCGCATGCAGTGGCTTTAAAACAGACCTCAGTAAGTGTTACAATAGTCCGTGTTGGCCAAGTTAGCGGGGCAGATGTGGTGGTGCGTTTGTTTATTGTGTGTTTTAGGTGCATTAAAGTACTCTGAATGATAACTACCCCGGCTATAAAATATCTCCAGCGTTAATTTAAATAACATAACTGCATGCAGTGGTAATAGTTTTGGCTGAAGTGTCTCACCAGGGAGGCTAGTTTAAAACGAACTAACAGCTAACGTTACAAAACAACATAACGTTATTTGTCTTTACTACTTAAAAAAAACATGAAAACATGCGTTTAAAAAAAAACCATGTGCAATCAAACGTACCCCGGAAACCAGATAGCGTTACATGAACAGCTAACGTTATATTACAAAGGCCTAAAGTGGCCTTCACGGTCGACTCCCAACGTTATATCTTTAACCTTACAGTATCTACCTTGCTTTTCCATCATATATTATTTGTTATTACTAAGTCCTCAAACCGTGGAGCTAAATTACTTGAGCTAAACATTACCTTAGCGTCATACAACACTTTAGCCTTGGTGGGGTCGGGTTCAAAGCACAGGACTCGTTCTCCTTTGTGAAAATGATATTTAATTCCCCGCGAATTCATTTGTTCATGGCGACGTGTGGGAGAGGGGCATCGATCTGGACCCTATAAACTCCTTAACCCTTTCCTGGCCAAACTCTTTCCTGTGAGGGGGGTCTTCCACAAAAACAGAGCACGGAGGGATGGCGCTGTTGTGGGACAAATGCAACCATAGCCTTTTGCTGCCTTCATGGCGCCTCGTAATTTCCCCTTCTTCGGGTCTGCGGAAACAGAACTGGGTTGTGCACATGGCCTGCTGTGCGTAGGGACTGTTCGTTATTCATGAGAGGGCAGGGTGGCTCAAAACAGAATGAAATTATCTTTCAAGCACAATAATAAAAGTGTGAAAAAGTCCAGATCAGTTTCTGATCTGATTCTTGTGGCCTTACCTGTTCCCTCACAAACGTCTCCTCACTCTCAGCAACTAATCTCTCCATGTCTGCAAGTGTCCTGCTGATATTAGCTCCCCTACTAGCCAAGCCAGTGAAAATGTTAGTGTTGGGGTTTTTTTTTCAACAGTGGATATTTCATGTGGGTTTTATTGGATGTGCTATTTTTGCTGGATTGGACTCAAAGTGACAGCTGCTGGATGGAAACAACACTGGTAAGTTTGTTTGCAGACCGCCGTGTTTGCTTGGTTATTGTAGTCCTACAGGGTGGCATGGGGTGGTGGCTCCCCTAAAAATTACCATGCCACCCCAATTTGGTGTCAAATGCTTTCAAATTAAACACATGAATTTAAATTAATTTAAAAAAAGAAGATGTTAAGAAATGGAAATTAACAGGTAATTTAATGATCTGTTATGGCTAAATTTTAGACTGGAAATGTGGAAAAATCAAACAATATATTGATTTCTTATGCCACCTTAAGATATTTGTATTCAATACTCAACAATGTAATGTGTTTGAGTTCAGATATCTTTATTTAGGGTTTTTTTTCAAAGCAAATATTCATATGTGTGAGGGTGTGCGATTAAATCAGCATATATTTCTGCCATTCTCTGGCCACCCCATGAATATAGATCTGCCCCTTGTGGTTTGTATATGTGTCTTGAATGTTTATGGCTGTGTGTGCATCCAACATGTCAAATAGTTTACTTACTATTCCTAAAGTCTGCCTTTTTAATTCTTTATCTGACTGAGGTTTGTTTATACATGCAACTGAACATTAAACACACACGTCTCTGTCACAATTTCAATGTGAGATTCAATATTGATGTCGATATTTCAAGAATTTGTAACTTTTATTTCCATGCCATTAATGTGTGAGGGCGGTTGAATAGACACTGTAGTACGCCTATCCTATCCATCCTCATCCATTGTGTACCATTTCGTTGCTTTGTTTTGAGCATTTTTGAATGCACAACTTCTAGTCTCAACATTTCCCATTAACAGTGAAGGCAGCATGAAAACCGCAATTCCACTACTTCCAATGGTCTCTCACGGACGCCGTAGTAGCGGTGCAATTTCAAGAAATGGCCAACAGATGTCAGTATATGAGCACAAAAACACTTCCATGAACTCAGTTGCCTCAGTGGTGAAGTCACCACCAGACTGCTTTCATTCCATTAGGTTAATTAGCTTGACTACATGCAGGGTATTTATTTAGTCTAAAGCCTACTTATTAGTACTTTGTATTAGCAATTTTTTGTTTGGGCCGTGTGTACGAGTGACATCATAAATATTAAGCTTTCAAACTAATGTTCAAGGATCCCTTTGGGTCCTTCGGGGATCCATAAAAAAAACATGTGAAAGAGATTTGTACTGTTATTTAGCTTTATTCATCCTAATTTTAATTACACATTTTATCTTCATCTTTATAATCTCCACATCCAGATGAAAAAAATAGATCCTACAGGAGGGATAAAAAACTCACCAAAGAGGAACGCCATCTGTGTCTGTTTAGGGATCCATGACATGAAAATTATTAAAAAACCTGCGGAGGATATATTGGACCCTTGCAAACGGCCTCAATTACAACTCTGCATGATCATATTCTTAGATTAAATATCTATATTAAACCAACCTATACAGATGAAGCAACCCGGGGTATCATACACCCCCTTACCTTAGGGTAGCAACTCAAAGAATTTGTACAAGTTCGAACATCGGCATACCACTCAACAAGAGGTGCACATTTAAGGATAGTCGACGTCATAAATCACTGCAGCCTAATGTTTGAATGGGTCCATTCAGCATCTGGATTGGGGGTATGAACCATTTGTTCAAGGTAGAATTTTAAAAGGACGGGATGGTTTTGCTCCAATTCCCCTAATGCTGAAGCTTAGGACATTTTTCGGGTGGTTCCGAATCTCTTGCTGGCTGCTTGGTGTGAGAATCGGTGGTTGACCCAAAACCTGACTTGTTCCTGAGTGGGATTGATGCAGGTTCCCTGTTGC
>NW_023340206.1:3961160-3970954 GCF_004916995.1 Morone saxatilis
AGGAGGAGGAGGAGGAGGGGGATCCTTTTCAGAGATGAGAAAAGAGGAGACAAAGCGAAAGAAGATGAGCAGATGGGTAGAATAGTGGAGGAGAAAATTAAAGGAATGAGGCAGAAGAGGAGGATTGATGGGTGGAGAGAAGAAACAGGAGGAGAGAGGCCAAAAAAGAGGGGGTGAATTCATGAGTGTGGCCTCATGAATAATGGGATAGGGGCATCTAATCCCACCATCTCAGTAGCTGGAACAGTGACACAAGAGGCCTCAACAGGTCCGGAGAAAAGAGTAGGACAGAAAACTGTTGAAAATGCTCAAAGTGGATGTGAAGTACGATGACATTCTGAAATCTGAAAGTAGTTAAAGTAAAAATGGCAACTGTAAAAAGGATGAGTGAGGAGAGGAAAGTGAGTTGTTTGAAGGCTAGGTTAAAGCTGCAAAGAGGGAAGAAAATGAAAAAGGAAAAAGAAGACAGTAGAGAAGGATGCAAAAATAGTTGGACTGCGACACCTACTATAGTTGTTTTCTTGGTAACAGGACTGGAAAAGTGATGTAGAAGCTTTGCAGATGAAAGAGGAGGTTTGGGCAAAATAGCCAAGCAAAGATGGATGTTCACAGGGTGGGAAATACCTGAAGAAATAACTGGGTGGACAAAGGAGCAAACAAGTACAGCGACAGAGAGGAGCGGTCAATGAAGGAGAAAAGATTGGGGAAGAAGATGAGAGCAACTCTGGAGGACAGGAAAAGAGGATGCACAAAGTGTTTGCCGTGTATTATCATGGGACCTCAGTGGTTAGAGCATTCTGATATGCTGTCTGTTGAACACTAATGGCTTTCTAGTTTCTCTGTGTGTATGTACATGTTCTTGGCATCCATCAAGCTACGATTTTATCACAAATTTCCTTTGGGAGAATTGTGCTGGGGGTAGAGCTCCTTAAAAGGCAACCTGGCTTTTATTTGTGTGAAATAACCCTGTGTAGCAACTAATTCATTCATATTTTATCAATGTCCTACAGAGACCACAAGCACTTAATAGGGGATGGATTTTTTGCGACCACAGAATACTTGTGTGTCCTCTGTCCTCAGAGGATGTCAGTCACATTAACCAGCTGTCCCAATTCATTTTGCATTTGAGCACCTGCAGATTTTACATCTGGCTGACATCCCAGACTGCTTATGCTCACAAAATCTCCAAAGCAAGCATCCCAGGCGATAAAAATAGCAACTGGATTTTTAAAGTTGCACATACTCAGTTTTAATTTGTCTTTGCACATACAGTATACTATTTATCAGTGATGGAAAGCCAAATGGAATGGAAACATGTTGACGATTCACTCAAATTGCAACAAATTAAGGTATGTGAATTGGAAAAACTGAGTATTAAGTAAGTAAGGATAAAACCTTGGTATGTAATGGACACTACTTCACAATAAAGGCTAACTGTAATTGTTCATGTCTGTCACTTTAGTTTCAATGTTTTATTTGCCAAGAAGTGCTACCCAACCCGTGGTTTACACCACTTGCGTCTATGTCGTGTGTGCGTGTCGGAATGTCTTGATTTTTATTTCAGATGTTAACAGATTAGACATGTGTCAGATGCAGCCGTCACACGCTGTATATGCCATGTAAACCCCAGATTATTCAAAGAGAAGTTAGAGGTGTTTCAAGGACAAAGGAGAGTGGTTAAGAATGGGGTTTTCAAAAGAATGTGAAGACAACCAAGGCCTTATACCAACTCAATTTGCTTATTGCAAAGGCGTGGAAAAGTAACATACCACTGGGGAAAACCTTAGTTCAGCAGCAGTCAAGGAAATTTGTATGTAGCCAAGCCCCTACTCTTCAGTGGTTCGCCGCAATTCACATTTGGCTTTAGATGTAAACAAATGCTAGACAGCATTCAGGAAATTTAAGTGTTGCAAATAAACAAATCCAGCAATCTGGCCAAGTTGAGTGTATGGTACCACATCAGAGATATGGCCATTCACAAAAAGTGTTTTGTGTTGTTTTCTCTGCATGCCATTGAATGAATTCATGAGAGGGAATGTCACTGACTGGCAGCAGTTCTTGCGGATTATGTAGTGATGGTGCAAAATCAAAGTCATGCTGCTGAAGTTATACTGCTACTAGTGTGTAAGAGGTGACTCCAGCAGTGTTTTGGACCCACTGTGTAAACCTAGAATGCCAGATGAGCTCACATAACTTCAACATATCTATCTGATTTAGATGTGGGACATGATTTTTGTGTAAATAGGTGCACATCATAAACAGTGCACATACTAGAAAGCCACTGTCTCAATGTAAAACCATGTCCCAGCTTTGTGATTTACAGGAGAAAGTCTGTTTTTGTTCTTTTGTTGTTTTATATATATCCAGTTGCCTCTGGTTCAGCATATACAGAATACAAAAGAGGTTGGCAGACGGGCCTGTATTTTCATTTTTTCATTTTTTAATTACTCTAAAACTGTTTTGTAAAGCAAATATCAGTATGTCTGCATTTGGGGAGAATCAGGAACTGTGTTGAGAGAACATGGAGTTGTTTCCCACTCTGGTTTCCTGTCACTGGCTAGCATGCAAGGAGCAGCTAAATGGGTTGTGACAACCTATGACACTGAGGGGGTTGTGAAGACCAGTGGGTTCAAAATCTACTCTAGTCGGATAAATTCATTGTTGCTTTTGATCTTTTGGCAGCAGATTTCCTTTTTCCTTTTCCTTTTCCTTTACTTTTTAAACAACAATACATCAATGTATTGACAGACATTGTCATTAAGTGAGTTAAAATACACCAAAGATGCTAACAATATTGTCATACATTGTCAACCTGTCTAAAGGGATCCCCACTCTTTGTTTGAAAAAAGCCCACTGACCTTACAACCCTACATGAATGACTGAAATGATGGGTCATAAAAACCATCAGCCAGCTCTCACACTCTGCAAAGCTTAATTGAATTACACTCTGTACACTGCTTTGTGCACTGACTGTGTAAGTCGGAGGAAGATCAAGACGATGAGAGAGACATAAGTGGAGAGGGAAAATGTGTATCCCCGAAGCGGCAATATGCATCTGTATACAGACAGTGTATTAAAGCGTCGCAAGTTTCATTAAGATTTGAGGACAGAGATTTGGCCACCAGCAGGTTAACGTGTGTAGCAGTAACGCAAGTGTGTTCTTTTGTGAGATTATGTGTGTGTTTAGCTAACAAATGTATTTGCTGATAATGGCTGTCCCAACAATCCATTTGTCAATATTTGTAAGAATTTTTTTTTAAAAGAAATACATTTGGTAATCAGTTGTTAAAACTGTGTCAAGAAACTTAATTACATAACAACCCCAGTGCACACATATAGAATCAAAATAAATACAACATTAGTTGAACTGTGCCAAATAACTATTTTTATTTTCTCTTTTTATTTTTGTGTCTTTTCACTTCCATTTCTCGCAATCAAAAGGCCTCAAGATTTTTTTATGTTTTCATACTCTCTTTGATTTGAGCTGAAGGTAATATCATTTTTAACATTTTGACACACGTGGGAGTCCAAACTCCCAGTCTGGGGAACCACTGAAAGACTTCCCTTTAATTCCTCCTGAATAAAAAATGACCATTTTAATGGATAGTCAAATTCTTGATGGCTTTTCAGTAAGCTAATTTTGCCTGGCAAACAGGATTCTTAGAGTGAGTGGATAAATTCATCCCCAGGGTGGGTTCCTCAAACAGAAATCCACCCTAAAACTCAGAGTATAACATTTCTGTGTCCTTGATCAATTAAACCTGGTCACTTATTAAACAACAAGTACTGTAAAACTTCTAATAATAGCCCGGGCGTTTATTTGCTTAAATCACTGAACTCCCCCTGCCTTTATTGGGGACAAGCGTCTATTTGGGACAGGCGTTTAATTCCTTTAGCACAAATCTCAGATGGAAAACCTCTCTAATTGTACTGCTTCTCTTGAGTTCTGTTAAGTAAGTTTGACAACTTACTGTAAATTTCAGGTGGTTTTCTCTATGCCAGCACCATGACACTTGAACGTGAATGTCGTTTTACGGCAGCTGAAGATTTGCGAGCAACCGACTTCACATGATAATATTCACAACTCTGATTAATTAATAATGAGTAATGAAAACCTTTGATTCTTTTTATCAGTGGACCCTTACGAATGAAAGGGATATAAATAATGATGGAACGGACATGGAACGAACCGACTTTACGATTTTCCGTCTTTACGATTTTCCGTCTTTACGATTTTCCGTCTTTCTTAATTACCATGCCGGTAAGTCTGAATGTATTAACGTTATACTTTGGTGTTTATAGATTCCTTTAAATAAAGTGACGGATTGAACTGTGGAGAATCTAACTGTTATAACGATGTACAGCATCCATTTTGACAAAAGTTTAAACGTTTATATTTGTGTAGATGATTTAAATGTGTTAAAATTCGCTCTAGGGGCGACTAGGTGGGTTTTAAGATGTTTTATACATTCAGATCATTTCTATAAAATCCAGACCAGGCCTTTATTGGAGACCTGCGTTTATTTGTCAAAACGTGTAGCCACACCAGGCTTTTAAAGGAGACCTGTGTCTATTAGGGACCCTGCTTTTATTGGAAGTTTTACGGTATCTACAAAGCTGGTATCAATTACGATGTATATGATTTGTGTCCTTTTTGTTTAACTTTTAAAGGGCGATGTAAAAATTGTTTTACATGTGGGTGGTGTTGAGTTTTATAGTAAGGATTTACATTTAAAGAACCAGAACCAAATCCACCACACCACCACATATTACTGCTGACAGTTTTCAAAGGCATGCCATTGTTTTTAGATTTCTACCTTCTTTCTTTCTTGCTGTTACTGAGTGGGCTCTGGGGTGTTGGAATCCAAAAAGCCAGTCTTACATGATGACCATCATTTAAGCGCCAACAGCACAGTGTCTGCCTCCAGCACATCTTTCCTTGACACTTAACAAATCCCACTCCAGAGAGATAGCAGCACTAAGGAAACAAGCAGCCTAGAATTATGGTTCACATCATCATATAAGTGTACTGTGTGCAAGCATTAGTTAGTTACATTGACATGACTATGCAATGCAACCACACTTGAGATAGGTTGAGAAGGTTGATTAATCATCCAGAAATGGTCTTCCATGCGGAAACCACAATTATTAGCTTCACTTCATGCTGAAGTGCTGGAGAACCATGGCTCAGGAGAGCCATCAGCATACTGCTCACTGCTGCCATCATCCAAATGCAACACCATGAGAGGAGAGCACTAAAAGACATACTATCAGCATTTTCCCCTTGAATGGCTGGAATAGCTGTCCAGGCATGCAGGTGGGTTTCCTGGTTTGACAGCAGCACGCTCAGAGCCAAGGCAGACGAAACATGTCTGGCGGTCATTACGCAGGGACAAGGTCGACAGAGACAAGTGGAGTGTGACAAAGCCAACCTTGGCTTTCATTGTTGTCCTACTGGCCACTGAAGACAAATAGATGAGTTCTGTACGGTGTGTAGCCATTACTAAGGGCCAGTTCCCGAAGATCTGATTGTGCAAAGTGAAAATATTCAGTGCTCAGACATGCAAAGATAATTTGTTAGAATGCAAAGCCTTTGTTAAACTTAGCTATGTTCTTCTTTAGAAAATGGATCGGCAGTAATTTCCAATCCATAGCATACATAATTTGTAGTACATGGGATAAAACATGAAGCAGAGACATGAAGAGACCCCCCCCCCGCTCTCTCTCTTGCACACTCTCACAAGTTTAAACAAATGCACACACACTCACAGACCCATCCTAACACACTCCGACATCGCTGAGCTACTCCACAAGCATCTGTGTAAACAAATGTCTGGAATATGGCCTTTTTGCACAGGTGTATAAAGAAAGGCGGTGGCTATGAATCATATGGCTCACTTATTGTTTGGCTAATAATAGCACACAGCAGGCTTCACTGATAGGCCTATTATTCCCAGACAGCGAGGTGGATTAATGGGAGACAGGATTAATACGCCTATTTTCATCCCTGGCTAAATCATGTCTGTCTGTGTGCATGACCTTCTGCCTGTCTGATTATTGTGTCTGTCTTCTTGCCTAATTACCTTTATGAAAATAAACGTATTAATTATAGAAACTAATCTAACCACACATTTTAAATCGCAAAAGCAGCAGAACACAAAGCTGGTAGTGTCCAAGTGGTGTGAATTCAGACAGTTGAGGATAAAATGATGGTTTTCTGACTGGATTTTGGTGGATGAGAGTGGTGGTCACCCACTGAGGATCATCTGGAGGTTATTTACATTTTATCAACAAAGAAAAAAGAGGAGCCCTGGGGGTCTGAAGTTGACTCTTCAAATGCAAACTCACCTGGAGAGTTGAAAAACAAAATTCAAGTGCTTCATAAAAGAATATTTTGACATTAAATTGGTTGCTTGCATACTGTGTGCAAGCACTGATCTCATGTTTTCTGAACCCCCCTCCCACACACTCACACACACTCACACACACACTCTCAAACTGTCTTCTCACTCCACTCCAGTTTGGGAATGACCAGCGTGCAGAGGAACGCAGGAGAGGAAGTGAAGATTTGCTCTTTCTCCACTTTGCGCAGCGTCTGCAGCCAAATGCGGCACATTCCAGCTCCTCACCAGCTCGTACTTGGACCTTTCGGTTGATGGGGGAACACTAAACTCGTCTCATAGTGGTCGTGGAGCTTTAGAGAGACACATTGAGCAGCGCTGATGTGAGATCCAAAATAAGGAGACATGTCTGCCGCCCAAGGACTCCTCAACAGCGTCTTCTCCTGCTCCTCTCCTGCGTCCAAAGTCATGACAAAACGGAGGCTACGCCAAACCCGGAGCTTGGACCCCGCTATCATAAGACACTGTGACTCCGAGACCGAGGGAGTAAGTGGCGCATCGCTTTCTGGAGCGGCGGCTGCGGACGCAGGTGCGTCTCCGGAGCGCTTGGCTGTGAAACCGGCTTTACGCACCAGGATACCCACACTTAAGGAGCCCATAACCCCGTCCCTCTCATCTCCTTCCATACCTTTGGATGTTTCTCCATCCTCCAACTTCCACTTTGACTTTGATACGGTGAAGCGTGCCAAAAGGAATACCGCCGGGGATTTACCGTATCTAGTGAGGGGACCCGGCGCGGCGCCGTCCGGCAGCACTGGCACGCTGTTCTCTCCGCGGAGGTGGCTACAGAGGAAAGTGCAACCGTCCAGCTCTCACGCTTATGTTGTGTGGAAATCAGAGGTAAAGTTTGAAAAAGTTTGATTCCAGAGCGCTGCATTCGTTGCTTCTTCTGTGCTTTTAATTCAGATACCCCGCAGTGAACTTGTGCCACAGTTTTCAGAAATGTGAGTTTGTCACAGTTTGTCCGCGCAGTGCTAAACATATAGACATCAGGCAACCATCAAGGCAATCAACCATGCACAATCATTTATTTTCTCTCCCTTTTCTTCAGTTATCTCCTCACTATTATGGATGCATGCTGAAATGCTTTATGTCGGGACAGTAAAAGTGACTAAACTCCATCCCTTAATTTGACCTACATACTAGCAAGTCTATATAACTGCTCCTGGAACAATTAGAAAAGGCAATCAGCAGACTTTACGGCTGATTCCATGGTGTGCCAGAAGACACATCTGCTGAAGATCTCTTGTCAGTACAGCAAGACTCTAGAAATTGCACTTTGGATTGTTGGAAAGTTCCCCTTTGCATCTGAAATCTGACTGTGTGTCCAGTCATCATGACTTGAGTTGTGTGTGTGTGTGTTTGTGTGGAGATGGTGCTGCCTAACTGGAAGATTTATGAAGGGGGAGTGTTGACCCAGCACTGACATCTGCACCTGGAAGCTGTCCAGCATCAAACCAAAAGTTCTAGTGTACCTACAACTGGTTGTCTTGGTCTTGCCCAAGGGCACATGGGTAATTATCTGGGGGAGGGAAGGGAAGGGGTTGCAGGCAGCACTGTTTCACTTCTTCCACCTGGATTTTTTTCTGTGTTTTCAGTCCTTGTGAGAGTCACACCTTACAAAAAAATACCTCTGGGAAAGTTCAAGAAACTCTTCTAAAGATTAAATAATTCCAACAAAATGTGCATTGAAGTGCACAGATAGTTTTTTTTTCCCTCAAAATCCGTTTGTTTCCCTCCTACTGTTGTCGTCATTGGGCTGGTTGGGCTTTTGTCTTCATATAGGCCTCAAATTGAGTGCGAATAAAGGGAAGGCAGTGTATGAAATCCTTAACAAAACATACTTGGGCGACTTATTTTCAGCAGGGGGGGGGGGCGCATAGTTGGCACGAATCCACATGCGCTGGTGAGAAGGTATGATAATTTCCCTGCTTCTTTTGTGGACTGTCTTTCTTTGCCTTAGTTGATATGTATTTTTGCAACACACAGTGCAAGTGTGTGTGTGTGTGTACGTGCAGCAGCGCGTGTGTGCTGATGTGCGGATCTTAAGGACACATGGCCCGGGATTCGGTTCTCACGACTGCAAGCGGTCACAGGGTCAAAACCATGCGGCCCTCAAACAGCTCTCCCATCATTTCCTATTACAAAGACCAGCTCCAGCTCCACTCTCTCTGGTTCACTCTCTCTCAATGTGTCTCACTCGCACACACACACAGGCACACATCCACACTCTCATCTCCTCCCTCTCTTCCTCTCTGAGATGTCAGCAGAGTTTCCCACCGCTGTAACTCTATTTTCCATGCTGCCCCTCCCGCACTCTACACACACACAAACACACACCCCCCCCTGCCACGGCCCACTGAGTATAACATGAGGCCATCAGTTTGGAGTCATTAGTACAATCTGGACCATGTAGTTATTGCACCTCAGAGTGTTTGTAAAAATACCAAGCCAAAAAGTGTTTCTGGTCCGCTGGGAGGTTTCACACACTGTTGGGTGTGAAGTAAAATCCTGAAATAAAGTGTAAGCAAAGACTATTATGTTGGGAATGTACTGAATGTTGCAGATTTTAGATTGATTTAGTTGCAATGCCCTTTTTTTTTTAAAATGTAAAATGATCAAGCACGCCACCATAATGCTTACTGTAGCATGCTTTTTTTATTAAGATATCTCATACTAAGGAAATATACATGACCTTTTCCCACAGAGGGATCACTCGTGTTCAGGTGTGTCCATGCCATCCTTGTCCTGACTTTACTTCGTTAGTTTTGTAGTTTTTTAAAGAACAGTCTATCAGACGCAGTCATAATTCCCCATCTGGCATGTTCTTAGTAGCTCTGATGGAGGTGGGCTCTGTTAATCGGGTATAAATGAAGATCTGAAAGGTTATCAATAGGGATGCACCCATTTTTTGCGGGAATTTTGTAACCGGAAATGGCTTCATGCACCACTGAGCAGCTTTCACAGGAATGAATGGAGCCCGGACTCCCAAGCTGTATCCAGTTCTCCCTTAATGCATCCATTCTCCACAGCCACAGAAGAATTATGCAACTGTTCTCACATGCTAAGAACATGCTAATTTGAGGTGTAAAATCAGTGGAGTGCTTTGTCTTTTTGGTTCACGAGGTAGCCTACTACCAATATGTCCCAAACCACCCTTTTATTTCACTCTATGGAATGGCAAAATAGACTAAAACAGCTTTTTAAATTGCTTTGAACTATTATCCGAATATATTCAGGTCTCAATTCCACAAAATAAAGTAATAGCAGCTATAGACGACAACACATTGGCTGAATGTTACAAATATAAATAGACAGGTGCAAGTTGACGTATCCCATGTGCAAACTTTTGCTCGGATTGAGATCCCACTTTAAAGGTTTTGCATTTGCACC
>NW_023340206.1:3970979-3980551 GCF_004916995.1 Morone saxatilis
TGTGTGTGTGTGTGTGAGTGTAGGGGAACCTGTGCAGATAAGTCTTGTGCTATGCCTTTTTAAGGAGGGAGACGTGGACAGAGAGGCAGAGGGAGAGAAAGAGTGGAAGGGAGAAGCAGAGACAAAGTGGAGATGTAATGGTTTACACAAAAAGCAATGTCTGACAGTTATATTGGCCATGATTGCTTAATAGCTGTTTCCATGGTCAGGCTGTTGATGTTGAAAGAACAATGACGCAAAAAAAAGAATCACCAGAAAGTACCGTGTGTGTTATTACAGTAGGAGGGTCAGTGACTGGAAGTGGTTCTTCTTGCGGAGTGATGGACTCGAAAGTTGGGCATCATGTCAACACGTGTTCTTGCAAAATAGCACGAGTATAAAAACAGTTAAGCTTTTTGCAGGATCCATGACGCATGGGAATTTGTAACTTTAGCGTGTGAAACACACACTGAACACCCTCTTTCTGACAATACCACAGACGCACATGGTCGGAGAGGAAACAGTGATCGGCTAATTTAATCCTGCTTGTTTATGGGGCGCCAGAATGTTGACATTGTACAGTCTATTTTTAGAGCCACTTACCCCTAATGCTTCAGAGGAGAGACTAAGTGAAGAAAATCATTCCAAAATGAAATCTTCCTCATTAAAAAAAACAGTACTAAAACATGTTGGAGCCTCCAAAGTAATCGCATCCAGTGAGTTGATCACTGTTAAGGCTTTCGCTATTAGTTTGTAAAAACTCTTGATCCTTGATTTGATTGTTTTAGTGACACCCAGGATGATACAGTTTATCTCTGTGTGTTTGCACAAAGCAAATCCCACTTTTCTGTTTACTTAGTAACTGAACCATGATCACGACAACTGGGGATTTGGAAAATTTGTTTCTTTCTTCATTTGTTTTGTGAACTTTTATAGAGGATGGCTCGCTTGACCGCTTTCAGAGGAATAAAAAGTCCTGCAAAAAGCATGAGACGTGCAGAAAAAACACATAATTCCAGTGTTTATTAAAGTGTCAGTATTTGCCCAGTCTCTTCATTTGGATAACATTTAGAATTATAGTTGCTAACATATAGTTGTTAGCATTTTTCAAATTGTCTAAATGCCCCCATGTTGATCTATGTTTATGTGTCATTGCTGGACTACGTCAGAGCTCAGAGACGAAGCAGAGAAACACACTTTGAAAAGTCTATTGTTTGCTTTCTTGGGATAAATTGATTTTTTTATACTATTTATAGTGCTGGTCAGTCAACATTTGCTACAGACATTCCTGGTTCCCAGAGGATGAACCCAATGACTTTAGTGATCCACTGACTCTTCCTCTAGCACTGCCTTGAAGCCAAAATTCCAATTAGTTGGTGAACATGGTAAACCAGCTAAACATCAGCATAGCATTGTCACTGGAAGGCTGCTGCTAACATGGCTGTTGACTCCCAAGCCTCATTTATACTTTGGTGAATGTGACTTTTATCCTCATGGTTCTGCCATACTGAGGTATTTGGCACAACAACCAATTCAAATAAAATATCAAAAGGTGTTCAGTTCCACAGAAATCTCAAGATGACTAAAAAGGACTTGGCAGGGTTCAGTTAACTCTGCTCAAGGATGATGAGCTCAGTTCATCTGCACTTGTAGTAAACAACAACTCGCGAAGAAAGAGTGAAAATCTTCCCTTTAAAGGTAACATTTACAAAATTCTCCAGTGTTACTAATCAAGCACAACAATCACAAGGAGTCCAAATCCATTTGAGACAGTTTGTTGGCTATTTGGCAGAACATACTTTGAAATATTTTGATAGAATCCCCCACATGGTATGTGAAAAATCTAATTAAAAAAACAAGCAAGCGTACGTATCCTGTGAAAACATTTTTCAAGCTGCTGGCGTCATGTTTCATTTATCAGAAATGGTGCGTTCTGATTCAGCCTCTGTGTTTTCAGAATCATTTCGGTATGAACTGTAGCACATGTTTGCCATTGCTTATGCCATGAACCATGAAAGCAGGGGTGTAGACACAGGTCACGGCTCCCTGCCAGAAGCCAACAGTTATGTTTTTTGTTTTTTTTTCACCAAAAGTGGTCCACATTGAAGTGTTTATTACAACAAGAAAACATCATAGGAAAGAAATGCTGCAGCAAAGCTTCTGATCAGCAGTAGAAGAGACTTCTTTGCACTGGTTACTTGTTAGAGTGGATTTTTGTTTGTTGTTGCTGTAAAACACTTTGTAACTTTATTCCAAAATATTCTCACTGGGGCCACTGCTAGATTATTGTCATTACAGATAAATCTTAATCATAAAATAAATAAATTTCAATAATTAATCGTTTGCTTTATAAATATATCAGGAAATAGATGTCTTTTTAAGATGTTTTATTTTACTATTATGGAAAAGTTTAACATTTAAGAAGCTGGAATCAGGTAATCTTTGTCAATTTCACCTGAAAAATAACTTCAAATAAAAGATTCAAAATAACTATTCAATTGGCAACTTCAATGAAAATAAAAATAAAAAAATGGAATACACTGGGGATGCAGAAATGCAATTATTAGCAGTCAAAACTGAAATTGGAATTTGGACATGCAAGATTCCCTGTTTTTCGAGAGCTTGTCCGAATTCAGAGAGGCTTGAACTTGTGAACCCAAAAGCTATCCATTTTGCCTTTCCTCCCTGATTTCCTCCCTAAGTTCCCTAAAAGTGAGGAGGCTGCGTTGGAGGAACAAGTCCTTGACGGCTCGACATCTTTGGAATGCTCGTAATAAAACACACACGAAAAAGGAAATTCACACACTAACTTGGACACTTCAGCCAAAGATTTGCAAAGTCTCACAAATCTCGAGATACAGTGCAAGAGAGCGGAGCTTTTGGATCGGGATGTAGACCAAAGAGTCAAATGTAGGATGTCATCACGCTGTTGCGAGAGGCTCCGTCAAAACACTGGAACTGTGAAGGAGTACAGGTTGATTTTCTTGGCTTATAGAAGCAGTTTCTGATTTGGATCTGTTCACAGTTGTCTTAAAGTCATAGTTTGTTCTCATGGCCTCATAATTCACAGCTGACGTAAATCAAAGGACCTCCACGTTAACTATTCTTGTCTATATAAGACTGAAAGATCATTTTTGCATGCTATAAATAAATGCAGTTCTGAAGACTCCAATAAACATGTGGTAAGATACTAGAGATCCGTATATATGCAATATGCTGAAATGAAATGTGGATTGAGTTTAGGGCCGTTTTTCTCTTTGCATGTGTTGTTCACTACATCAGATTAAAACATGCCAGTGATCTTGTTGTTTCTTGCTGCTAAGCACTCTTTGTTGACCTCTGCAGCATGTTCCAGTACAGTTCCCCTCCAGAGGGAAGCTCTGGGTTTATGAATGTGAGTCTGCTCGGGCTGTAGTTTGATTATGGTCCTTATTAAGTTTAATGGGCCCGGTTGTTAACATGTACAACCTACTGACAGACCAGACTGGTCTCTGTTGTGAACAGGGTGGGAAGCTAAAGGTGAATGCAAGGGATTCAAGGTTTCTAATGTGTATGGATTCACAGACATAACACATTATTGTCCAAGTGGTAGCTTGGTATGGTTACACTAAACAAAGAGAATACTTTCTCACTAGAGTGTTAAGCTGGATTTATACTCTATGGCAGTGGGAGATATCTACTGTGGAGCTTTTGATTTAAAGTTCATTGTAGGAGACAACCCAAGCAGTCAAATCTGACCATCATACGTCTTGTTTTCCCCATGTTATCTATAGATGCCATAACCCCAGTGCATACTGCAGTTGCATTTTAAAGGAGGTGCACATGAGCTCTTACGCCTATGTGTGTACCCTAGCTATGCTGTAATCCCTCAAGGCACAGCCATAAATGTATCTGTAGGTCCTCATAAAGCCCGGTGCTCCCACTTGCGAAGGGATGTAAACCTCGTAAAAAAAGACTTGCTTAAATCTTTCACTTCTGACAGTGCACTATTTTGCTATAAAATTATAATGTAGCTCACCACTTTCTACAAACGAGGAGTTGTACGAGATGTGTGACAACTACATGAATCAGACCAACAAGTCCTCATACCTAAACAACTGAGTTGGTCGATTGCCAATGACTCCCAAAATAACATATATTATCGTTGTACAATACCAGTGATAGGCGTACCAGAGCTTCATTGTACAGAACCTTAGACGTCACATGGTTAATGTGGAGATATGGTTGTAGATTGGTTAGGTTTTGGCACCAAAATTACTTGGTTAGGGTTACAAAAGGACTATGCTTTGAGTTAAAATGAGTATGTTGTGTCCCATGTGAAATTAAAAGTCAACCATATATACATTACATTATAGTTAGAGTACAACAATGACTTTGGATTTTTGACCCACCTATCCACCTTCTGCCTTCCTGAAAAGTGTCCATCAGGACTTTGTTCAGAAATCTAGTGATTCTATAATGCAAGTCCGGTGTTTTTTGTGCACTTCATTCAAGGCATTTTTTGGCCAGTATGAATGTACTAAATAGTCAAAACAACGTTAATGCGCAGTTGAGATGCGTCTTTTAACTCCTTAAAAAAGGACACATTTTATATTAGCTTTTCATGAATCCCAGATTTCTGAAAAGGTCTTTAAAGCAGCAACAAGGAACTTTCATTTTTTGTTCATCATTGCGCCCCCTGTGAAAAGCCATAGTGCTTCCACCACCTTGTTTTATTGGTATAAAGGACATATGACTAAACCTGAACCAGTAGCAGACATTAAGAGTAACTACATATAAAAACCAATCTTCTCGCTGATTGTGTTGTGTGCTTATGAGGGTCATATAGCGATATCAGTATTAAATTGAGAGAATTGTAGTAGGTTTAAGCTCTAACTGAGCACCCTTTTTTTGTTTTGTGCTGTAAAGCATCTCCCTCTGTGCCATAAAGTAATCAGACAATGCAGAGCACAGTATGAAATGCAGGCCAGTAGGACATGACATCAACATTTGATTCCAATGAGATGTAAATACCTGAGAAAGAGCCCGACATACTGTATAATGTGTGGGAATAAATATTTTAAGCTACCTCTCGTTCGTGCTCAGAAACATGACACCTCGCGGGGCAATTTTTTGACAAGTTTGCATGATATTCCTTTGAAAAGAACCATATGAGACAGCAGTTTGTTTGGCAGTGTTTTGGTTTAGCAATCTCACATCTCCTTTGGGATGCTTTCTCAACAATGTAGAAAAAGAGAGAGCAGTTTGAAATAGAGACGGCTGAAAAATAAACATTAATTTCCGCAGCCAGAATCTCTGTCTGGTGCAGATTAAACCTCTCCACCAGTGAGAAAGCAGCAGTGTTGAGTTACTTTTAGTGTGCATGGATGTGTTTGCGTGTGTGTGTGGGAGAGAATCCGAAGGGCAGTGGGCGGATGATCTAATTGTGCACTTTTCAGTCCTGAAGGCAAAAACATCCATCCCCTTGTGTATTTGAGTGTGTGCATTACAGTGACCCCTGTGACCACTAATGTTCTCTCTAATGTGGTTTGTCATGGGCCAGAGGGAAAGCATGGATCCTCTCACATATGCCACGGTGTGTTAAGTTAACAACTTCCCATTTATGTATTCATCTCAATCAGTATAAACTCTGGCGATTTGATACTTGCACTGGGTGAAAACATTTCATAACATGTGAAACACACCCGCTCTTTGTCTAATCTTGGACCGGAAACAGAAGAATAGAAAAATAATGAGTTTATTTAGTAATTTAGTGAGTTATTTTAAGGGTTTTTAATCCTGTGCAATAAGAAATGCATGCAATAAGAAAAGTAGAAGTAGTTTATTTTTTTAATCTTTATCAGATAAGCAATGGAAATGTGCTTCTTCCATATCGTCTCAGTTCTAGAAAACTATATTTCCATGCATCTGCTTCCATCCTGTATCGTGCTATATTGCCTTTTTCAGGTGCTCTAACAAACAGCTCACACTTCAGTGCCGCAATACTCTCTATAACTCTTATCGGTTGCCGTATACCTGCTCCACAAAAGAAGAATGGGTTGCAGACATTCAGGAGACATGTTGCTTCAAGTCTTCTGAGATTGTGGAATACCATCCAGGAAGGCCCATTTGAGTCCTTGTTTCTTGTTCCGTCTGTCTTTGTTGTAACAACCGACATGTTCCCGGATCTCAGCAATGAGCACGTTAACATAATCGCTACAAATGAAGGCTAAAACTACAAAAATAACTAATTTGAATAAACCAGAATTATCCTTTAATTTCTCCAAGATAGGAGCAGTATCAAGCCTCAAATCACCTTTGTCCCACAGACCTTCATCATGAATGAAATGAAACTTTATAGCATTTTACATCCTGCTGATCTTTTTTTAGCCTCTGTGTGTCAGAGAGTGTGTGCATGCATGCAACAACCTTCATAAGGAATACGGAGAGGACGCTGCATGCTCATATCCTGTCTCGTTGCTGAAAAATGAGCCCAAAGGAACACATTCCAATTTTGTTTTTGGTTTTTATCAAGCTCGGGTTTTTATCTGAGTATTGGTGTGTGAACTGAGTTCAGCGACTTGCTTACACCCCCCTCACAAATGTACTACAAACTCTATTTGCTGTTTCTGTTGTTCTACGTGGTTTTACAAGTTTATGGCAATCCCTGTTTTACCTATGGGTAAAAAGGTAGCCCAGTCTCTCTTCCACTCTGTTCTGTGTATATTAATTACTTGTATAAACTGCAGAGCATTTGACCTCAGTGTCATGCCTCCCTTTGCGTGGATATTTATTACTGAATAAAACTGTTTCATGCTGTACTTAGCAAGGATTAACTGAATGTTCCTGCTCACACATGCAGGATTTAGGCTACTCTGAGAGCTAAGCTTTGAGAATTAATACCTGTGAGTGTGTACAGTTTCGTGCATGCATGCATGTGTGATTTTACCTGGCAGAATTATCCAGTGTCTGTTGATCAAATATACCCTCAAATTCTCAGAAAACCCAGTTTAAATAAGCCTTGGTTTTGGAGAAATTGTGCATTTTGCTTGGCACTTCGTTTGTGTGTGTGTGTGAGTGTCTTTCAATGGGGAGGTTTAGGGAATTATTTATTTGGAATTCCAGGTCAGAGCTTCGAGGCCCCGGGGCTCGTACTGAAAGACGCGTTGTCTCCTGACTGAGTGACCCCTCAACTTCCTCTCCTCTCTTCTCCTCTTCACCAGACCCATCACTTCCCCGCCTGGTTTCATTTTTCCTCACAGAAGCTCACTCCCGTCCATTCTTCACTTTTATTGACTCGCTTTTATAGACACCCTGGTGATATTCTCCTTCTCATTTGGACTGCCAAGCCCCCTTTCTTTCTAATCTCCAGCTTATGCTACATGCAGCAACTGAAGCAAAAACATGAGATCACGCCGGCTCAGTTTTACTTTTGAGGAAACACGAACCAAGCTGGGATCACAGCCTGAGTTTGTTGGACAGGTCCAGCTTTGCCCTTCCAAAGACTACACCGAAAGCATGCGGCAATTTGTTCTCTGACATGGAGGCTGCTTTGAACTGGCCTGCTTGAGGAGCTGAGGGGCAGCTAAATCAGTGTCATCTTTCAAACCGCTGTGTGAAACTCCCTTTTTTATGGACAAGTGTTTATGGAGTTTCCCCTAAACTCAATTTCCATCTCAAAAAAACAGATTGCTGTGAGTTAGTGTTTGGATAGATTCATGCTCCCTAGAGGACGAATCTTAATGTTCTTAATGGGGTTAGTGTTCCACCTGGAGACAAAACATCAAACTCTTGTGAGCTGCCATAAAATGTACTGAGCGCATTCAAGCTCTACAGAGGATTCATCTTTTCAGTTTTTGACCCTGCATGAGTCAGTGTCAACATTGCACATAAGATATATCATTTTCTATTATACAGAATGCCATGATTTACCCAGCACATATAGGTTCCAAGTGGATAAATCTTCTTAATTGTCACTGTAGACTACTTGTAATGGAAAATGAATCTTCTGATTATGTTCTTACCGTGACAATTCCGGTTCGGTTTAAAACCCTAAACTTATCGGTTTACTGTAAACTAAGACAAGGAAAAAGCGGCTAATCTGCCAATTTGTTAAACTGGAACCATCAAATATTGGGCATTTTTGCTTAAAAAATTACCAACATGGACAGAGGAGGCACATATAATGCTCATCACTCTATCAGCAGGCATGCTCACACATGCACAGTTGTCATTAGCAAAGTCATTAGTAAGCCGTTCCTTCCTTCCAACTCATTCATACTGTGCAGTGTAACTTGCAGTGGCCTATAAAGCCGGCTTCAAACTTTATTCTTCTAAAGAACTTTTTGTATTGCAGGGGTAGGAAGACAAGCGGACAAGACATCCGTCACAATGAACCAAGTGTCTATCTTTTAATTTTCCCACAATGAGAAAGAGCCATCTTGTTCCCAGCATCTTATCTCCTCTGCTCTCTCATTCTTCTTGGGCGGGCTGTTCGTAGTCACTATTATCTGCTGGGAGGGCTCAAACAACTGGCCAGCACTGAATTCAGTTGGACTTGTCTTTGTTTGCAAAGCGACATTGATTTGTAACTCAGTGTGTAACGAAACACAACATAAACTTTGGCTTTTCTTTTAGTTTTTGCCCATAAAATAACGAGGAGAAACATCCATCTTGCTGGACATTTATTTAAGTGACAAAGTGAGGAGTCTGTCAGCTGCATACATCTGCTACAAGTTTCTTTTAAGGGTCGAGAGGTCAGTAGGGTGTAAGGATTAGACATGAAGTCATGTTCAGGCAGATACTCAAGTGACACTGATGCAGATACACTATACTGTCTAATGGTTCTACCGTGATTTAAACATCTGTTTAGCATAAAATCAGACAAATGAGAAACTCCTCTAATTCTTGTCAAAGGCCTCTCTTCTGTTGACCGCCTGTCACACCAGCCTCTATGAAAGCAAATCCTTGTCATCCAGGGATATGTGTACATATGACTCCGGGGCCCTGAAAAGTGAAGTGATTTAAACTGGTGGACCTCTCACCGCCCTCCCCTCCCCTCCCATATCTGTCAGACAGTAAGGAAGCAAAACAGAATGAGACAGCAGGCATTTTAGACACAGCCGGAGCTCCGAGGCTATAAATAGAAAAATAGCTCAGCGGAGGAACACTCAAGTTCCAGAAGCGAGGCAGGGAGAGTCGTATTGGTTGCAGGTGTGTGCGTGTGTTGAGGATCGTGCAGCTTATGCACATACCTCTGGTTCAAATGCGTTGTTTCATTTAAGTCAGTGGAAGTTCACAGTGCAAAGTCAGTGGTAAGCACTTCCAATTCTGAAGCATTTGCTTCTAAGAAATATATTATAATGAGAATGCGGAATGAGGGTGAGTATCAAAATGCTTTAATGCCATCTAGTGGACATTTTTTGCAGAATCTCTCTCTTGACGATCTGTTTCCCCATTATACATACATGCCACGTTCCATCCCATATCTATGGTGACCCTAAATGCACAGCAACAACAAAAAATAAACACATGCAGAATGGCAAACAGATTAACAAAACATCATCACTTTGACAACACATGCGCAGTGATTTTAAAAAACCTATTTAAAACCT
>NW_023340206.1:3980641-3984249 GCF_004916995.1 Morone saxatilis
TAAAGTACTTTGCCAGTCAAGGAAGGGTTAAACTGACTGTTTTCCTTGTCAATTTTACCTTTTTAGGGTTGAGAGAGACATATTCAGTAGAGCACTTCCCTACTTGTGACCTTCAATAGCTAGATGTTTTGAAAAGCTTACGCGTGGTCGGGATATCTATGAAAAAACATTGCTGTGAAATAATTGCTGGCTACGCATTGGTAATGTGTGACTCTCAACAGAGATGAGAAGGAAGCAAGATGGCTCGCTCGTTAGCCAATTCCATAAATTCTGAAGTTGCTTCTGGGCTGCACGTGCCCCACGGGCCGCCAATTGAGTAGGTCGGGTTTAAAAAAAATATGAATCTGACTGGGACACACTTGTTATTGCCGTGGTTTCTGACTCATGAGGTTATTGGAGCTGACTATCTGTAAGTGGTGAACAGTTTTTCCATCTGTATCTTGTTTTTATCAAGTTGTTGTTCGTGCTACATGCAGAGTTTCTGTATTTGGTTACGTTTTCTTAAGTTGCTGTGCATTGAGCCCTCAGGGCCACCATACATATCTTATGTGTTTTATTACAGAAAAAACGAGAAACACATTTTTCGAATAAAAACAAAGTTGAGGAATCATTAAAACTAAAGGTGTGTGTTATGGTACACTATATCTTTATTTTAATGCTTGAGAAGATGTGCCTATCATTTTGTTTTTTGTAAGAGTTCCTGTAGACTCATTACATGCAACATGCAACTGGTACAGATGCTATAAATAAATATTCATCAATAAACAATACATATCTGAAATGCTATTCAAATATGTATTTTGTTAAACCAAACTTATGTAAGTCTGCACCATCCAGTTATAATCTACAATTACAGCTGCTTTTCATTTACTGTTTGCATTTAACTCAAAGATTCCCATCAATCTTAAGTAGAATTTCCTCTGTCATAACTTCCAAGCTTCAAATTTAGTCTCAATTCCTGGTGATATTATAGTCCATTTAAGTGGAATATGTGTGACTTTTTTTGGTAAAAACTGCAGGTTAAAAGTAAATGTAAAGAGCTGTATCTGCCACCAGAGGGTGCCAGCCAGCTTCTAATAAATCTTCTATGAGTTGGACAAATTTGGGGGAACATTCAGAAGTATCAAGACACACACACACACACATACACAAACACTCACACGGACGCAAATGATGAATCACAGTAAAAATGTGGGTGGGCTGCATTGTGGCCAGTCGCAGCTGCACACATCTGTCTCCTCAGCCTCTCTATGTCATAAGTATCTTGCAAAAACATTACAATAGCTGATACCAGCTGCAGTCAGAACATATTTCACAGCACCGGGGCCAAATAAAACTGTTTGAAATGCATTGGACAGAGAGAAAAACCCCCAACTATTTGTTCCTAGTTCCTGAGATGTGTTAACTTTAAAAGGATCTTTTACAGGCTGACAATATGTTGGATTGCAGACATTTACATATAAACCTGTTGTGGGCTGCAGAGCACTCATACAATCAAACTGCATAGATTTTCCTATAAATAGCCCTCCCTCCTTACTGTCTAAACCATTTAACCAATAAAACCTTCTGGTAAATGTGGGCCTCTATTGTTATTATTACACACTTGCAAAGTATTCTCATAAGAGATCTCCAGTGGAGTGGAGTTGTTTGTACTGTCACCAACACCCACATATCTACACACACACACACACACACCTACACACACACACACACACACACACACACAAACCACACACACACACCCATGCGCGCACACAAACATAACAATGTGTGTGTTTGTACTGCTTTAGTAGGGAACAGCGTCACTTCCAAGCAGAGATCATATTCTCTCCTGCAGAGTACCTTCCCAGAACATTAATATGTGTGTGTGTGTTAGAGAGAGAGTGAGTTTATAAGATATTAGTTTTTGAGATCCAGTAGTCCCCACAAGTAAAAAAACAAAACACAGAAGAAAACAGTATTGCTGGCCTACTTTTTGGACTTAAACTGGGGGAAAAAAGTTTAAATGAGGAGTTTTGAGTTTGGGCTTGGATTCAAGCAAGTTTAAACAGGCAAATTAGGAGGCTAAAAGCTATTTATATTACTTTTTTATAATAAATAAATCTTAATTTCACTACTCTATATGGATGATTGCTATAAAACAAGGCCAAAATCATGCCCTAATGCCAGCTCAGGAAGGGATTTACCTTTTTCTGGACACCTGGCATCAAATAGGTCTTTCCTGGAAAAATTCCACCAGTGCAGGAAGTGATGCATTTTACTTATTTCCAGCAGCAGCAGCAGCGCTTTGTTTGCAATAAACAGAAGAAGAAGCGGGCGGTTTGACAGGAGCAGCGACAGCCACCGTGGCTAAAGAAAAACCCAGAGAAAGTACACTAACGTGTCACCTTTATGTTCCCAAGATGAAGGCATCATTCATCTTTCCATCCCTCTGCCTCTCTTCAGTTCATCGTTCAGTCAGTTTTATAACCCTGTTGTCACTGTGCATCATCTTTCTCCCTCATTATTCAGGCACTCGGCTGAATAGAAAGCAGATGCTTTGTCTTTTAGAGTCTCATCTCATCTCTGTCTGTTTCTGTCTTTCACTATCAGGCACTTAAAACGAAGATAAAGGGATCAAAATAGCTCACGGATGCATGTAGCAGCCCGGGCGTCAATTAGCATGTGGGAAGCACACTTAAGTAATCGATGAAAGCCCTCAACCTGAGCTGATGTTGAAGAGAGACGAATCGAGTCAAAGGGGAGAAATCTATGGCTTTCTTCACCAGAGTTTGCGACTAAAGGGATGACTGTGCTTAATAAGATTAACACTGAGGTGTGTCAGTCTGGTTTCCCACTGAGAGCAGCAATTTGCCTTAATTTGACCTAATTGGAAGAGGTTTTTCTTTTTCTTTTTTCGTTCGCCGTTGCCGAGCTGCCAGGTTTGAGGGAGAGTGTGGGAAATTGAGATGTTTGTCGGAAGGGAAGAGATACGAAATGGAAGGCTATATAAAGAGAGACTGATAGTAAAGTAGAGAGGAAGAAAGAGAGAGGCTGAGAGTGTGAGGGAGCAGTGGAGGGAAACACACACACACACACACCTGGGTTGGATTAGCTGAGGCTAGCAGGGAGGCTGTGTGTTAATGGAGATTTAATAGGCTCTGAAATGACTTACCGCAGTCATACGGTGTGTGTGTGCAGAGTGCAAGTGTGTGCTTAAATTTGTATTCTGAATGTTTACCTGCATGTTTCCATGCCTTTTGGCTTCATGAAGTTATTAAATCTTTCCATGTTGCTTTCTGTCGACAGTGGAGCCATGATGCTGGGCAATCATAACAGTGCAAAATAGATGTTTGGATTTGGTTTGTTGAGTGTGTTTACAGGATTTAGTGGGGAAGCTACACTGGACTGAAGAATGCCTGTGTATTGTACATCACTGTACAGCGTGGTTTCTGGAGCTCCACTGACACTGGATTTTTGAGGCCAATACATTTTTATTGTTGTTTTTAAACATCCAATAATTATATACAGGCCAACATAGAGTTTACATAACACAATATGATATAAATTTGGTTGTTAAACGTAATTAATATAATGTATATGCCAAGATATAGTGGAGTCATGTTGTC
>NW_023340206.1:3984349-3992734 GCF_004916995.1 Morone saxatilis
GTGAAATTTATATTAAACAGGAGAAGAGCAATCTCGCTCGGTATCAATTCTTTGTTCACAGCTTACTGTTTTTTTTCATGTCACTTATAAAGACTTACACAATATCATTCTGTTTACGAAGGCAATATTTGACTTTCCGTGTACATCATGCTGGTTAGAAACTACTTTCAAATAACACTGAATGTGTTCCTGCTTTTGCTTTGTTTCATTTACTTTCAAGGACTTTCTAAATCTCTGCAGGGACATCTCTCTTGACTTGCTGGGAGGTCTGGTCTGGTTGGCCGGTTGGCAACAACTCAGTTTGATGTAAACTACCACCACTGATCCCCCGAGCTGATTAGGAGTTTGGGGAGAACAAAGGAAAAACATGCCATCCTTCCCTTAAACACGTAAGCCATAAAGGAGATAGTTCTATATATGGTCAAAGGCTCTGGACGGCAGTTTTCGTGGCGAGTTCTCAGGGCAATTGGGGAAAAATTCAGACATGGAGAACGTCGGGACTGCACAATTTATAAATAGAGTGAAAATAAGCAATAAAGGGGGAAAGATGCTGGAGAGGCTTCAAAAACGTCATTACCTTAAACATCCTTCATACCCTTTCCTGACATTATGGCTGCATACCATTTATGTATGTGCAGTTCGAACATTTAGATTCCGAGTAACTCAGCAGCATAGGTTCAGCAGGTGATTTCTGTGCCAAAGGTGTGTGACCTCTATAATTTCTCAGGCACATTATGCTAATTGGTACTCAAACAACAACTGTGGAAAGTGTGTCACGTTTTTACGCGGAAAAAAGCACTAAAATCATGGTGGAAGGAGCATCTACTTTACTTCCTAGTGGCTGAAAACATCCCCTTTATTTTTTGAAATATCAACGGGATCAGATGGTTGAACTCCATAGATGAAAACTGAGAAATTTAGGAATGACTCATGGGCTTACAGTTGCGGGACGAACTCAAAGGACCTCAAACCCTGCTTCTCTACCACAGATGAATTGAGCATGAGGTTCAAAGTTTTATGCGGTGCGTTAATTACAAATGCCATATCATAGCGTATTTGTGAAATTTGAAATAAAATGGGCAAAGGAAAATTCTTTGGAAGCTGATAATAAACTATGGATAACAGAGAATACAGATTTTATGGATCCAATTAATAGCTACTATGCAATTTTGTGTGCAACAATTAATCATTTGAAAATAAAAAATCACTCGAAAATGTAAGGTGGCTGTTTTATATTCTAAGGCTTCGCTGCATCTCCACATGCGGAACAGCTTTAAGCAGGAAATCATTTTAACAACTGCAGATGCTGTTTAAAGCCTGCGGTGGGAGGTGAGCTCATTACTCAGCCCATTTACCATAAACACATTACCTTGCAAGATCGTTAGTCTATCAATCTTTATTCTTTAAAAAAATGCTTATTAGAGGGCAACCGGGGAGCCAAAATTGCTATACGCATGTATTGGTGTGTGAATTGTAAAATAAAAACAACTACTTTTTCTATTTTACATCACAATATCGTAGTATGTAAAGGGTGGTGTATTGTGTTGGAATGTAGTTAATATAAAGGTGTGGAGTTTGTGAAACTCCTCCTGAAGTACTAATATAACTGTACTTCTGGACATACACACACACCAAACACACAGAGAAAAAGAGTATTGTTTTATGGCGGAGACAGCAACATATATACTAATTCCCCCCCCTCCTCCCCCCTCTCCTCTTCTTGTCGGCTGTGTTTACTATCCACAACGTATCCCCATGTAATATAATAATTGTGTATTTATAATATTTATATATGTCATTCAGAGCTGGCTGGTCGGGACAAGAGGGAGTGTGAGGTGCATGCTGAATCTTCCACCCCTCTGTGGTCGTGTGTTGGGGGATGGGGCGGATCCGATGGTCTGTGCTCTCATGTCCGTCCTGTCTATCTGATAATTGAGTGCGGGATAAGCCGGCGCTTCCGCTCTCCTGAGCGACCAGCCCACGCGTGGTGCACCGAGTTCAGAAGTTTCAGGGGCGGAGGGAGAGACCAGGGTTTGTACCTGTGTTTGCTGGGTCTCTGTCAATTTGGTTTGGCCTGTTCCGGAATCTAAAAATAATCTCTCGTCATCTGTGTCCCTGTGTGTTGTGTCCTGCTATATCCCCTGTCTATAGTTCTTCCGATTTAGTTTCTTCTCTGTGTTGTGAGGCGGTTGGGCAGGTTCCTTTCTTTGGATGTTCTCCTGTGCTATAAATTGTTACACCTTCCTCTCTCCATAATGTTACTGTCTCTAATGTTCCCCTCATCTATCCTCCTACTCTCTCTCCCCACCCTGAACTTCTGATCTTCTCTATTGTTCAATCCTCCTATTCGTGTGTGTCGGGCCCCCCCAGGTCCTTTTATATATTCGCGCGCTCCAAGGAGTTGATCCGCATTTCTATATTGTGTTATGAGCTCAGCTGCCAACCCCCCCCCCCCCCACCATCCCCCGCTCCACCAGCCAGCTTCTGGTGTTCTTTTGTTCCTTTTACTATCGTTACGTTTTTGGTGTGACCGCGGGACAGGGTTTGTTACCTGGTTGCTGGTCCGCCGATAACAATGAGTCTACACATCAAGCCGGTTAACAAGTTTTAGGAACAGGGCAACCACTTATCATTCATAGCTAAAATGATCCTAACAAAGCGGCATAACTTAGCTGCAAGGCCCAGCGTGTGTATGTATATTGTGTGTGTGTGTGTGTAGCATGATATGAGGTAGTGGGAGTGTGGGTGGAGCCAACAGGGGAGTCGAGCTTGGATTCCAGCTGCATTCCATAGCAAGAAAAAGAGATTGGATGGATCTGTCAACCCCCACCTCCTGTCTTTCTTCCACTTCTTCCTAATTCCTCTCATCCTATACGCCTCCACACACACACACACAAACATTGAGTCTGCCTGGTGAAGCTCATGTTAAACCACATGACAATACTGTCTGGGAAATTAAAAGCCTCCTCAGAAAATAAAACCTTTTGTGCATTTGAGTGTGTGCATACATTTTTTGAGTTTAAAGGAATAGTGCAGGCTTTTCTTTTCTGTTAGGTTAACTTACTTGTTAAAGGACAAAAAGTCACCAAATCTAAGGAAAAAACAACAATAAATCAATCTTGAGTGTTCTCTGTGCAGCAAAAGGATATAGTGTCGTATTAGGATGAAGGAACATAAATAAATACACATTTCCTCAATTCCTCTCTGCCCAACTATTAAAAACACATAAATGAGCCACATGGCTACGGCCACTGAAGTTTATTTTGAGGCAGTCCCACACTGTCCTGCTGCCATAAATACTCACAAGAGCACTAAAACTAGATTCATCCACAGCAGGAAATAGTCCCCAACAAATGCTCCACTCACTCCTGTTTGAGTGACGTTTGCTAAAAAACCACAGAGCCCAGCTGTTTTGGGAAATTACTGAGCCTTTAAACATTTATGTTTTCAGTAGGAATGAATGGGCCTGAGGCTGAGTGGCACAGACAGGACGGACACATTGTTGGTTTTGGTTTGTCTATGGGGTTTGTTGACGGTAAGAAAAATACAGAATAACACCAGCCTTAGCCTTTAGGTAATATGAGCATAAACATTCATTTCATCCATGTAGTATTTTATTAACGTCACACACTAACACTGGGCTTAACATAATGGTCAGAGGTCAGAAGAATAACATTTTAATTAAACATTTTGTATCAATATTGCTTGGAATTCATGGAATCATTAATTTAGTATGACCAGGTATGTTTTGGGAACTATTTTATGTGACATCTAGCGTTAAAGGGTCTACCACTGTCCACCTGTCCAATGGAAATAGGAAGTTAGTTCCTGGGAGTTTAGACTATTTTTCATATGAAACATTTACGTTAAACAAATCAGCCATACATTATTTATGAATACCTACCATTTAGCTCTCAAGCTGCTACAAATTCACATTTTATTACTTATCAAAAGATAATGCTAATCCCCTGCTATTACACCGAATCATATATAACCGTACATATGTTGAGGTATTAGTATGGAGCTTAAGAAATAATGATAGTGAGGATATATGAATGCTCCTTTGTGTGTTTCTTTATGTTGAATTTGACCTCAGTTTCCATCATATATGAAAATTTACTGCAGTGCAGATCCTTTCCAATAAGCAGGTTGTTTCAAGGCGTCTCTCAAAAATATCATATCTCTAACTAAGACAGATAATTTCAAAGGACTGCCTCAGACTTGTAACCTGACGGTTTAGCACAGCGACATAACTTCATAGCTGCACGTGCTGCAGATTTGGATGAATCAACAGTTTTGTCTCCGGCCCGTATTATCAGTAGAGGGATAAAAGCATCGCTGTCGTTTGTGAACAGAGCATTCCTAGAAGGCTGCTGTGTTTATACTGCAGACTAAATATTTATACCCCTGAACTGAGAAGAAGTGAGGTTGCTTAGTTTGACTTTGATAAAGGTTTGATATGCCTTGGGCCAGGTGACTTACATACTGCAGATATCACACACAGCCACATTCATAGACTGTGTATACAGCTACTCAAACATACTGTATACAGTGTACGTGCAGTTACGTGAATGAACAAGCCCACATAGGCATGTACTGTGTGGATGCATACGTACAGTACATGCATACCTAAAAAAAAATAAGGAGTGGAAAAATCTGGGGAATCCAAATACAGACGAAGGCTACGTCCAAGCAATGTCACTTGTGCTTGTTTGTTATGGCTCTAAGGGTTCAAATGAGTTCATAATCCATAGGAGGCTGGGACAAAGTCACAATGACAGACAGAAAGGACTGCAGACTGCGTTAACACTGACATATATGAAACCTGTTGGCTACCACCGTGCAAATAAAAGAAATGGGGGAGGATGGGGTGAAATGGGGTAAAGGGTGGGACGGAATGCATCAGAAACAGAAAGAAAGAAGACAGACAAAAAGAGATGAGTGAAAAATACAAAGAAATGAAAGGAAGGCGTGGCAGAGAAAGAGATACAACTCTAGGGAGAAAGAGCATGAGAAGGGCAGAGGAAAATATGTCCAACCCATACAAGTTCCCAGATCTTGTATTTCTGAATAATTTCACATTTTATGAGATGGTTTACTAGCTTTGAGAAACACCTGACATCTGAGAACTCACAAGACAAGTTGATCTGCATTGGAAACAAGTGAAATGGTCCCCAAGATAGAGCTGATTATCATAGAAAATAAGCAGAACAATAAAGGCAGTTGAGGCCATGTATGTTCCATATTGTCGCCTTTTGGAAGTGGTGCTTGTGTGACTTCATTTAAACCGGATTTGCATATAAAAACACGTGATTAGACAAAGCGCTGGCAACGCAGAGGAAACTCATTTGCATGCAAGCAGGCGATTGAATGGGCACTCACAATCACCCTGTGCACACGGATCAGTCACTGTCCACAATATTCCACCGCTTCCATGGGATTCAATTGTTTTTTCAAAAGAAACTGAGCAAAACCTCCAGAGAATGCAACAAACAAAAAATCAAAATTAATGAATAGATTCAGATAGAATAAAGGGCAAAACTTACAATAAAACGGTACCAAAGTGCCCCATTTGATTACAATATTCTCTATTTTTCACAAGTTAAGAGAATAAATGATCAGATTGTAATTGTAAATTACATTGTAAATTGTAAAAAAGCCATTATTTCACCCCTCACAAGTGGACATGGACAACTAAAGTGTCGTTTGTCCCCGTCCTGCCCTTTACCCTGGTGTACATGAGGCCAGGGAGAGATTAATGATCTGAAACGGTGTGGATATAGGTGGAAATAAGTCCTATTGCAGTAGTCACATGGCTAATTGGATAAGCATTAGCAAAGGTCAAGGAGTGTCAGACCAAAATATAGCAAATAATCTCGGCGGACAGTAGGAAGACATAAGACGTCCTTGTTTGTGGTATACTTTGAGGCATCCGTCATACTTTGTGTCGCAGCTCCCAGTGACACAACTTGTTTTGACCCCCAATAAAGCCAAGAAGAAATAGTGTGGTATATGTTAAAATCTAAGTATTAAAACTAGATTTTGGCCCAGGGTTTCAAGCATTGTGTAGTTCAGTTGTGCAAATTTGACAACCAATTGACACACAGAGAATCTTGGCTTTTTTTCTAGCTTTTTGGGGCAAATGGGAGTCTAGGACAGTTTATGCTTATGTCGCCTTTGTCAACAACTTGGACTTGGAACTTAAAACCAAAAGGGAAGGTTCGTGCTAGTTTATGTAACACAAGTTACAAATACTCTCATAAACTCAATCTCAGAGCTAAACACGAAGCGCAAGTCTTCAAAATGTCCCAGAATGCTCGCTAATAGGTCTCAAACATCTACGATGGCAGATTCACACACACAAAAGCCTCTGTGCAAATACACACACAGAGTGTTTGGATAAATGTGCCGAGAGAGATGCTATCCTTCAGCTGAAGGAGGCTAAGCCAACACACTCACGTCACATCACTCAGTGAACATTTTATTCTATTATTCAAGCTATTTCAAACCCTTCCACTCCAGGCGTATCTGGGGACTTGCTCAACAGAGAGAGACTCTTCAACGGCTGTTCCTCTGGCTTACTCAAGAGTCAGTCTAAACCCTCTGCGTCAGGCAGAACTGTGTCACTGACAAAAGAGAGGAGACAAAGCGAAAAAAGGAGTTTTTTGTTGTTGTTTTTCAAAGTAGGGATCATTTGACGTATTATAGCAGGTGTGGAGCTGGGCCCTTTCTTAAGCGCTGCCACTTTTTATTATGTCTGAATTTGCGGGAAAGCCTGCATGAGTTTGTAAGAGAGAGAAAATAAGAAAGAGTTACGGCTTGTTTCACCGTGTTATGCGGATCAGACACTAAATTCACTTTGCACTCGCACACAAGGGTGTTTTTTCTTCTCGAACTTGCGCTGTGTTTTGACCCTTGGTGTACTTGTGATCTGTTGTTTTCTAGAATATGTCTAGTCTCATGTCTAGACTTCATAACTCAAATTTGGAGTTGGATACTTTTAAGAACTGCAAACAATTCTGTGACTTTGTATCCCACATCTAAGCTCATGTGAGCGTGTTGATCTCACATCGCTCTCCCTGTTTTCCCATAATGATCCAGACGCTTCTACTGTGGTGCTATGGCAACAAGTGATGACTATTTTCTGCTTTCCTGCTGCCTGCGAATGCATCACAGCATAAAAATACAGAAATTATTTTCTAAGACTTGACATTACACAAATAATTGACCACACGTGAAATACAAAATTGGTGATTTCTGAGAGATCATACCGCATTATGGCACAGTTAGACTACATTAGTGCATCATATTATGGGCTGACAGGTGGATATACAAACACACGCATACACACGCTATCACAGAAATACACACGTCCTTGTTATTGTGCTGTCCGGCACAGCTGGCGAGCTTAGACACCATGGCAACTGTTGTGGCAGAAAACATTAAGGAGGCGTGGGAGGTGCAGGACACTGCACTGTGTGTGTGTGTGTGTGTGTGTGTGTGTGTACGTGCACGTGTGCATTAAGGTGGAGGAGCCAGAGCTGAGAGACGAGGTATCTGTATGTGAAAAGCCTTTATTATACAGACCACAAGGCCATTCAGTCGCACTAGAGGGACGAGCAGGTTGTGTTTGTCGAGCTCCACATGAACAGTGCCATTCCTCATCATATTCATTTCAGACAGAGAAAAAATACAAACATGCATCATTGTAAGAAAAGGGATGAAACTCACTCATGCAGTTTGATTAAAAGCAAAAAAGTAAAGAGAAGTTATGCTTTTTGTGATAAAAGATTTCATTTATTCATCAATTCTTTCATATTTCTATCCATACTGAAAAATACTGAAATACCTAATTTCCCAGGATACAAAATGTTAGATCTATATGTCTGTTTCTGTATCTTTATTGTGCAACATTTAGAAATCAAATATCTGTTTCAAAAACAGTCAGGTCAGTTTAGTCAGGTGACTAAATCTTGAGAAAGCTTCATTCGTTAGTTTATTATCCTGCTGGAAATTCATTTTGTGTGTGTGTGGCAATGGTCACACATGCAACAACAACAACAAAAGGCATTACAATGAAAGACAGACATCAAACAGCATAGTGCTCCACAGTGTCAGAGAGCATAGAGCCACATCATATTTTTTGTTTGTGTGTGTGTGTGAGACTAAAAACTTAATTTCTTCATTCCTTAAATGAGATGATTCTTAAATGCAGTTTTGAATGAATTGTGTTCAGGCGAATACCTGGGACACAGTTGATTTGCCAAGCTTCGAATAATTTGAGAAGTCAATCCACAATACAAAAAAGTTAGTTAGCAAAATAGCATATATATATATATATATATATATATATATATATATATATATACATATATTTCACATACA
>NW_023340206.1:3992834-3996562 GCF_004916995.1 Morone saxatilis
ATATATATATATACATATATTTCACATACATTTTAACTGTCCTGCATTGTGGTACCTGATAAACGAAGCAGAACATTTAAACCTGCCCGGCATTACGTAGGGACTCTGAGGGGGAAAGCTGCCAGCCGGCCAGTCAGGCAAACAAGCTGACAGAGCAGCAGGGGAGGAGGATGGATAGATCGGCAGAAGGGTGGAAGGTCAGATCAGCAGATGTATACACGAGAGACGAGACAGGCGTTCGAGGACCAGACACAGGTAAACATATAAATAGATGAGTGGAAAGACTGGCAGCCCGCACTGACAACGTTTTCTTTTCTTCCTTGGAGATGACGTCACTGAATGTCAGGTGATGAAAACACACAGGCTGTGAGAGGTGTGCTGTGACATGAATAACACCTGCACACACACACAGAAACATTGAGAACCACATGCTGGCACCAGATCCCATATGGACTTTGACCCGTCCAAAGTCAGGTTATTTCATATTTTCATTTAATGCTGGACCGAAAAATAACAAAATACATTCTATAATGCTCTTGGGGCTCTTTTTAAAAACAGATTCCACCATTTCTTTTTCTTTTTACAAGCATAAAGACTCCTCCTTTAATCTGAAAAACCATGAAATGCTGCCCTTATAATCAATATTTGTGAAGTTGTTCCAGGGCAAGCAATTCATGCATAGATGTTTAAACTGGAACAAGACCAAGAACACATTTACTGCCTGTTTAAGTTTGGAAAACAAACACTGTTCTTTATCTTTTTCCTAATAAAGAAGACTTTTCCTTTAGTTTTATTCACTGGACAGACAAACAAATGTCAAACCAGCTGCAGGAAATGACCCCAAATTAGAGACGAGACATGTGATAGCAGTTGGTTCCTCATAGTTGGAGTTGCTTGGGCAAACAGTCAAACTACAATAAGAAAGTATGAAGAGAAAATAATGATTAACCCAGCTCTTGATTTCAATCAATTATTCCTCAGCAACTACGCAAATGAAATACAGCCCCAAGCATGTTGCAACAAGAAGCTCTTGAAAACACATTAGTGAATCACATTATTGGCCGGCTAGGGATTTCACTCTGGAACTTTACATCCCAGAAGCAGACACACACCTACTCACAAATTGAGGCAACGGCATAACACGTGTGGAAGGTGGAAAAATCTCAAAGTCTTGTTAGTCTGTGTTGAGATAAAGGCGGTTTTGAATTGTGAGTGACAGCCGAAGGTTTGAGGTGACAGTTAAAAAGAAAAGAGCTCGAGTTCAGTCGTCCATTATAGTCATACAGCTACAATCATAGTGAAACATGAGCAAGAGAGGCAGGGGAGGTCTCATCAGAAGGTTTTGCAGCCTCAGTCAACAGAGTGGGAGCACCTGTGTTCCTCTGCATTATTTTCACCTTCATCTCTACTGAGTGCTGCATCAAACTCACAACCTGTGGAACTAAAAGCACACACCAGCCAGATCTGAAACCACTGGACTATCTTCTGAGTGTACAAGGCTTTCTGCACACAATGACGTCACAGGCCGAGGGTATTTGTGGATGTTTAAACTTTAAACACTTGACAACAAAAATAATGCCTGCAAGATGAATTTATGTTTCCTAAACTCAAAGATGTGGATGTCAGATCAGAGATGGCTCCACCAAAGTTTTTTTTTTTTGGTTGTTTGTAGGGAAAACATCCTGCCTAGATGTTTTGCAGCTCTCTCATACCCATACACATTAAGTCCTCAGAATCAAATATTCCACACAAGCAATGGGGCCTGGTGTGTGTTTCTACATTGGAACCATAAAGTCAACAACGATCACCTTTACTACTTTGATATTATCACATTCTCAGCATTTCCTCTTGCAAAACACACTTTTCTATCTTGCAAAATGTAGCAGCCCTCGCGTCAGTGCCAAGCTGCAGAACACTCCTGACCTGCCCTCCGCTTTAAGCATGGTCTAATGGAAGTGGTATGGAGATGAAAGCCATATAGCCATGCCGGGCTAGTACCCAAAATTCCTTACTTACATCCCCCCTTCGCCCCTCTCTACCCTTCTCTCCGTGTATTGGCCCTTAGGACAGAGTATGGAGATTTAGGACAAATGGGTTGGCCTGTTGATGGAAGCGCACAGATTGAATCCAGACCCACACTGTCGTCACGTTGTGTGTGTGTGTGTGTGTGTTGTGTGTGTGGTGTGCGAGTGTTGTGGTCCCTGTGATTGGTGCATGTTGAGTGATCAGTTCTTAAAAAAAAAACATCTTTTCCTCCTGGGCAAGGGTCGTGTCTGAGGGACACTGTGGTTCGAGACCCTTGACAAGACATAAATTTTGTTGATCACGATTTGTTTGTTTGTGCGTGTTCTTCTTTATTTACTCCCAAGTGAAGGAGTGGACTCATTTGTCTTTCTCTCCTCTCTCTTTCTTACTCACACAACACAAATCAACACACACATTCCCAGTTCTGAGGTCATCCCCCAGAGCCTGGCTTTGTGCAGCTCCCTTGCTGTAAATTCGTTTATGTGTGGCCAGTTTTAACATCCCCGCCACCCACCCCTCTCTCGCCTTTCTCTCAATTTTCTTTCCTCTTACACCCCGTTCTTTAGGCTGTCTTGTGAAAGCCGAGGTCAAAGTTCATCGTCTGAAAAAAAGGAGAAGATAGAAAAAAAGACCACAAGCACTAATAGCAGGTAAAACATGTGGCAGAACTCCAAGGTTTTGCTTTTGTCCTTTTGATCAGCTGTGCGATTGTCAAGATATGTTAATTGTGTATCTTCTTATTTAGTTAGTATTTTTTGTTGATTTGATCAGCTCTGTCGTGAGTTAGAAACTGGCATGGGAATCACATAATATATATGTTAAATTATTACGTTCAATAATAGTGAATATTGTGGGTAGCAGACAAGAGTGATAGCAAAATGAATCAGTAAATGTCGGTGACGTAGTGAACTACTCAGTGTTGTTTTGAGCTACTTAAATGATCACGCCTGATTGGTATTTGTCCTTGGGATAGTGCATCATTTAATTTAAGAGTTTATTAACGAGGGACAAAATGTTAAAAAAAAAAAAGTGATGAATCCACCGCACTGGCTAAGCAACCAGTTTTAAAACGCTTATCTAATCATCTAAAGTTCAGCATGTTACACGATACTTGACAACAAGAAAGTCATTAAGCTTTGCAGGTATTGTTTACCAAACAAAAGAATTGGTCTGATTTTATAAGGCACCCATCTAAAAGTTTTAGACATTTCACCAAAAACCAACAAATGCCAGAAATGAGGCTCGAGTTGAATTCAAGGGATCACGCAAAGTTTTAATGTATAGCTCTGGGAGCCATAAATGTCTGCACACATTCTGTGCAATCATGCTAGTAGATGTTGAGATATTTTCACTAAAAAATAAAAACGCAACCCTTCAACGATGATCAAAACTGTAAACCAAGTCAGTGGATTTGATCCTCTGGATGTCTGGTAAGAAGATTTGAATGTAATTATCCAAATAGTTGTGGAGATATTTCAAGTCCCTGGACCAACGTGGTGGGACCGACCAGCAAAGACTAATTCCAGCTGGATATCAGCTCATCATCCAGCATCGACAAAACAAGAGACTGCAATAACTCTGGCTTCTAATTTGTTGTTATATGCATCAATAAACTAATAAATACATCGTCATGTTGCCAGCTCATATTTAGGAGCTATTTGGAAACATGCCATTACAATATTCAGAACAACTCTCTGACCCAG
>NW_023340206.1:3996662-4001310 GCF_004916995.1 Morone saxatilis
CCCCCCCAGCGACCTCTGGTAGCGAGGCGAGGTTGTGCATGTGATGCAACACATGCAAATACTTTGATCTGGGCCTTGCAACATCTATTTTGCGAGTGTTTATTAAACAGATTGAAGGCCTCGCAGGATTTTTCTCTGTCATTTACTGGATCGTCTTAAAGCACTTTAACAGAATACTTTCCACTCGATGGAGTGATTTCACAACTCAGGCATTCGGCCTTTGGAGGGAGGGTGCTGCACCTCCCGGCTGAACAATGTAAACATTAGCGTTTTTGCAGCGCGCTTTGACCGTACAGCACTGGAATTATAGGCTGGCCTAGTATGTGCCCTGTAAAATAATATTGGAAATCTTCAAGATGTGCATTCATAGGAGGTGATTTAAGTAGTGTGGGTCCAAAGTGTTCATATTTTCTTGTTTTCTGATTGAGAATAGGTGCATTAGAGGTGATTTAGGATTACACAGAGAAAAAAAGAAATGATGATGCAGATTTAAATCGCCGTAAATACTCCTCACTGTCACTTCAGCTGCCTGGATTCCAAGCTGCTTCTTCTCTAGATGGACACCTAATAGCAGGGATGTGATATATCAACACAAAGAGGCCGTGCCAAACTCAACAGTGGAAAATCCTGAGTGCGCTTTGAAATTGATCTACGGTCGTACGAGGCCTCATTTCAGCATCATTTTAACAATTTCAAGATGATACGAGGAGTGATGGCCCAGCTGAAGGGACGTGCAGAGGCGGAGCTTGCGTCGCAGTGGCCTTCGCAAACAATGTAATCCTGTTCTAGCATTTAGCAGTAGCCCTTTTCCTGCCACTTGCCACATGCATGTAAAACCGCACATCCATGCATTAGCGTCTTTTTCTCCCCCCCGCACTCCTTCTTCCACAGGCTCTGTGTATTCTGTGTGTGTGTGTGTGTGTGTGAGCCATGGTCACACTGGGACCATTGAAACACCATTTTAGGAGACAATGGGCTCCTCCTACAGGGCCATAAAACACAGCTTCTAACCTCATGACTGAACTCCAGGCAGTGTAAGGGGAAAAAAACATCTTTCTCCTCCCTTTATTATATCCTCCACATTATCCCCAAGAATGTAACTTTTATTTTCATATGTCAATTTTTCAGGACTATTTTTTACTTGGCATATCTTTCTAATCACACTCACTTCAAATGACTCACATGTCTATCTTGTATTCACTTTAAATATGATTTATTTTATTGGTATTAGTTTTTTTTAAAGACAAAACAAATGTCATTACTGTCATTAATGACAATTCAAAGCCCATTTCAATTCAAGTTCATTCTTGACCTTGGAAAGTTTGACAAAACAATCCTAACTCAAGGTCCACTTACTGAGTTTTTCCATGGTTTCTGCAGGTTTAAACAGATCAAATGCTGTTGTGTAAGACTTTTAAGACCTTTTTAAGACCATTATAAATGCAATTTAATAAGAGAAGATAAAAGAAATCAGTATTGGTTCCATGTCAGCTTCAGTTTGTAGTTTTTTAAGGCTAAAATTCAGATGATTGGATTTTAAACTTCTTAAGAACCTACAGACACCCTGAATGTGACACATCTTCATCTGCCAACACTAATTAAGACATAGACGTAAAATTGTATGGATGAAATCATAATAGTTACTGAGTTAGTATATCCCTATTTATAACTGATTTAACCCCTGCTGATGAAGACTATCTGATGTGGTTAAAAGCACAAGTAAAGGCTAATAGGTGGACCTTAGGTTGGGCTTCTCCGTAATGCACTTTTGGGTTCACAATAGTTTGGTTTGATTGAAATCCATGATCTTTTATTAATTTTAATTCAGTAAATACAAGCTTTATGTGCAACATTATGATTATTGTAGTGTGATTTAATGAAGCAAACATGTCTGGATGTGATGGGTTTGGAATCTGAGTTGGTAAAACAGGACTCTTGAGAAACTTATCACTTTTATTAAGAATTTTATTCCTTCATATCCTCCCATCAGTAGTAATTCTCACCCTGAATGTCTGGCATGCAGCTGATTAAATAACAAAAAACTGAGTATTGACATGTTTTACATTTTCATAAAATGACTCACTGACGTGTTTGCACGTTCCTCCCGTATTCACCTTCGTCCCAGTTCCAAACACATGTGAGGCAGGTGATTTGTATGGAGATATGAGCGTCTATACCTGCACTGTGCATGCTCCGTTATGCCCCAGCTCCTTTGTGACTCTGAGTAGGCCAGCAGATACAATGAACGAATGTCCAAAATAAAGTGCGCATACAATGCACGTGAACGCAGCTCCACCTTCTGCCCCAATTTCATTCAATCCAAAGGCAATTTTCTTCTATATTAAGCAACTTTATACAACACCTCAAACGTTTGAGCGAAACTTCATTTAGACGAGATCTGATAAGCAGCCTGCCTATCAAAGAGCTATTCTCTGCAAGAACAGGTTTTCTGTCACCCGTAACTTTATAACACGGCAGGGTTTTGATGACACACTACAGCGCCCGGTTTATGGCTGAGTCAGCCTCCCCAAGTTTCTCTGTTATCTCCAGATTTCAGAGTAAAGTAAGTGTTTCTCTTAACTTCTCAGCATTCTTTAAATGGCTACGGCGCTATCTTGATAAGAGGAGAGGAATTCAGTGTCTCTCTCTCACTCATTAACTCACTCACTCATTCACACATACTGGATGTAAAATTAGAGAGAAGAATGTGGCCAGTTTGTGACTTTCTTCATGAACCCACTCCTGCAGAGCAAATGGTTTTCATTAAGTGTGTGTGTGTGTTTGTGTCCATATCAGGCCACCGTGTCCTTGATAAAACCGGGTTGTGCTCCATTTGTTTTGTGTACTTCTGTTATTTTCTTTATGAAGTTGGATGCAAGTGGAGTCTTTTGACACAGATTGCTCAACGCTGGTTCCACATCAAGTATTACACAAACCCAGTCAACCTCCCCCTCCTTCTGTTTCTTCCAGTGGTGGACTGGCCCTTTCATGGTTGCCCTTAAGAGCATATTTGAATAGGGGAACGCTCATAAATAAAAATTACCGCTGATTTTTACAGTGGAAGCAAGCGATCACAGTTTTGGTTCTGCGGTTCATCCAGTAAATTCTCTCCGCTGTGATTTATTTGCTACAGTAATTAGGCCAACTGTCACAGTTGGAAGAAAGCTTGTATCTCTGAAATATCAACTTTCCAGAGCCTGAGAGAAATGGGTTTGTTTTCAGCTTGACCACGATGCATTTCTGTATATTTCCAGTGACTATGGCAATAATAATTCTACCCACAGGAGATCCAGGTTTATATATATATATATATATAAAAAAAAATTAAAATCCACATTATTTATATAATTAGATTGTACTTAAATTGTCTGTCTTGATAAATTTGGGATACCACAGACCAGAATTGAATTGAATTATTTGCATTAATTTGTTTTATTTATATGATGACTAACACAGATATGTCCCTATCCCTCCTCTCCTACAGCAAAAAGTTATAGTTCTCTACTATAAACTATCCAAAAACTCAAATCTCCCTATAAGGAGTTCCCCCAAGTCAAATCTTATCTACTGCGGAGCTCCATTTGTAGGTCACTGACATGAAAACATTTGAGCAGCCCTGCTGCGGATAATCAAAAGCTTCTTCCACTGCTAGTCCTCCTCTTTTTCTGCCACGCCCCTCCCCCCTCTGCCTCGCTCCACTTTTCAGCTTCAAATACCTTATGCCTGTCTGTGTGGCTAAAACGCACTAAATGCATGATACCTACACACATAAAGGCAGGGCTGAGGTGAACAAACAGGTTTGCTGGGTGTAAAGGAGTTTAACATATTCCGTGGCTAATGCTGGCCACATTCAATGCTGCCTGAAAGTAGAAAACAACATGCATTTGGATCATCATGATGAGGGTGCGTTTTATTAGTATCTGTAAGCGTTTTAAAGAGTGTCAGAGCTCACCTTTTTATAACGGCTTTTAATGTTTAATTTTATGTTGTGTGCCCTTTAGTGTGGTTTTAGTTCTCTAGGACCTTTTATAATTTGAGGTATCTTGTAAAGCAGTGGTTCCCAACCTATTTCCTGAATGGTAGACTGAAGCCCACGTTACAGATATTTCATACTATATTCAATGCATAACAATAACAATACAGAAAAAGCGATGCTGTACAGTGAACTGCAGGAAGTGTGTGTGTAAAACAAGCGATTTGGATGAATTTTGAGCAGATTATTTCCTCTGAATGTTGCATCAAAGACGGGCTTTCAAGTATTTTTAGGTACTTTTTCTACAATCTTCTGTGTCTGTTATTGAGTTTTGAACATTTTTAACAATCATGCATACATCGGATTCTTTCTTTTTTTGGGCATTGTTCTTTTAGCTCTTTGGTTGTTTTAAAAGGAGTACTTTCCTAAAGCAGGACAACGCTGCAGAGAGTGAATGCTCTGTGAATATAGCTTGTGTTCTTCACCTTGCCCTTATCTTGTGAGTTTCTATCTTAAATGATCATCTAAACATCAGAAATAACACTTATATAGAGATATGAGATATAAGCTTAAAGTATATTTAAGTTCCCTTAAACCCCTAAAATCAAGAATGCCTCCATGTTGGGAACCAGTAAAGCACTTTATAAATAATATGCATTATTATTATTATTATTA
>NW_023340206.1:4001393-4003704 GCF_004916995.1 Morone saxatilis
ATTTAATTAGTTTGTCTTCATATTAAACATCAACTTATTATTATTATAATTATTATTTTTATTGTTACTTTTATGTTGACAAGCCATACACTGTCACTCATGTCACTAAAATTATTTTGTATTTAATTAGTTTGTCTTCATATTGAACATCAACTAATAAATAAAACGCGTCTGTCTTAAGATATTTGTTTCAGCATCACTAGTAGCTTCCATCCAACTTTGTGATATTTGTGCAGGAATACCACCCAAAACTCATATTTTGAAAATCTCTACCGGAAGCCCTCCGCTGGCAGCTGACTTGACAGTCACACACTCTCTCTGCCTGCACTCGCTTTGGTTCAGCATCTGCCTTCACCGGAGTCCACGGAGCGCGCAGTATGGATCCGTTACGCATTACGCACTGTGGTGTCCTGTCTGGCACAGATGGTTTTCTGACACGCGCTTCTGACTGCTGTAATGACAACAACTCTTAAAAGCGCGCGCCGCGGTGACTTGCAGTAGAAAAAAAAAATAAAGAAAAGAACTCCAAGCTCTCTGTTTGTCTTTAATGTAGAAGAGGGAGAAGACTCAAGGGATTCGTGGAGACTTTCCCCCCCTTTCTTCTACGCTCCAATCCAACGCGGGCGCACACACTTTTTTTTTGGACTTATAACAGGATATCATTTGGCGCATCTGCATTTTTTGGCGTTTACTATATGTGGATACTTATTCGGGACCATGGGAGACTCTGTGTTCCTCGACAGGCAAAATTCCTATCTTGTAAGTACTGGCTCTATTGCCCATAAATTAATTAAAATGACTGAGACCTTTACTGATAAGCATTGAGGGCTTACATCTTCTGTTGTCTGAGAGAGCGTGCGCACGTCTAGTGTATATGTATGTGTGTGTGGGGGGTGTGTGGGTGTGCCTGTGTGAGGAACAGAGAGAGAGAGGCAGATGTTTATTTCCTGCATGAATGACAGTTTTGCATGTAGAGTTTAAATTATGCACAAAAGGGTGCCATTGCAGAATTTCTGTTATTCTCTGTAAACAATCATCTGGCAGTAAATAAAGAAAATATGATTTTAAGATTTTAATAAATTAAAAGTCCCTCCCTGTAAAATGTCAGTGACTGAAACTGAAATTTGAAACTGAGCAGAGTGAAGGAGGCCTCGGCATGCAAAAACTTCCTGTGATGGAACGTTTGTAAGTAACATGTGGTGTATAGAGCACATACACGCACGCAGAAACACAAGACCACACATGTTTCCTGGTCTGAAGAGGAGACTCAGCTCAGTAAAGACACAGAAACCTAGCAGCAGGCTCCTGTTGGAGAGCCACAGGTGTTTTGTTTGACACTCTACACCTCAAAGCTCGGTGGCCAGATGAGGGCAAAACATACAGATATGGGTCAAGGCCGTGAGGACTGACCATGGCTCTGGTGAGAACAGCGCCTACAAAATGACACCCTCAGCGTTTAGGAGCTCATATTTGGCTGTTGGGCATATTTTCTGACAAAGATTAGAAAAGCCTTCCAGGAGAAGTGTCAGGTTGCTTGCAGAGCAGGTTCATTCAAAAACGTGGGAATTGAGTCCGTTTGTGCAGTGGACACAGATTCAAACATGCACACATGCTAGTATTTTATCATCCGCCCTCTCTCCTCCGTCCCCCTCCCTCTGTTTCCACCCCCCCGCCCCTTCTACTCCTCTCCTGTGGTGAGGAATCCTCTGCTGACTGCTCCAGCGGTCTGTCTCCTCTTTATGAGCAATGTTTCTGTGGCTGGAAGCCCTCATAAAGCTACACGCATTGATTGGAAAACAATACAATTTTCTTTGGCTCGGCTGGCAGCACGTTGTGGTCCGGATTTGTGCTTTGTAGCGTGGCCATGTGGTGTGAAAGCCGTCGCCACATGGCCCACAGTAATGGTGTCTAAAATTCATCCAACACAGACGATGATGAGGCTTTCAGTGTGCTGGCAAAACTGTTTTTGATGCACTTCTCCACTACAGAGTGTTTCATCTTGCTAGAGAAATGAATTGTCGTATTTGTTTATTCAAATTCTGCCCTCCTTTTGTAAACCCAATATATACATAATATGAATCCTGTTTACATCCTTGAGAATGGGGGGTCTCAAAACAGATATAACACAATGTATGTTAAAAGCCGCAAGATGTAGAAATCCTATATGATTCTAGCACAATCCTGGTGAAAAATGAAGCCGATTTACTAGTTTTCCTTGGCTTGCCTGTGGTATTGAATGTTTGGTTGCATACGAAAGAATGAGATTGCAAATACAAGTGTCTGAAATTGCTGGATCTATCTATCTATCTAT
>NW_023340206.1:4003757-4029962 GCF_004916995.1 Morone saxatilis
TCTATCTATCTATCTATCTAAGCTCACCCTTAGGGTCAGGGTGAGGAGCTCAGACATACTTTGGGACTAGAGTCAGCCGGAATACAGTGGGTTGTGGTTCCTGCTGGATGCCACCCTGTGGAGGTATTCCAGTTAAGTCCAGTTGGGAGGATACTTGGGGCAGACAAAGAAAACAAAATAGAGAGATTATATATTCTACTTTGCTTGGGAATGGTCCAAGATCCCCCAAGAAGAACTGGTGGAGGTGGAGGTGAAGGTAAAAGGACATGCGGGCTACTTTGCTTAGTCTGCAACCATGAGCTCAGATAGATAGATTCAGATAAGCAGCAATTATTACTTTCTGGCATGTATGCAAAGACAGTGGTGACAGAAATATTTGTTAATAAATGTATCTATACCGGGCTCCATCTAACAAACTAACTTTAAAATAAATAAATAGTACTAGAAATGTACTCTTGTAGCCATTAAAGGGTGAATTATTGCTGGTTTTCTTTAACTGTAACTGGAATAGGTAGCTGGGGTGATGTTAATGCCAATTGTGGTCATTGCAGGAACTGCTTCTTTTAAATGAAACTTAAGTGTCACTTTTGCTTGGTTTGATATCTGATGAAAAGTCATGCCTTTTCTTCAATATGAATGGATTTTCCACTTGGCCTTGTGACAGTGTCGCAGCTCTTCGATTCGTCAGATTTCCGGCCTTTCCCGGTTCATGAGGACACACTATGAGTACGTGGGTGTGCTAAAGGCATGTGAACACGTCTGCAAAGTTTCTGTTGATACTCTACATTTCATGAGCAAGCAGTAAAAAATCTAGTAATCAAGCAAAGTAAGTCTGGGGTGTGCACTTTTTGACTTTGCCAAGCTGTAAAAGACTGCACTGGAAAATGTGTCTAAACAGAAGTCAAGCATGGTAATCTCCTTTGTGGAGGCTTTATAAGGTAAGAAATCCATTCAGACAGCATCTATTGATTCTAAATATATGAAATCTTTCCTCAAAGACCTTAAACCACGTCTTTATTGCAAAAAGCAGCAGGTAAAGGCACAAGATTTATGTCTCAATGCTGCATCACAATCAAATACTAGTGGACTTTCAGCCAGGCTGCTCATTGCTGTCTCATAAATCCTCAACACTTAGTTGAACTTGGTACAAGAATGCAGTTAAAATATGAGAAAGAAGCAGTTCCAAAGCAAAATGTATTTGTGTTAATGGAGGATTATACCCCTTCAAGCAGCTCTTCGTCGGCCAATGATAAACAAATGCGGGCTTTCGTCATTCCTGCCAGGGCAGATGAATATTTCAGATTCTAGGTTACCAGACTGGAGACACACGCAGTGATGGAGAAGACGGAGAAAGAGAGCCAGAACGCAAGTGAAAGAGATGTGTAACAGCACCTCGCGGTTGCCAGTGCGTAAACGTTTAATCCCCCTTGAGGCCGCTGTGCATTTGTTCCACTTGTAGTGACGTGTAATGTATTCTACTTATGGCGTCAAGGCATTGTACTAATAGAAAACTATCAGGGATAACATATAACAGTCTGGATTGATGGCTCAGCTCCTGTCTGGAGAGGAATTTGTTGTCCAGTATTACAGACTACCGGTTTACATGGTATTAAAAATGACACACAGGCAACCATTTTGTCATCAGGCAAGATTCACCAGTTGCACAGGCGATAAAAATGTCAGGAGGAACAAATCATTCCTAATACAATGGTTTATCAGAAAAAAGGAAAAGAATCACTACTAGGTTGGCTTTGCTTCAAATCCATGATGTGCCACCCAACCCGTGCAGTTGTCTATTTAAGGAATGAGCACACAGAAATGTCAAACTTGTTGCTTAACAGTTGTGGATGGATTAGAGTAGGATTGTAGTGAATGCACATATATTTATTATCTGGTGTTAAATAACATTGAAAATAGCCTGGAACATGTTTCTAACAGTACGAAGCAGCAACAGACGAAAGTCTGTCTTACTACTGAAGTAAAGGCAGTCAGGATCAGTGCCGTAATATCTGTGTTATTAACAGGAAGCGATTGATTACTGGTGTATATATATATGCTAAATGCTAATGTCAGGATGCTAGCCTCTTCACAATGGCAATGCAAACATGCTGATTTTGAGATGTTTACCATGTTCACCTTATTTTAGTGTGTTACATGCTAATTTGCTAGGTAGCACTAAACAGAAAGTACAGCTGAGGTTGATGGGAATGTCATTAATATGTGCAGATGATGGCGTAACCTCATGGTCGTGCTTTGGGTTCACCAAAGTCACCAGGATGCATCCTCTGGGAACCATGAATGTCTGTAGTCACCTGTTCAGCAGTGCCAAGCATAGATGCCATGGTAGTGTGTAAAATGAACTAACTACAGTGTTAGTGATGAATCTGATTTCTAATTCCTACTTCTAATATACACAATATACTTTTCCATGTTGTATTACCATGGCAATATCTAACAGGATTCCATACTGCACAGTTCTCCATATCACGCAGACCTGCTTGAACTGAATGGTTTGTGTGGGCCCTAACTCACACACCAAACTGTTTGTTTAGCCCTGTAGATTGATTTAGCTTCCGCAGATGAGCTGTTAACTCATTATATTTAGCGACTGAACAAATTATGAATCATCACATTAATTCATTTAGGAAGTGTAAGTCATGTACGCTGCACCAGGAGATTGTCAGTTCATCCAAACAGACACTAATAGCGTTTGACACTTTAAACAAGGTGGTTTATTTAATCTGTTTCTGAAAGAATTTAATATTCCACATGTTAAATTCTCACTGAAAGGACTGGATTCATGCAGCCTGACATGCATAAGTAAGAACAACTGTATAATCATTAGAACAATGTTCTCCACTCGCTTAGTGTTCTTGACTGAAGTTGAGTCGTAGGCCATGTGCACTGTGAAGTGATATGCTGTCTGGATGTCACATAATGACAACAGAGAATTTAACAAACAAGGACCTTTTAGAATACAGGAGTTTGATGTGAGTGAGTCAATCCTGGAGAGGAGCCAGCCAGCGCGGAGGCCTTTGCCAGTAGTCAAATAATGATTGTCTTTGTCTTGAAACATTGTTTTTGTGTGTACAACTGGTACATTTTAAAGTTGGCTATCATTCAAATGTAGGGTTTATTTCGGAATCCAACGCTGCATCCTTTTGCCAACTGTGCATTTGATGGATCAAATGACTAAAAGTTCAGCCTGAAGAGGATCTGAGTGTGAAAAGAGCTTTGAGAACGATTTGCAATTGATTTTCTAATCAGCTTCACACTCTACCGGATTGATACCCTTGCTGTGGTTAACGCTGAGTAGTAACACGGCAGACAGAGAGAGCAAAACAAAGGCAGTATTGATGAAATGATTGATTACCCTCCTCCACTATCGTTGGCTTCATCTTCGACTGTGTATCTCTTTATCTGAGTGTCTCTCGTCACTGACCAAACTGCTCTGTCTTCTTCGAGCCATCCAGGGACTCTTGTCAGCCTGAGTGCGGCTACCTGTTTTGACAAGCACCCCCCCACCCCCTTTTGTCTCTGATTGTTCTCCTCTTTTGCCGTTTCTCTTGACATTTTGACTCCATTGTTTTCAGACTTCAAATTTCTCCTTTTTCCTGCCACTGTTCTCCCTATCTGACTGCACAATCCTGAGAGCAAACACTAATTAACAAACTGTCGCCTCCTTACCTGCTGATGTGTGTGACCTTGTTCTACTGCGGTAGGTGTGTTTGTTTTACTCCCATGCCACTCCTAGTACAAACAGCGCTGGCAGAAAAAGCCTTCAGTCATATGGCAAATTGAAAGATGTGTTTTACAGAATGGATGAATGAATAGGTCTTTATTGATTTTAAGCGTTACCTAAAAGAGAATTTTAGTGAATGCCCATTCTTGGTGCTCTAACGACTGCATGGATGTGTGTGTGTGTGGGTGGATGGCATCAACCATCCATGCGGCTTCTTACTCATCAGCACAGCGAGTTTATTTACATTGATCACAAGTTTTCCTAAGCACATGCTGACCCAAAGCGAGAACTTAGCAGGAGAGGACATTTTGTTTGCAGCAGCTGGGAATGCATACAGATACTGAATGAATTTTTGGGTTTTATTACAAAAGCCTGTCAGTCCAATGTCAGGGGGAAAAATCTCCCTTTTCTCTGTTTGAGCAAAATCCTACTTTCAGGTCAGCTATCTTTGCTCAGGGCTTGTTGACCTCTTATCATGTATGTCATGTTTTATGACACACATTCCTCTGCATTCACTTCTGGCTTGTCATGAAGACCCCGTTCGTCCCTTGTTTCTCTTTCTAGACCCCGTCAGGGAAAGGCACTTGTTTTATTATCAACAGCGAAAGAGAAGTCCGCCCTCCCAAGACTTGTCTTTTTATGGAGATGGTCGTCGGCTGCGGGGGAAAACAGAGCGGAGGAAACGCAGAGGAGAAAGTTCTGGCAAGATCTGATCTACTGTTTGCCTGGGGGAGATGTGCTACCAGAGGCAGGAGTCTTTCTCTGGGCCTGAGCAAAATATGTGCTCTAGATGTTTTAAGGAGCTTGATTTACAGCTTGAAGCTCTTGCCCTGGTTTCGTCATGACTTCATCCAGAGGTGTTTCTTTCTTCTGGGAAAGTTTAAGGGAATTGGTCAGCAGGTTCAAGAAAAGGTTAGGCATGTTTCCTGGCTGTTTGTGTAAAAGCTATGAGGGCATGATGTCAATCACCATGTTGCTGTGTGAAGCACAAAACTATTACATCATAGTTTGGGAATTTTAAAGGACCATAACAGCATGTTCTCCCTGATTTGCCTGTGCTGCAAATCCTTGTAATGAACTGGAACCAAAACAGAACTAATTCAAGGCCACCATTCTGGATATTAAGATTTTTGTAATCCTCACACGCACCAATGTTTGCACTCAACCCGCACAGCCACACATGGATGTATACATACACATGAGTCATGCACACAAAGCAGAACTAGATGCTAAATAATGAGAACAGATTGTGCTGTCCGGTGGAGAAATCTCTGCTCATATTTTCAACACCTCAGACAGCTGTTGCTCTCTGGTTGACCTTAGCAACACAGTTATGCCAGAACTAGCCAAAGCTTTTAAATCTCAGCAGAATCCATTTCACGGCCTTGAACATTTTTGGATCAAGAACAGTGAATTTGCATCTCATAGCAGTCTTAAGAGGAATAGCAATGTTTGCACACTTGAGGCTGTCTACAAATCCTTTAGTAGGGGTTACAAATTTCCAGGAAGATCTTACAAAAGGTCAAAAATGTGAGGCGAGCATCAAGCATCGTGTCATTTGTTTTACTGCTTCAGCGTGTGTCTCTGAAGGTCAAAGGGCATGGGGCAAAGTGTGTCCCGGAGTGCTTGTCTCTAACAAGGTGCATGTGTTTTTGTGTGCTCGTGTTTCAGTCTGTGCCACATACTGTATGACCTCAAAGTGGATGTCTTTGTATCAAATAACGAAAGAGTTCATGAGACAAGCATACAGTGGATTGATGGAAGATGATCTAATTATCATTTGCATGATGGAGCTCTGGTTCAGGAGCATCAGGGTTAGCTGCTGTTCCACTAGCTTCAGTCACTCTGTACAGTTTTGGGTTACTTTTATTGGTTTTTCTTTCTTTGCATTGTAGAAATGACAGCTTCCATGAAGTTTTTCTAGTGCAGCAGTGCATGTTATTTGTCATTGTAACTGTTTACCTTATTCATGATATCCATCGCTCTCACATCTAATCTTTGCTGTATTCACTGTTATCAATGTCTTGGCTTCTAAGACATTGAGAACATTCAATTAATAAGATATTGCATTGTTACTGTCCCCATCGAATGATGAATGCGGTGCACACCAAGCTTTTTGTTTTTAAATTATACTGTATAATGTCAGTATCATCGGGAAATTATACTAAATGAAACTAACTCTGCACGAACAACTTGCTGCAGTCCCCGCCGCTGGAACAGTTCAGCGGAGCTCTTTTTTCTTAATGGAATTGGAAAAAAATCACCACAACAGCATGAAAGAAAGCAGTTATGGGGACCAAAAATGCAAAGCTTGGTTTGCAGAGATTGGCTCTCATGAATTGTGAATTGGTCCAGCAATGAATGGCAAATGTCAAGTATTTGTATGATTCCTGAGTCCCCCTGATAATGATTCATCCTGGATGCAATGGGTTGGAATACTGGCTCATTATAAAAATAACATATATAATATAAGCATAATAACCTTTCCATTTGGAAAATAAGTTAAAATTGGGTTCTGTTACTGTCCGTCATTCACCGTCCATTGGAATGAATGACTTCTGGTCTGATGTGTGTTGTACACTTGCCGAGTCTGAAGAGCATGATATGGTGATGTAGCATATGCAGTATACAGTAGACACAATACAGCTAATGCAGATGTTGGTAACCTCAGCGCCAGAATAGAATGCTGGTTTTCAAGGCAGCTCACCAAGTTATATTTATACATGAGCGTGAACAAGTAGCCACAAGCTGAGATGTAGTTTAATTCTCAGTCAGCGTCATCATGCCGATAGCTGCATGTCAGAGATTAGCTGATCGTACGCATGAGTGCATGCGTACGTGACCTGCCCGATGTTTCTCACTCCATTGATCATTAGTGATTTTGTTTGCCAAGCATGGAGAGCAGAAAAAAACTCAGAAAGACAGACAGATGTGGAGATCAATGGACAGATAGAATCAAGGCCAGACAGATGGAGACAGACGATGACAGACATAAAGGTGGAAGTCAAATTTCCAGTCTGGTGACATCTCGTTGGCCCTCGACGAAGGAAATATCCGAGTCAGACGAGGAATAACACAGATGATGCCAGGAATAACACGCATTTGGTGACACCATACTTGCAGCGGGTGTGTGCATTCATGCACCTGGTATGCACACACTCGCACACAGGAGAAAACCAATTTAATGTGTGTGCCCATGCATTTAACTCACAACTTGTGAGTATGTGTGATGGAGTGTGACCCAGGAGTTCAAGGGGCCTTTGACTAAGACTGGATTAGCCGCTCTCAAGGCTGCCACTGGAATGCAAGGATCAACAAGTATGTAGTGGCCTGTGCATGCGAACACACACACACCCACTTCACTGTAGCACACTCACTGTTTACCTTCCAGTCTATTAAAGTCTATTAATATTCCACCACTCCTTCTCTCCCTCCGTTCTGTCTACTTTCTCTCTGGGAAACTGTGGCTATTTTATCATTTAAGTCACAGATACCTCCATATGTACAGGGATACCCTCAAAATTGTTAAATGTATAAATGGGAATTGACAGTTTTTCTAATAAAGGTGTGCTTTTGCCATGCATCTTTTCTAAGAGCTGTGAAAAAAAGCAGAGGGTTGGCGTTGCATTTAGCTTCTTGCAGCACAAAAATATGAATAAAAAAAGAAGAAATAGCCAAAAACGATAAAGGAAGACTGAATGAAAAAGCTAAACCAATGGGAAATCCTCTGGGTGCGTTATCACTATGTGAGCTGGTTTATAGTAAAATGATGAGAGTATGTAAACAGGAAAATTCCCTGTGTGTGTGTGTGTGTGTGTGTGTACATGTGCTTACGCACTGAGTAAGGACCTGCACATGCCGATTGACGGATGAGTGGGTGAAATAATTCCACCCATCAGGGAGTGTTTGTGTTTTGCCGTGTTTCACTTCTGCAAGGTTGCATCTTCACTCATTCATGCAGCCACAGTCAGCGCGTCGGCGCTTGTTACATTAGCTTCACGGTCTTGTGTATTTTTGCACGTTTTGTCGCTTTTACTAGAATTTCAAAGTGCCGACAGTGGCAGACGGGTCACGAATTCTTCCTCCGAGTGAACTGTACGCTTTGAAAAGAAGCAGCCATTGTGTGTTCATCCTGTTCCTCCCTGAAGGTGGTATTCTAGACAAACCAAATTCTCATGTTTGTGGTCGGTAAAACAACAGACACTTGAAAGCAGAAAGAAAGGTTTTTGGTCTCTTCTTAATCGCCTTGCAATCTTTGATGGATTTGAAGGTCAAAGTTATGCTGGGTAAGGGAACAAAGTCAGCAGCATGTGTTCCAGGAACCACTATCTCCTTTTATTTGTCATTTCCCATGACAAATCTTCACAAAGGTTCTTTTTATTGTGAAAAATGTGTTTTCAGTTTTATCTAAGTGGTTTGTTTATTTCGCAAAACAGGTGGAAGAAAATGGGAAATTATCCGTGTGCTTTGTAAATGGTCCCACTTCAGTGTTCCGTGGTAACTCATAAACACTGCGTTGACTGATAGTTGGCATCTACACATAGCAGTGTCCAAAGTAAGACTTTTTTTTATGAAAACAGTGAAAGCAGTCCCTGGAAGCCACTAAGATGTTTTGTGTTAATATCACTCTCCTCTGTGCCAGATAAAAAAAAAAAATAAATTCAGTTAGTGCAGTAGCTCAAGGGAAAACAGTACCATGATCAAAAATCTTTCAAAGTTAAGAAATCCATTTTCGTTTAGTCATTTAATGACATGTCACCAGATGCCATTGAAATTGTTCATGTTTTTTTTCAATAGTCTGATAGAAAACAGACAAATAAAGGCTTTAGAGCTTCTTAAAGTTAGGAAGTGTATGAAAAGGGGTCAGAAAATGGGGAGGGTGACGTTTTTTGTCTTTTTGCTTAAAGTAAGTGGGTAGTCTGTCTGTTTTGGGCAGGGGATTTGGTTTTTATTTAATATTTTCCTTGTGAGATTTATGAAAAAAAAGCCTTTTGTGTACATCATGGACTATATACATGTGCATTTTATCATATGCAGAGGACAACAATCATGTCTTTATATTAGGAATTAATTTTCTAGGTGACAGTTAGTAGCTAGAACCTTCATTGTCAAGTTTTGAGAAACAGTAGACATCTGTAGCTAGTGACTGAACATTATTTTCTCACTAACCAACAGTCACATTTACTTCATTCTGCATTATAACAGAATATATATCACATAGACCTGTTATGTAATGCATTTATGTGCAGCATAACCTAGGCTGTTCTACTGGGTGAAGTAAAAATATTAGGGTGCTGAAGCTCCTCAGCAGCCACAAATCTGCAAGCAGCGATTAATTTAATATTTGACAATTAATCGATTAATCGTTGCAGCTTCAATTCTTGAAACATGATTACATAAATTTTTTTAAGTAAAGCTAACTCAATGTTGTAAGTTAAAAAAAACATCCATGATCAAGTAGCTTTAGACTTAATTTTGAAATTTTTATTTTTACTGTGAAAACAAAATACCTAAAGTACCTAGAGAAAAATGTTTTTTAATGTACACAATTAAATTTGTGTTACCTCAGATTTTCAACATTTTTTCTGAGATAAAATAATCACACTACAGTATAGAGTGACTTTGGGGCTGAGTTGAGTAATCAATAGAGTTTTTTTTTTTTCAAAGCAAATGTAAGGAATTCCAGGGAGGGTTTTCCCTAAAAAGTCGAATGTAAGATTCAGCCCCAATCCCTACCCTAATAATTTTTGTACAGTCCCTAAACCGTTTCAAAGTTCTCTCTTTGTGGAATAATTTGAGGCATTTACTTTCACTCAAAGTGTCAGCAAAGGACCGTTGGGCACATTTTGGATGATTCTGTTGTCATCATGTTTCAGTGCTGGATCGTATTATATGTATATATATGTTTAGTTTAGTTTCCTAACTCTCACCAGTAATCAAACCTACACTTAGCAGACCCAGTGAGAAACAGACTTTGTTTGAGATTACTCTCATGGAGCAGTGCCAGTGGGAAGGTGATAAGTAGTATACCATATTAATTAAACACCCCATTAGCACTTATCGCCCTCTGTTTAAAGTGTTCTACACCTAGTCATTATTGTTAACACTTCATAGCATTCTTTACTGGCACACATTCATACACACATGTTTCAGTCAGTTGAAGGCTGGTTGGTGTGCTGGGCAGGGCAGCGGCACTGGAGTGCTGCGTTCGTTCTTTCCGCTAGGAAATCAATAATAGACCAGCTGACCCGACTATGACCCGTGTTACACGAGCACAAATGCATGCACACATACACACATACATTGTCACATCCAGTGTCCAGAGAGAACAAAGCATCGCTGGGCAGTGATGGGTGTGGCGTGGGTCTCCAGGAAGTTACACTTGGCTAAAACTTCCTGGACTAAAACAAGGCTGATGGTTTTAAACATTTTTTAAATTACTTTTGAAGTGTTTTCTCTAATGTGAAGTGGCTCATTGTTTTTGAATGGTTTACATCATATTGTTATTGATCAAATTCAGCTGAGAATAGTCAGCTCATGGACATATTGGTTCAGTTACAGTATATTGTTTTTTTGAGTTTTTACCCCTTTTCATAGAAACAAAATTCCCTTTTAAAAAGGGACCATTTTCAACTAGATTGTATGTCACACTGTGCCAAAAGTAATATTTCTTCCTGCAAGAAGCTGCTGAACATCAGAGTTTATAGTGAATAAGATCATCTCATCATGAGAATAACCCATAAGATTTCTTCTTAGTAAGTTAAGAACATAAATCAAGTTTGCTTTGCAAAATACATTTTATATATGCAATTCTTTAGCCGATTTTTTGTATCATTCATTTCCTCCAATTTATTTTTATATTTTTGAAAATAAACAGATAAAGTCACAGATTTTTTAAAAAAAAGGCAAATGCAGAAATCACTGATCAAGTTTTTTTTTCAGTGCGTTCACAAAATAAATGCTCATATTAGTCCAATTTGTCCAATAGAAACATATTTTTCAAGCATCCAATGATTGACAATGGCATTCTTTTGGTAATATAGATTTACACACATTATACACTATAAACAATATGCTACAATATGAAAACATTAACCAAATGCCCAATTCTGTGATTTAATGAGCATAATATTATTTTTCAGACATTTATCCTTTATTTGATGTAATGTTTTCAGTGGAGATGGAATGAAAACAAAAACAGAAAAGTCTTTGTTCAGATGCAAGCCCATGATGTGCATTTACTAGCATTAAGCATGAAGAAAGCACTCTTTAGTTGCTAAGCCATCAGTAGCCCCTGGGGGCTGAAATCTGCCGTGCCTCAGCCCGGTCACACATTCCAGTCCAGTCACTGAAGACTCTCAATCTCCATCGGAAGCTGCAGTCAGTCCAGACCACCTCCTCCTGCAGGACGAGCCCCGGGGTATAAAAGGGGGCCCTTGAGTTGTTTGGGGTAAAAAATAAAGTGGAACACATTTATCACATTGTCATGTGAAAATACAAGTAAACAGACTGTAAAACAACAACAACAACAAAGGGGCAGCTTTCTTTACGCTCAGCTTTGACCAGACATGACGAAGGCATCATTGTCGAACTCACAAGACAGGACTATTTTACCATTTATATTTTTCAGGGTGGCGGTTATCTTCTGAATGAAGAAGTAACCATCTGGAAAACACAAACACAAGTGTAGCATACGTGTGCAATCTCCTGAACATGTGTGCGACTAAATGCGTGGCTCGTGCGCACACAATGCACTTAAGTTGTGCGTAAAACGCTGCCATGTGTCTCATAAAGTGACCGCAGCTCTGTCATCTTCATCATCAACATCATCCGGATTCTGAGGAGCAGACCAGCAGGTTATAATCCTCCCGCTCTTTAACTACCTCACAGGATTAACTGGGAATGAGGGGGTCTGGCACCCATGTGGAAAATAAAGAGTCTTATGGAGACTTTACTCTGATCCCGCTGTGTTAAATGGATACGGTGGAAGAAGCACACAGAGGGGAAAAATCAAGGGAATGTGCTGTACTTTTGGCGGCTCATGTTCTCACCACTGACGTGGAAAATAAACTAACTATTCCCTAATAGGATCAACATATAATCTTGCACACGCTTACATCCATGAAAAAAATAAAGGTCGAGAGGTACTCTGATATGTTATAATGGAAGTTGTTTGGATCTGTATGAGAAGAAAGGGCTAAGATGAACTCAAGAATCCGTCCATACAGACTCCAATTTGAGGATGTGCTTTTGAAATGGTTCAAAAGTCAGTCTTATCTTAAGTGACAGTTGTAACCCCACTTCCTCAAAAGATGCCAACACATTCCACACATGTAAAGTTTCTTTGGTTGGACGTTTTTAGTGAGGAAATCTTCTTGGGCAAGGAGGAGGAGGAGGAGTAGGAGGAGGCCCAGTCCACGGTTGCAAAAAAAACGTGCTTCAACTGAAACGTCCACAGCCAGACTGTGTGAAATCAAGTTTGTCGTGAAATTCGACAAGCAGAGAAAAACGTCAAGCTCTTCAGAGAGGCGGAAAAAAAGTGTTCAGAAGATAGCAGCTGTTACAAGAATGACAGATTAATGACACTAGTTGCAGAAATTCTTGAATTTACGACGTGCTTTGGGACATCTACTAACACCTCTGGAAACACTTGGTTGTATTGAAGTCACACATCTGTTCTCAAAAAAAAGGGCTTTCTGCCTTTTTTTTTCCAGTGTCATAGCTGTCAAGTGTCTGTCTGGACAGCAGGAAGTATGGGGACAAAGTTGTCTAGTTCTGACTTGTCCATATAGGTGTGTGTGTCCATATACACTTTTGCTTCATCCTGAAATATTTTGACATTTAATTGCCAAAACGTGGCTTGCCAGCATTTGCAAGTATCCTGGTATGTTGGATTTTGCTAATCACAGTTGTGGCGAATAAGAGAAAGCGAGTCAGGGGCTGCATAAGTCGCATTCCCTCTTTACATCTGAGGCCCGATGTGTTACGGCTTTTTGGCACAGATGCCAGTTCTAATCTCTGAATCTATCTATTTAACATTCCAGGATTGATGGAGTGGCACAATATTTCTCTGGGAGTTGTTTCTGCGAAGCGTGTGTGTGTGTGTGTGAGCCCGTTCTCACGGTGCCGACATAGTAGAGTGCTCAGACTGCAAAATGTCGATGGGAAAGTAATGCCCATGGGGCTACTTACATAACCATTTTGACTGATTGACAGATAAAGTGCTCACACACAATCTACTGTATACAGTATGTATTGAATGTGTATCTGTGTTATTGGAGACAAACTGAAATTCTGCAGTTCTACTCCATAACTGTATCCAGTTCAGTCTTTATCTCAAATGCATGTTTGTTCATTCACTGTAAGCAGATGAGAACTGTTTGCAATTATTTTCACATAAATGCAGGAATTTTTGGTATTCAGTTGGGTAAAAGGCAAAATGGATAAGAGATAACTGATTTAGCGCCAGGTCGAGATACAATGGTAAAGATTTAGCTGGGAATAAGGAAGCTGGGACTGAACAAAACTTGGTTTTCCGCAAAAGGCTGTGAGATGTAGATTCTACTGTGACCACTAAATTGTGAGGACAGTGCTGAAACAAAGCCCTTTTTTAAAGCAAAAATTCCCCAAAAATGCACTTCATCCAGTGTCTTAAGTGTGAATATTTACTGGTTTCTTTGTATTCTATGATAGAGTATTTTTGGATTTCGGACTGTTGGTCAACCAAAATATGCAAGTAGAATATGTTAACTTGAACTCTGGCTCCCAGATTATTGATGATTGAAGTAATGGTTAGTTATAGTCCAAAAACTGAAAAAGCTTGTAAGAGTCATGGGAAACTACTCTGTCTTACAGGCAATGTTTTATGGACACTAATTTAATTAATTTTGTATCCAAGGCCTAATTCCACTCAACTATGCTTGCTTTAAATCTGCATTAAAAGTCTGCCGCTAACTATCCACTTTTGGCACTAAAATTACTCCATACTTAGGTCCAGCTTCGTATAATCAGTGGCTTCTACCAGGGCACTGGGAACTTTTATGATTTGTTGATGGTTTAATGTTTGGTAACATTTACAGTTTGCACCAACCAAACCTAAGGACAGGATTTAGACATCCGGAGGCCATTGAAGGATCATATTTTTGTCAGTGGACTTGGGATGGATGGTGGAAACCCAGAAGGAGGTGTGGGTGGGGTAGCGTGAATCTTTCCATCGAATCAGTTTTGGTTTTGATGACCACACAGACAAATGAATGCATGATCTGCAGTCACTAAATCACTGTATAATGAGTTTTAGTTTCAGTTACTTTATGGACACGTTATTTCCTGATTGACTGGAGCAAAACCAGTTTTCAAGAAGCTTGAAATGCCAAACACCAAATAAGTCTGCAATTTGTTGAACTAAAATCAGTACCTGTATTAAACATTAATGAAAAAATGCAATGATTAAACCCAACTGTATCCATCATCATGAAAAACGACGAAAATAAAACACCCAGGCACTTGTTTTTTCCTGGCAAATAATCCTTCCATCCCTTCAGCTGTACAGTAAGTGTCTGTTGACTGAAATCCTGCTCACCTCTGGTGGCTGAAAGAACGCAATTGTCATCTGCTTAGTTCTGTTTGGCAGTGGTCACCCTACCGCTGAGTTGTGACCTTAATTTGTGTTTCAAATCACTGGAGGCCTGGAGGAGCTCACATAATCACACACACACACATGCATGCAGGTCAAGGACTGAGCGCTGATTGCTCGGACCGTCTCAGTCTCCACCGCTGACTACAGGCCATAATCAGTTTGCCTCAGTTCAAGTGGAGCAAGCAATGCATTTCTTACCACTTATTTATGCTAAAACACACATAATCCACACACCACCTTCCAATGTGCACACACATTCAACAGTCACTAAAAGTGCTCTACTCTCCATACGGGATTAGTAATGATTAACCAGCTTCATTAGCTCAGTCGGCAAGTCTGGTTGTAGAGAGAGGAGGAGAATTTACTGACTTGTCTAAATTTTAATAGGACTTGGCTAGGTTTTGGTTTGTGTGTGTGTGTGTGTGTGTGTGTGTGTGCTATCAACAGAAAAAGGGAGATGAAATGCTGGAGGACAAAAGATGAGATTCTATGTGGATTGCTTATTGATTCACTAACATAATTTAGTTTAACTGCTAGAAACCTGATATTTATATGACAGATATATGGCCCCCAACAACCTTTACCACAGGGTTAGAGGGCACTTTAAAAAAAAAAGGTCAAATTGAAACTGTGAAACTGGGAGGAACAAATTATTTTTTGATTTTGATTTTGAGAACCCCCTTACTTAAACTACAATCTGGATCGGGATACAAGCACGATTTAGAGAGGACTATCTGTAGTCTGGCTCCTTGAATGTCCCAAGTGATTTGAATTTGAAGCAAATCAGTGGTTTGCAATGCAAAGTAGGTGTAGGGTGAGGGCCAATTACTAGCATATTAAACACAGCTGTACTCTACCTTACACTGGTTTCTGGACAAGTTATTGTGAACAGAGGATCATATGTCACACCTCTATGCAGTCATTTATAGTAAGACACTTTTTAACTGAGCAATGAGTTCATATGAAGCAGGAGCTGACATTTTTATGAACATTTTGAATGTGTAACCTCACACTTAAGCTGTGATGTTTCACCCACAATTCTCAGGTATACAGGACGAACTGTGTAGCATCGTAGAGTAATACACAAACAGAAGACCAAGCAGTATGGCAGATATGTCATATCTACTGTTGTGAAGTTACAGCAAGGGGTTGTAATTTTGAAACCGTGGGCTGTGCACAGTCTTCAAATGTCTGCACATAGTGTAAATATTTGAGGTTATGATGCATAAAGTTGTTGCAAACAGGATTATAATGTCTCTGACATAAAACCGGTCTGCCAATGACAGCTGAGACAGAAATACCCCGACAGATTTTTGGATGTGATCTGTGGTCCGACTGCCATCCACAGATTAGCGCACACATATCCAACCGCACACATTACCTCAACCCCTCCCTCTACTATCAGCTGTGATGTTGATACAATACCTGATTTTCTTTGCTTTTGCAGCTTATGTAACCATTATGCAAGATCCTAAATCTTCAAGGTCGGGCCTCATTATTGCCGCAGGCCCTTCATATTAATCTGTCTTTAAAATGTTTGAAGTTCGCCCGAGGCTTTAGATGTGCCTGCCAATGATTTTTTTTTTTTGGGGGGGGGGTATTTGGAGCACACACTGTTAAGTTGCTCATTCTTGAGACTGAGCCAGGACGGCCTCATTAAATGCAAATGCAGACGCAAAACAATATGCAGTGAAAGTTGATACCCACACATTAGTGCTTTGGTGCTAATTTTCAAATCTTGTATTTCCTCGCTAATGTGTGGTCCCCTCCCACAGCCAGAAAAAAAAGAAAGCAAACACGTATTTGCTAACTAAATTAGAAATTAGAGTTTATATTTTAACTGTATCAAGAAATATGGCTGAACTCAAGTAAAAAATGTCTGATTTATGCAGATAATTCTGCAAATGTAATGATCGTTGTATCTACAAGAACTAGAAAGATAAAAAAGATGATAAACTTCCATATAGTGCGTAATATCCAACTGTGAAATTCAGCAAGGGCTCATAAACTTTAAACTGAATCAAGCTGTGCATTGTTGGACTAAGTTGTGTAACTGCTCAATGACTGTCAAAAATCAAGTGTGGAAGTCAACACAAAAAGTTGTTTTGACGGTTATGCTCAGCCAAGCGTTGCCTTTTGGTTCCTTTTAGAAAATCAGATGAATGATCACCACAGTATGTTGAAGTAAACACCACTTTTGTTGTCAGAATGTGATCTTCTGAAGAACACTCTTGTTCTCTTCTGCATGATTCTGCCTCAAAGTTGTGTAACTTATTTTAATTTTGAGTCTGCGTTTTTTTTCTTTACTGATTTAATGGAGGTGTATTTTATTATGCGCCCCCTATTCTTGGCCAGACCATATGCAAGTCATGTAACCATAATGTAAATATTGTTTTAATTTCCATACAATATGTGCCACATTTGACTAAGTACGCTTTGCTATTGGCTACCATGGCTTGAAGACTGCAGCTGATCCCAAATCAGTGCTTTTTGCTCCATTAAATGGAACACAAATGTGGAAAAGGGGCTTTCAAGTTTGAATCACTGTCCACCATGTGATTTAAAATGACCGCCACACGTTCCCAGAGCCCATTGTTATGTCTTTAGATTTCTACAACCTTTTTTTACTTGACATTGATATAAAACAGGTAAAAGTAGCAAATCTTGTTGAATCTTTGTTCAAATGTTTCCCATTTTTACTTTATAAATGACTTAATCTACTATCAAAAACAATATATTATTGGGTGGATTTATTAATCAATAGACAGACTAATCATTTCAGCACTAATTAACATAATTATTTCTGTTATAATGATATATATCTATATGAATTGGATAAACTATCTAAACTTAAAGGAAATACAATTTAATATAGTTTTCTTAAGAAATTAACCAAATTGCTGAAATATAGGCCTACCATGTATATTATTAAGTTTTCTTATACCCCCTAAAAATTAAGAACAATGCCTCGCGAACCACCTTGAAGCTCTGGTGAACCTTAGAGAGGGTCTCGACCCCCAGGTTGGGAAAAGCTATCTAAAAAACTGCAAATCTCCTTTTCTTTGCATTGGAATGGGTGGTATGAATTTTACAACCATAACAAGTTGTTTTCTTCACATAATACTCCATCTGCATAACCTCCCATACTGGACGATGATAACCTCACATTTTACAACCACTGATAAGCCTGATACCGTTGAATTACTTTCACATTGGCTTATGTAACTTTTGTGTGTGGATAACAGGGATCCATAATAATTTGGTGGTTATTTTCCCCCTCAGGCAGCATCAGGGACGACCCAAAACAGGTGGAGAGGCTTATTAATCGTTTGTGTGTGACAGATACATGTACAAACATGCACACACACACAAATGCACACACCAACAGCACTGACTGACAAGTGAGGGAGGTCAGTAATTACAAGCAGATGTGAACCTTGAGGAGGTTTCAGGTCAGCGAAAGCAATCTATTACATGCATGCATGAAGCCAACCTGTAAAAGACAAAAAAGGAAGAAAAAATTCTTGTACATTCCTCTGGATCAGTGTTGTGGCACAGAAACTCTGCTCAAGGGTCATTTAAAGGCAGCCGCAACACAAAAGGGAAAGAAAACAAACCAAAAGTACACTGTGAAGACTTTTGGAATGTTACTTTAGTGTCTTTATTCACCGTTAAGTGACTCTGATACCTTTGCAGAATATCACTACACAGGAAATAAACAGAGGTAACATGTTGCATTGATTGGAGTAAAGTACACATCTTAGTAGAAAATACCTCTTTGTAAAATACTTAGAACCTGGAACCTATTGTCTGTCATCTGATTTAGCCCCTGGGGGCTCCTGATGTAGCCAGCAGATATCCAGGCTAAAACTTCCTCTTCTGTGTGCTGGTTAATGTTTAGGCTTGTGCCTCCAGGAAGTTGCGATGTTGCGATCGCGACAGTCAACGCAAATTCAACCAATCCCTGTGAATTCTGTTAGATTTTGTCCAATTGATGCAGCTTTTCTGCAAATTTGACCAATCCTTGTAGTTTTTCTAGACCAAACTGCAATTTTATTCTCAATGGAACGAGTTGTCTTTTATTGATTTATACCAAAAAAAAATCTTAATTTTGGTGCTACGTGCATTTCAATCTTTTTAGAGTTTCCTTGAAATAGCTTGCAAAATCATCATCATCTTGGGACACGAGAATAGAGCTGGTTCGGATTTTTGTTACATTTTGGCTAAAACAGATATGTTCATATAAGAAAAAGCTAATAAAAAGCTGTGGTCAGACTGACTGTTTACCTGCTTGTAACATGATTGGTCAATACTATTCTGGCTACAAATGTCATTTAATCCATATACAGTTTCTTCATTGATGTCATTGTAAAATTTGGTGTTCCATCTTTTAGTTACATTGATTTTGTCTTTAGCTATCGACAATATTTTTTGAGTCACAGCATCCATGGTGTGTTCTGTTGCCTTATATTATGTATCACTTAATCCTTCACTTTCACCTTACCACAGAAATGGATTGCTGTGTTAAAGCTATATATCAGAATACAAATATAATAAATAAAAATAAAAATAAGGCTCACTGCTTTCAGCCTTGGCACTTTTTTTACATACAGGCTTTCTTTAAGATCAAAACTCATTGGTGTCTTGCAGGATTTTCACCCTGTTCATTTCTCAAGCCAGTGGATTAAAGGCTTTATAACAGATTGTTTTTTTCATGATAAGAGGATTTGCTTCATTGTCTCTATTTACTGTTGTACAGGGTTATATTCCCAACAGCACTTAAAGGGAGTGTGTGTATGCATGTGTTCTTTGAGGAGTGGGGATTGTTTCCTGCTCTATCTTGCATGTCGCACACATTAATACTGCGTATGCACATACACACACTGTCATACGGTCACGTGTATGACCAAATACAGACCAGTAATAACACAGTTTTGTCAATGCGTTGTCATGGCGCTCCAGTTTGTTTATTACTGGCTACATTATAGCATAGTGCTGTCAATAAGTCATTAAGGACAATAATGATCCAGACAATCAAATGGCATTAAGATTTTTTTTTTTCTATAGAAAAACATTTATACGTGCTACATGCAAGGATTTCAAAATTCCAAATCATCCAAAGAGGCTTTCCGTCCACACAGTAATGTTATTCACCTTGAAATCAGAATGCTTTGCACAGCAACAAGTGTCCCACAGCCTGTGTGTGTGTGTGTATCTGTGTGTTTCAGGTGCGTTACCATAGTAATATTTCTCTCACTTCCCATCCCTTTTTTGATTTTCTGTTTATGCGTTGCCACAGAAACTGGCATATTCTTTTTGCCCGTGGCTTTTTGTGCCGTTAGTCCCTTTGTCAGAAATAGAACAGAAACCACATGCTGCAGTGCACTGCATGTCAAAAGGGCATTAGTCATCTAACTGTATGGTGCCAGTCCAGTCATCAAAGTCATTAATCTTTCCAGTGTATCATCTGTCAGATGTGAACACAAAGCAACAGCAACGACAACAAAACAAATGCTGAATCCCATGCTTAAAATGTATATTCATAAAAGAAGTTATAATTGTTGACCAATTCTGTACATTATATAGCTTACCTTACAGTTATGCACCTAAATCACTCTTTGCATTCTTTTACTCCGTGTGTCTAATCCTTTTCTTTCCTCCTTTTTCTTGCAAAACATATTCACCTGACTCATTTCTGCTAATGCAAAATTGGATTAAGTGCAGCAAACTGGTGGAAAATATCATTTGTTAAACTTGGGATTATCTGATTATGATCTGTGCAGCCATTCCAGCAAACATCATCTGCGGGAGGTTTCGATAGTTCTAATACATACAGAGGAAAACAGATCATGGCAGTTGCGTAAAGGCTTAGCAACCGGCTATATTTTGGAGACAAACATTCAGAGTTAAAGGACTGTGACAGTAGCTGCATGGCAGATTTGTCTCTATACGGGCTATGCAAACAGTGTTACATCTCACTAAGCGTCCACGTCACACTGAGATCCACGATCGTGAATTCTCTGGTTGTATGTTCCAGAGGCATTCAGTGTCACGGTGCACTGCGGCTCGATGTAAGCGGTCTGCATGAGCAGTGAATGAATTTGGTCCAGTAACATGAAATGGAAATATCATCCATGTGTGCTTTGTAGCTCATTAACACTGATACAGTCAAACAGATTAACATTTACTATGGCATATAATAGCAGCTGACCATCATTATCTTGAGAGTGAGAAAATTAGCTCTTGATTAGATGACTGTTACTAAATGTGAGCGGTGAGGATGACTTGGGGAGGACGAAGAAAAAACATTAATCTTTCTCTCTCTTTATCATGAACTCAAAATGACTTTTCACCCTGGCAATCAGCTTCTGTGTTTGTGTCTGCTGCTGTTAAGGCCAGGCTTGGATGTCTGACTAGGTAAACTTGGCTGTCGACTCTGAATGCTTGAAGGCCGAAATGGATCCCAAAGCAGCGTGTTTTTTTTGTGTTTTTTTTTTGCTCCATTAAGTGGAGTGCTGATGTGGAAAAAGAGTTTATTTAAAGCTAAAATCTGTAGCTTTCCACATATCCTGCATCATCTTCCCCTTTCTTTTTTAGTTATTTTCATCCATGTAAAGGCTTCTAAAACAATACTCACCCTCGTCTCTCTGTTTTGACAGAGGCTTCTTCTTCTTCTTCTTCTTCAGTGCCATAGTTAGCACTGAGGACATTATAGTGCTTTTTTGGGGAAATATGACTACTTTTAGGCCATAAAAAGAGTATTTCCCTACCAGGGTGCTATTACTGGCAGTGTGGAGAAGGCTTTAAAACAAGATTTAAATACATTTTTAATAATGAATAAAGGAACAGCAAAACCGGGGGTTGGGAATTTGGATATTCTTTTCAATCAGCTACCAAAAACACTGCTGACATTTTAATGTATGAAACTTTAACACGTGCAAAAGAGCTCTGGCAGGCACAGAATTGATCTGCATTGTTAGCCAGATAGCTTTTACCAAGAGAAATTAGACTGAATTGTGGTGCATATAGACAACAAGGCCAACCGCAATAATTGTGCAGTCTTATCATCAAGCTGCACTCGACCATGCACTGACATTTTAAGAAACGATTCTAAAGTTTTAGTGAAGAAATATATCAGAGATGACACACAATAGTTGGAGATGTGCTGTGTCTGTTAGACCCCTTTAAAGGATATAGTCAACAAAAGAAACATAACAATTAATACATCGTTATTTAACAAGAATCTTGGCTGTAGAATGTGTTGGTTTGTAAATTTGTATCGGCGTCCCTGCATGTCAGGCCAGGCTTTCAGCTCATTGTTAGCAGAGTCCAGCAGTGACACCAGGATTTAGTTTTCCCCCGTCACTCTTCTGTCAGCATTCCACAGGTTCCATAGGTTGACACTTAAGAAGTGAAGCTTATCCATCCCCTTCAGAAACCCTGCTGGGCAGAACCAGCTCGGCCGAAGAGAGGCCTCTTATTTAACTTTTCCAACTGTTTGTCTTTTCTTTTGCAGCGTGTGTGCGTGTACGTGTATGTGTGTGTCTGTGCATGTGTTCGCCCCCCTCAAGCTGTGTGTGAGGTCAAGCGGGAGGGTGAAGGGTTTCCTCAGCCAGCGATAAGGAATGGCATACACAGACAAAAAAAACACACACTCACAACAGCTGTGCTGGATAAAATGCTCTATTAAAGGGGGCAACATGCGACTTCTTTTTCGCAGGACCCGTGACAGGCTTGTTTCACACACACACTCAGGTGGCCCTCCAGGTTGCCTGTGTCCACATCTTGTTTTCCTCCCACAGCTGAATGATGGCTCTGTTGCTTCACTGCACTAAGTGGGGTCAAATAACAAGAGAGTTGTCAGCGGGAGGAATGACTTCGAGAAAATATTGTTGATAGAGGCCTAATCATGAAAAGCAAAGTTCTAAAGTTCTTCATAAAGTCTTCACTGTGTCTCAGGGAAACCCATTCTTCTAGAAGACTCGAAGAGTAAACATCACTCAAGGGCCGACGTGATGAAATAATTTTTTTTTCAAGATATAAACTGTGTTGTAAAATGGTTTCTCTCCGCTTGCAGCAGAACAAAATCAAGATCATATAAACACAGACACATTAGAGTATACTTGTAAGCCCTCTGTCTGGATAAGGCATTAGATAAATTGCAGCCATGTCTCCTCTCTTTCCCCCCCTCTTTCTTAACCTCTCCCTCTTCCTGACCTCTTCTCTCAGTAGACACGGAGGAATGCATGACCAGAGATTCAGATGACTCAAATATTCATCAAAGCCAGAGCGGCATCTGGATTTCCAGCAATTCATTACAATTCACTTCAATTCAAGTCCACCTTGATCACAGATTAAACTAATGCTGCAAAGTTAACCTGTCTGTGGCTGAAGAGTGACGGTGATGATGACTCGGACTGCTTTTCTATATGCGATCACATCTCCTCTGACACATATGCTATGCATTCTTATTGCCAGTTTATGCGTGTGGAGGAGAGCATATTGCAAATCCATCAGTGCAATGACACTTCATGTCCTCACTTGCTCCTCAGAGAAAGACAGGACTTTTTCTTTCTGTTTATCTGCGTAGGGTATTTTACACATTTGGTTGGCTTATGTCGTAAAAGTACATCATGCACATATGTTGTATTTTTCAGACATTTCATATTTGTTCGGTATTGTTTTTAGGATTGTAATTTTTGTACTAATGCAATCTACTCCCAAGCTCATCATCTATGAGAATCACATAAAAAAATACTTTTTTATTGCTCAAAGAATGCAGAGGCCAAGGGTTTACTTGGGTTTAGTCCAGGGAACCTTAATGTGCTATTGAAAATAAGGAGACTGGCCACAGTTTATTTTTACTTTTAAATTGAATGATTTCTGCCCTGATGAAAACCCTGTGAGTTTAAAACTGATCTGCACTTCTAAAGCTTTTCGTGTGAATAAATAGAGGGTCTTAATACCTTTTCTTTTTTTACCTTTTCCTATGAATGTTTTCTTTTCATTCCAGAATCATAGAAGGACTACAATACAATCAATAGTGGATCAAATGGCTATGTGTATGAACCCTCATATTAACCCACTTTGAATTATCACCTAATTCTGCACTTCCCTCCAGTTCTTTGGAACATGTGTCTTTAAGCCTGCAACTTTTCTGTTTTGGTTGAGTCTCACCGCTCTCATCAGTATCGTTTCCAGACACAGACAGCAGCACCAAACATTCTTAGCGATTAGCTGGTGAACACACTGGATATAAGTGTTAGACCTACAGAAATATGACTTTAAATAAATGCTAATGCTGTTCTGTATCTGCAGGATATGTAACATTAAGCCAACAACTGTTTCTGCCTCCCCCCAGTGGACAAAAATCGGTTAATGCAGGATTAAGAGAATTTGCCGCAAACAGTGTCATATGTTCTGATAGTCTTATTGTTTTATTTTTTGTCTACCTCAGGGTGATTTCACCTGGAGCGGCCTGTCAGGCCGGAGCGTGCGTCTGACGCCAGTTGCCATCCAGAGCCTGTCGGAGCTGGAGAGGGCCAGGCTGCAGGAAGTGGCCTACACCCGTTTACACCAGGACTATGATCTGGGATGTCAGATAACCATGCCAAAAGGTGGGAGTATGTGTGTGCTACGCATATTGGAGACCTGAGTTAAACAGTTTTACATGATTTTTATGTTTGTTAGTGCCGGATGGGTGGGATTTACTGCCTCAGCATACTTTCAAGACCCTGACATTTAAGTGACTGTTAACTGTGACAAAATACATCTGTGATTAACTCCGGAACCGTTATATGTCATGTCTTCTCATTTGATATTCTTAACCCAGGTTTGCTGTGTAAGCATGTGCAGCTACTTTCAAGTGTCCCATAAAGCAAATCCAGCGCTCGGTCCTCTGACCACATCCTCTTGTCATCCCTCAAGTGCATTTAAGGGAAGTCATGTATGGTCTATGTTTGGGGAAGTTGTGACAACACATGAATTTAGATGTAAACCATACTTCACATTGGGATCGCGTGCTTCCTGTTTGACGCGGTATCTGTTGACCCCTCTCTTCATAACGGCATGCGACTCCCTTTCTGCTGCAGCTGAGGCTGGGTGCATTTACCCCCATGTAAACTCACTATTAAAAAGTCCTAAATGTTCCAAAAGCAGGCTGTATTTGTCCTTGCGGCCCTATCTAAAAGCTAAACGACTGTATTTTGGTCTTGTAAACCAAACCATTAAGTTAATAAGGGTTTAACAAAATTTAACAAATTAATCCAGATATAGCAGAAATGGGCAGAGCACTGCACTGAAACTGGTGGTTTGTGTCCCACTGGGCCCGCCCATGCTAAAAATGTCTGCATGCGTCACTGTTTATAGATAGAAAAAGAAAAATATACATAATCCCACTTGATTTAAAGCAAACAAGTGGGCAAATTAATAACCTTCACAGATCAGATTGAATACTAATAGTGGAAACTTATTCAAAAATGGGATATATTTAAAGGAAATATCTGGTTTCATACAACTAGGTCCATTTTAAACCGATACCCCAGCAGCGATTTAGTGTTGGATCAGTAGTATTGGGAGCAGCAGAGACTTAATTATCTTGACTTTTACTCCCTAGTAAGCTCCAAAAAACGCCAGACCAAGGTTGAGACAACCCAGGTGACATCATCAGGGTTCTTTTCTCAGACTTTAGAAAGCTCCCCCCAGAGCCACACAGGATATTATACAACCATTGTCAGATGTTGAGTAGAACTCCCCAGTATGAGCAGAGTGAAATTCATGTAAAATTGTTAAAAAATTACATTGGTAGACTTATGTGGATGAGAAAACAAAGCTAAACAATAAAACTGTCCTTTGCAAACCTCCTTTGTAATGCATTAGACCGACTTTCTGGTTAAACCTTGACCTGCTGTTCTTGTGGTAGGTATGTGTGACCACGGTTTTCCTGTGCAGACATTCTGGGTGCGCTCACTTTCAGTTTTACCTTCAACTAACATGATTTTATCACTGATGATTCCCACCCTGTAGCAGAGATATACTTTTTCTGCTTTCCTGTCTCAACCCCTTTTGGGAACCACTTTCTTGCCCCACCAGACTTCATTATAGTGCTGTTCCTGTGTCTCCAGACCCCCAGACAATAACCTTTGGTTCAATATAATGTTATCATAATTGATAGACAGGATGGCCAAAACTTCAAAAACAGACCCAATTTACAGTAAACCAGAACTTTACTTAAATGTTTTTGGAATAGGTCATTCCATGCTCACACAGATGCACATCATGCACAGTGTGCAGCATTTTTTCACTGCACTCTATAGGAGTGGAGTGGCCGCCATAGCAGCAGTATAGTGCAGCCAGTGGATTATCCAGGGCCTTGCATTCCAGCTGAAGGTTAAACCTCTCCCCACCATGATTTAATACGTACTTGTCTGTGTTGCTTATGAATTCCAGAGCCCCTAACGGCCGCCATGTGCTTGCTAGGGAAATATTTCAACTCGTGTGTAAGAGCGTGTGTGTGAGTGCTATTTCAGCACCGCTAATGTGGACTTTAAAGCCCTGCCGTTTCTCATATTTATCGGGTGTCATGTTTCTTGAGTTTCTTCAAGAACGAAAAACAGATTGAAGAGAGAGAGAAAGAGAGATGCGATGAGGGTGTGACGGTACAGAGGAGAAGCAAAGGTTCATCAGACAGTTTCACAACTGGTTGGGAGTTGGACTGGGGAGGTTTGGAGGTTCGGGGGATTTCCGTACAGCTTTGGGAGCCATCCGTCAAAAATCCAAACCATTTCCTATCTCTGCTTCTCCCCTCTTACACTCTCTCTCTCTCTCT
>NW_023340206.1:4030037-4030944 GCF_004916995.1 Morone saxatilis
TCTCTCTCTCTCTCTCTCACACTGCCCTCACTCTCCATCCCAACATCTGCTTTCCTTCTCCCATGTCACACCCCCGCCTCACTGTTTCCCACCTATTTTTCTCTAATACATGTTAAGATTTCACTTCTTGTGCTTCTGACTCCAAGCTGCACTTTTGCTGCAGTTAAAAGGACATGCAGGTTTCTCATATATCACTACAGCGGTAATAAATTGATTATCAAAGAACAACAGCAATGTTGAACTTGTTCAGATTTGTCAGAGATGGTTGGACTCATGGGTAAACTGAACCTGCTGCCTGACGTAGCAGGCATCATCGAGCCTGTTGTGGAAGCTGGATAACATTTCCTAAGGCCCGAAAGTGACATACTTGATACAGCAGAAGGGAACATCTGGGGGTTCAAACTGAGGTTGCTAAACCAGCACATCAAGGCAACGACTCCGGTCCAAAATCTCAAATGATCGGGATGTGTAAAAGAGCTGGTTTTGGATACCAAAAAGCAAACAGCAGAGTAGCATTAAAAGGTTGCTGAGGTTTCAAGAACTGACATCCTGGCCCCCGAGACTTGTGCCACGTTTTCCAGATTTTCCTGATCATTAGTCAGCAAATTCAGAAGTCATTCATCATGTTGACAGTGGCTTTCCTCCTTTCAGAGCACTCAAGTCCAAAACCTTGATGTGAAGCATTCACGTCCACACGTTTTTTAGAGCAACTGATGTGATTGCAATAACTCAAGTGCTGTTTGCGTTTTTGCCCTTTGGAGTACATCTTATTTGTCTAATTGTTGTATGCAAAGTACACTAGTAACCTTCCAAACCCTGTAGCCTAGCATCGTATTGCGAATTAGTCTGCAACTCTCAGTTCATTTTGGATTTCCAAGGGGACCAAAAATGCCTCTGGACGCAATTG
>NW_023340206.1:4031095-4032514 GCF_004916995.1 Morone saxatilis
CCAGAGCAAATAAAACATGAGCTCTGGTTCCCAGGCTGTAAGCCCTGTATATTGAGAGGAAATTTCTTTACATTTGTTGAAGTCATCTTTAATTCATCACGGCGATGCTAAAATGGTAAGATCCAAAATGTATTTTTCATGCGCAACCAGACCGAGAAAGAATTAGGATTCCCATGTGTTGCAATATTTTAACACTTAACACATAATAGACAGCGTAAATAAGCAGTGTAAGGAATTTAATATGTTTTGATAGATATTTTTTCTGCTGACTAATGCCAGAGCTGACCCTGTCTGATGTTTCAGTTAAATGGATTTGAGTTCATAGACAGCTTTCCCCCTGCGGTTAATTTACGTCTGCATTCCTGACATAAGCTTATTAGATAATGAGCGAGATAAGATACAGCAGATATGGAAACCATTTGCCTCGGAAGATTTATTTTCTTTTTTTTCTCCCGGCGCAGATGGACAGAAGAGGAAAAAGTCGCTGAGGAGGAAGTTGGACTCGCTTGCAAAAGAGAAGAGTAAAGACAAAGGTACGCCAAGTTCCTCTAACTCTCTCTCTCTCTCCCCCTTCTCTTTCAGCCTCTCTTTGTCACGACTATTAACATCTCAGCTCTTCTGCCAGAGGGCCAGTCTATGGTCTCCACCCCTCGGGCAGGTGAACAGTGAGGTTATGACAACACAGTTTCTGTTTACTGGGCTTTGACAGTTTATATTTAGCTTAAGTGAAGGGACTCCTTGTAAGGGGACTGGCTCTGAGAAGCAGCTACTCTGCTGCACTAAGCACAGCATATTTGGCAGAAAGAGAAAAGGATCTAAGTCAAAGGAGCCCAGTTGCAGAGAAGGAGTAGGAGATAAAACGAGTCAGGCTTTTCTTGTCAAATTTGTGAGTGTGGGGGCTGATCCCACATCTCGTTTACAATACACACACACATGCAAATGTCAAAAATACACACACCAGTGCTGATTTTTGCTTAGCCTGCACTGTTCTCAAGTAAGTGACTAATACAGACTAGATGAGTAAGTAATGGTAATTGGCATTAATGTGATAGTCTAGGTTTAGAGGGATTTAGCAACTGCATTCTTGTGACTTCATCATTCGAACTACCAGTGTTTTATGTGAATCATACCAATATACAGTATTTGTATTAAGATTTGTATGTCAGTTTCAGAATATCTCAAAAATGACATGATGCTTTGCAAGTGTTACAGTACTGTATGTAACACTGTTTTAAGATACATTTTTTGGGAGAAGCTACCCCATCCTGTAGACTTTAAAACATGACTAAGCAACATTTAAAAAAAATAAAAAGGACACTTTCTTTCTCTTACAAATAAAAAGTTTAATAACTGCTTAATTCAATGCGCTCTCAGGGGTTTTGTTGCTACAACCTTATTTGGTCTGGTCTGACCAGTAGC
>NW_023340206.1:4032534-4072747 GCF_004916995.1 Morone saxatilis
TTTGCTGACTTTATGACTCTTCTTTGTGCATGTGCTATTGTTGCACTACATGCAGCATTTACCAGTATTTTTATTACTGGTCCCTGCATTTATGTGCACGTAGGCAAAAATTGTATCCAAAAACCTAATTAACCTATGCATTTTGCATTATTTGTCTTAATCAGTAATCAAAAATGTGAGCATTGTTTATTCATATTTTGGAGCAATACATTAATACGTCAGCGCTATCAACTGTCTATATATATATTGGCAGGTTACGTCAGGCAAACAATCAGTGTTATTCCCAGAACATTCATTTCAGAACAAATACTGAAGAGTTTTATGATATATGCAACAATTTATGTCAGGGTGGAGGTCAGAGTCTAAGTGGCTTTTCCTTCCACTACATGCTTTGCTTTACCCCTCCAGAGCAGATGGCTCAGATGTACCTGCAGTCTAACCTGCCAAACGGATTCTAGGTTTTTTTTTTTTCTCCCAGGGCTCCTGAATACCAGCCCTGCATTTCACTTTGAAGCAGGCTCAGCCTTTTCTCTGCAAGAGAGAAACAAAAGAGAGAAAAGGAGAATGTTGCCTTTTTTGATGCAGCCTCAGTACTGTGAGTTGTTGTGACCAGACCTCAGTCAAATAGTATTTGCAAATAAGGTTTAATAGCTGTTATAATCTGCTTTGAGTGCCTTAAGGGTGACATTTTGCCTCAGATAGTATCAAGCAAGTTGTCAGTCAAAGCAACTATGTGCTAATTGGTCTCTTACGTACTTTTTGGCACTTTCACTGTATTGTCCTGTGTGGTAAACTCCACCCATCTGGCACTTTGCGCACATTAAAACAAATGTTTCATGTTATTTATGACTTTCCTGAGGCTGTGGGGGACTTTCCTGCATGCACATTCAGCTTATATAAACACACTCCACGGTCATGAATAAGAAACAGCAAGAAACTCTGCTAAAAAAACAAGACTTTTGTTCCTAAGGCCTGGAAAATGAAGATTTATGAAAATCTGACATGGCTTGATAAATGTGGTCTGGCCGTGGAAGCACTGTGAAGTGCTGTGCATTACGTTGGCAAAGCACTGTACATTATTCGATCCAGATTGTGTATATGTGCGTGTGTGTGTGTGTGTGTGTGCGCAGGTTACATAAGTCCTGTTAACGCTGTGGGGCTGCAGAGCAAATTCGTTGTGTCACAGTATTAGTGGTCATGTTGTTCACGAACCACAGCCCTCCACTTGTGGTTGTGGAATGCATTTTGCTTTCTCTCCCTCTGTTTTCCTTTGCCTCCTTTCCCCCCCACCACACACACACACACATCTACTGAACAGCTGGACTGTTTTTTCTCAGCTGTTGGCTCAAGCTTTGGGATTCTGTATAATGGAATATATAGCCTGTGATGGCCCAGTATGACATCATTTCTCTCTGAAGTGAGCTCTGTGCATATCTTCAACAAGTCCCAAGTTAATTGCAATGGTTTGCTTCATCAGATTTGTGTATAAACTCAACTTAGAAAACATCTCGTGCAACTTCTTGCCAAAGCAAACTCAACTCTGCCTCTCGTCATACTTTGCTGAAAATGGAACAAAGGAATAATATCTCGCTAGATAACGTGCAAGCTGTTGCAAGCATATGTGTGAGTGCTGTGCTGCTTCTAAAACTGACCTACACAGAGAACTTGACATTGCTTGCGGGTGAGAGGCATCAAAGTTATGTTATTTCGGTCAAAGACACTACAATTAGTGGTCTGTCAAAGTCAGATCTTTGCCAACTTTCTTTCTGTGATGTCTTATTTTGGAAAACAGATGTAATACCGTAGTAGTGCTATAAGAGTTTTAACTGACATAAACATGTGTGGTGTGGCTTTTATTGCATGTAAAAGGCAAGCTCCAACAGACGTAATAAAGAGTTTCATTGGAGATGTGTTTGATGTGCCTGCTGAAAGTTCAAGAGCTATTTTTGGAAGTTCCTAATAGAGCTTTCTTTTCCTTTTTTCCCTCTTGTGGTTAATTGTTGTTTAGTTTTCATCCTAAAATAAACTTTCCATCCCATCTTTTCCTTCCTTCTTTATCTCACCCTTTTTTTCTCCCCCCAGAATGCATACCCCAGGCCTTCCAGTATACGCTCTCCCCCGGTCAATTGCTAATGACAGAAGCACAGGCACGCCGTCAGGACGCTATCGTCAGACCCCACAGCGCGAGGAGCCACAAAGAACCTTCCTCGCGACCTCGTCTCGTCCCATTTTACAGGTTCAGTTTATGTGTTTAAATATCTCTCTCTTTCAGTTGGATAATTCCTTTTTTATGATTTTTTAGGACATGTCTGATATGTTTTCTTTTCTGCAAAAAGGTATAATTGAAACATTAAAAATCCTTAAAAAGGCAAAACTAAGTTAAAATTTTTAAAGTTTTTCTGCTGGACACAAGATGTCTTCTACTTTCCTGTAAAGTCCATTCTCTTTGTATGTGCACTGGTGGCTTCAAGTTTCTAAATCAAACTTGTATAAGTTGCATAGGAACTTATCAAATTCTGCACATACATCATTCATCATTTTTGAGTGGAGGGGAACTTCAAACTGCCAGATCTAACCTTCATCATCTATTCTTTAGTTTGCCACCAAGCGGCCGTCCAATAAGGAGTTATCCAGCAGTAACTCCTCTTTGAGTTCCACATCGGAGACAGCCAATGAGTCAACGTCACCCAACACGCCGGAGGCTGCACCGCGAGCACGCAGGAGGGTGAGACAAAATTATATAATTGATCCCAGTCGAGTCCTACAGCCCAGGTGTTTGTGTTTTACTCAGTTGAATCTGTATGAGTGAAATACATGATTAACCTCCAGGGAGGCATGTCAGTGGACTCGATCACGGACCTGGACGATAACCAGTCCCGCCTGCTCGAGGCTCTGCAACTCTCTCTGCCGGCCGAGACGCCGAGCAAAAAGGAGAAGCACCGGGACAAGAGGCTGAGCCTCAACCCCATCTACCGTCAGGTGCCCCGGGTGGTCGACAGCTGCTGTCAGCACATTGAGAAATACGGTTAGCAGCTTCTTCGCCTCTGTAGCCATTATATACACTCACCCAGTCTTTCAATTGTCCTCTCTTACTACAATGACAGGTGCTGGAGACACCTCTTTAAATACTTAGTCATTGAGTTTTTTTCGTTCTCCACTCAGGCTTGCAGACTGTGGGGATCTTCAGAGTGGGAAGCTCCAAGAAGAGAGTCCGACAGGTGAGTGCTCTTGAATATTCCCTCATTTGGTGTTTTAATGGTGGCAATTAGGTCTGTATTGGAAGCATGATTTCACGACGTGTCATTTGTGTGCACAGATAAGGCACACAGCACCGTGCCACGTTTCCTAACAACTAATCAAAAGGCTGATTTTGCAGAAAGTGAAACAGCGTTTTTTGTGCGAAAATGCTATTCACACATTCTTTTCCATCTGTAGCAACAAACAAAACCTCCTGTCTAAGAATAGACTGTGATAACCAAGACCAAAATGTTGTTGTCCGTGGTGCCAAAGCTCCCTCTGTTGCATTGTATTAATGTAAACAGTCCCTTAATTCAAGAGGCTAACACACATGTACAAAGACATTCCTCTTGAATATAAATACATACGAAGTGATCCAATGCTGTATTTTTCATTCAAGCACATATATTCTTCCCAGCTCAATACACAACATACAGCATTAAGTTATTCTCCTTACTCCCACACCTTTCATTATCTGTTACCTTTGACTCCAGTGAATACACGGCAAAAGAAAACGTAAATCATAGGTCAATCAGTGTGGGCAGCGTGATTTTTACATAATCTTTTCTGTTGCATGTTTTTATAACACCACTTGTAGCAGTTACAGGGGACTGAAGACACTAAGTGGTTGAGGTAGGGGAGGATATTCATTCATTAGCAGCCACAAGCGCATTTCTTTGACCTTTAGGTAGATGTCCTAGTGGATGCGGGCGGCCTCAAATGGATAAAGTTATAAGAAATTATTACATTTTAATGAAATATAAGACTGACCTTCAGGTAAAAAAAGACAGCATACCACAGCCCATAACCACATACCCAGTATGTGAGGCCATCTTTTGTAGGAACTAAACAGAACATGAGATGAGATGCATTAGCACAGATTCACTTCCTCAGGTGGCTGCGATTCTTTGATCACACCCTACGTTCACTTTATAGTAATTATTCAGAGCAACGTGTTGCAAGGTTAGAAAAAAAGAAAACCTCCTGAGCGACAGAGCTCAATCAGTCACAGTCTGTGTGCCAAAGGATATTTCTTTCCCCAGGAAAAACCTACAGATACCAAATGTATATATTGAAATACGTCTAAATTGTGTCTGTTTTGGGTCCTGGAGCCCTCTTTAACAGCTAAAAAAGGATAGTTAACATTGTTCAGCTTGATTTTTTTGAGAAATGATGAATAACATGATTTAAAAGAGATGACATCTTTCAGAAATCTTTTGCCTGAGGTTTCAGACACTCAAGCTGGTGTCATGGTTACAACTATGATGCATAAAATCAATTAAAGATACTTAAGGACGAAAGGACACTGTGTGGTTTATACAGCCTACTGTAGGAAGATACTTTTGCCTTCTACCTGCTTTTTTAATTTAATTTTTATTTATTCACTAACTCAGAATCAGCATTCACAAAAGGCTATTCCAGTTATGAAAGGCAGTGCTGTGTTTGCCTTTGGAAAGGATTTCATGCTGTTGCTCTGGTCAGTAGAATGTGCACTATGGGACTACAATCATGAGACAAATTACTTTGACACTTGGACAGTTTATTTGATTTGATTTGGCAAAGAGGCTAAATCATTTCTATTGGTTTCACTGTGTAATAAATTCCTTGAATCTGATTACTCTGTTCCCTTTGATAGAAATTACTTGGTAAAAATTAACTTTCTTTTAACCATTAACTCCATTTATACTATGATAATAGTATGTGTTAATGTGTTAATTGTGGTTAGATGGACCACTCTACCCCCGCATATGTTTACAACACCTCCTCTTTATTATAAACTCACTAAATTAAATGGTTTGTATTCACACGTCTGTATACTATGTACGACAAGTGTAAATATCCATTTTACATTCTCTGCTGGTCTGTGTTGATACAATCCAATGTCAACATTTAGGCATTTGCCACCATTTGTAATGTGGCAGCTGGTATATAAGCGAACATGCTGTGCTTTTGACCCCTGTATATCCATCATCATGGCCGACAATAGACTTTCTAATTCCCTGGAAGTCATCCAAAGGTTAGATTGTAGAGATGCATACTGGTAAAACTAGTTTGAACGAAGAGTCTACCAGGTCACTTGGAGGACCAACGGGAAGTGAGTGTGTGTGGGTGTGTGCGCTACCAAGAATATAATATCCATTGTTATGTGCGGAGGATGTTTCTGAATCCCCCTCTTCCTCTCTCTTTCATCTGTCCTTTCTTTTCCTTTTGTCCCCCCCTTTAGCTACGCGAGGAGTTCGATCGTGGTGTCGACGTCCAGCTGGATGAGGAGCACAGCATTCACGATGTGGCCGCACTGCTGAAGGAGTTCCTCAGGGACATGCCCGACCCTCTTCTAACCAAGGAGCTCTACACGGCCTTCATCAACACCACATGTGAGCCTCGTCTTCCCTTTTTCTCCTTCTCTGCCTTGACCTTGATCCTCCATCCTCCTTCCTTCTCTCTTCCCCATTTCTTCTTTTTTCACCCAGTCCATCCTATCGTTTGTTGCAGTGTTGGATACCGATGAGCAGCACAATGTCACTCAGCTACTGGTCTACCTGCTCCCAGCATGCAACAGCGATACTCTCCACCGCCTGCTGGAGTTTCTGTCCACCGTGACCGACCACGCCCACGACCGGCATGACAAAGACGGGCAGGAGGTGAGCGCCAGTTTAAATACAATCCATGAATGCAGTAGCAAAAAATAAAAACACGAGGATAAAGATCGTGTCCAGAATATCAAATGTAGTCGTGTGCAAACATGTGCAAACAGATTACAGGCAGTTCACTGGCATTTAGCTTGCCTTGTGTTTCCACCTCATTGGGAGGAAATTACCAAAGAAGTGATAGGAATCAGTGTGTGTGGCTGGTATGTGCGCACATTTCTCTGTGCCCGTCAGGCCTGAAACAGCACACGCCGTCTGTTTACTGGTCTTGTTACTACTGCATGTGTGAAAAAGGTTGTATAAAGCGTTTTGTGGCTCCAGAGGGAGCTGTGTGAAATCTGATAAATTTCCCCAAATGATGTCACTTGAGGCAGCGACGGCTGGTGTTGAAGACCACAAGTGAGAATAAAAGGGTGTGGAGTTAGAGGGGGAGTGAGCTTCTACCATGACACTCCCAAATCTCCAAACAAACCGGCTGCTGTCGAGTTGCTTTTTTTTAAACTGTCCATCATGAGTCTGACAGTGTTCTAGGACAGAGATGCTCAAACTTTTTCCCTAGAGGGCCAAAAACTGAAACTTAACGGTGGCCAAAGGCCAACACCTTTTGTATTGTTGAGATGCAAAATGGTACTAGGATCCCAAGTTCCCAAGGAAAAACTATTTTGAATTCGGGATCGTACATATTTAAAGAGCAGAAACATGGCAAATCAAACCTTATGGTGGGCCAGCCGTGGCCCAGGGGCCCCACTTTGGGCAGACCTGTTCTAGGAGCTATGCTATGCTAAATCATACTAAAATTGATAATTCAGAAAGTACAATAAGATCACTAAATGTTACTATTGACTACCACATATAACTTTTTATTACTTTCTAGAAGTGCATTTGTTTAAATCTCTAATGACAAATGATTATGACCCTAATTTGTATAATAATAATTATAATTATTAAATTATTAAACCATCTACAATTGTAAATTTCTTCAGTTAGGTGTCATACTCAATTTGCTTTATTTGGTCTACAGAAGATACCGGCACAGGCTGAAGTAGAAACTGTTCTGTTCGATAGCACACATGAGGGGAGTAGAGGTCAGGATACAGGAAGTGACATCATGATCGGTGATCTGCATGGTTTAAATGATATTTTGTTCTTTCCCAGTCCCACACCCACTTTATCCTTTAATTCAGAGACCATGGACTCATGCATGTGTGTGTGTGTCAGTGGAGAAAGTTTCTTTTCGTGTCTCTGCATGTGTGTAATCTCACCAAGTTGTGCAAAGGAGTGTTTGTGTTGATCGAGTGCGTATGTGTGAGAGAGAAGCAGGGAGTGTTGTTTGTGCGCAGATGGAAGTGTGTTTTGTTGTCCCTGCGTGTACACATGAGAATGGACTCCAACGCTGATGTGTGTGTGTGTGTGTGTTTTTTCCCTTCACGACTCCATGGCTCCAGTATCTGTATCTGAGATCGTGACAGGAAGTCGGAGCGTTTCACACTCGGCCGAGAGCAACACATCAATTTTTTGGTCCGCTTATGGCTCCCATCTCTCCTTTGGGACCAGGAGTGGAAAGCCAGGAAACTAGGGATGGAAGAAAAATGAATTTGTACTAAAAGTAAAAAGCTGACCGAGCTTTGAAGGGCTTATAACTTTAGATGCTAATTGTGTCACAGGATGTACATCATCACCCAACCCTAGCAGAAACAGATTCAGCTGTCATACACTCCAACGCCTTCAGTGTTAACAAACCCCATGTGCCGAAGTGACAAAAACAGAGAGGGACGAGATACAGAATGTTGGAGGGAGAGGTGAGACAATCTACATAAAAGTATGGATGGAGGATGGAGATTGGAACTGGAAGGGAGAAAGGGGAGAGAAAATGTCTTCAAGGGCCATGTAATTTCAGCAAAACACTGATGTAATTTCTGCAGTGTACATTTTTGGGGTTTCTTTCACAATGTTCTCTTAATAAGGGGGAAAACGGTTCCTGATATCTCCAACATTGCAGAATGCTTGTGCAAAGGTGAAGAGCAAACTTACAAAAATGCACCAGTGTCAGTAGATCCTACTTTGCTATTACGAGGAAATGAGGAAAACATATTATTCTTAAAACTGCTTCTAAATTGAATGCTAATTATAGGCAGAAATTACATTTTCTTGTGCTCCCAATTTTTGTATAACATCCTTCTACTGGAGCAGCCCTCTCTGTCATCAGGCTAATACTCACTGTTGTTCTCCATCCTTGTTTAGCCATGGCAATGTTGGTCTGTTGGTTGGTAAACACTCAGACTGAAATATCTCAACAGCGATTAAATTGCCATGAAATTTTGTATAGAGTTTCATGGCCTATACCAGATGAACCCGAGTAATTTCGGTGATCCCTGCAGGGTGTCCGTGGCGGTCTTTAAAATGTAATAATATGAATAGGTCTTTAAATGTCTTAAATATGATTCAGACAAATTGTTGGTTTGTTGCTTTTTCAAGTGTTTTAGGAAAAAATGTGTATTGATATTGCAATAACAAGTACAAAACAAAACCAGCATGGAACCAATACCAATTTTCCAGTTTTTATGGACATAAAATAGGTATTAAATTGCATTCATAGTGGTCTTAAAAAGGTCTTACTTTATTTAACCAGTTGAAACCTGCTTTTCCTAACTTTTCATTAAGCGCCACCAACAGGACAAAAGTGAAATATCTCAACATCTACTCAATGTATTGGAACTAAATTATGTAAAGACTTTCATGGTTCCCAGAGGAAGTGTCCTAATCGACATTTCAACAACTATTTGATGAATTTCCAAGACATTTATGATCCCCTCTGGAGGAATTGTAATAATTTTGACGAACCCCTAACTAAGTCAAAATTAAAAAAATTCCAATACCTGCAAAACTAATGACCATCCAGTGCATCCAGATGTAATTGTCACATGCCTTTAAGTAATTTTTTTTTTCTGTCTAGGTTTTTAATTTGGTTGGGAAAACACATTTTCTTTGTATAAATATACTTTTATTTAAAAAATGAATTGCGTTTCTTCTCCAAATACAGATCACAGGGAACAAGATGACATCTTTGAACCTGGCCACCATCTTTGGCCCAAACCTGCTCCACAAGCAGAAGAGCTCAGACAAGGAGTTCAGCGTCCAGAGCTCGGCCAGGGCCGAGGAGAGCACAGCCGTCATCGCCGTGCTGCAGAGGATGATCGCCAGCTACCAAACGCTCTTCATGGTCAGTCATTCAGCATGCGCGTTTCTAACTTTCATCCTCACTTCCTCCTCTGCTAAACACACACAGTCTCACATTCACTCATTCTCCCTCTCATATTCTTGTGTAGGCTTAAAGTAAGACAATCCCTCCTGGCTTAAGCAGACAATGAGACAATGATTGTGTCTTAGTTAATGCATACAGAGCTCTGAAGAGACAATAAAAAGGAGGAAAGTGAAACAAAACAAACAGAGTGCAAGATGACAGATGGATGAGGAGTGTTTTTGGTCTTAATCATACAGGTCTGAATTCTTGTGAGTAGATATAACAAGAAAGTCTTGCCAATTAGCTGACAATGACTTACATCAAGATACTTTTCCAAAATAAAAGCAGAAAACTCAGGCATGAAATCCTTCATGTGGTGTCAGAAGAGGTCACAATTTCACACGGATCGCCGCCTCATCAGTTGCTTTTGTTCCCTCCTGTTCCCGGGATTCTCAAACAGTGCAGACAGGCAGTTCAGGTCATTTCGGGTCCGAAACCTTAAACCGTAATGTTTTGTAATCTGCCACTGCCGTTCCCTCTGAGGCTTACATTCCAGCAGTAAGCCAATGAAGAGCTATTAATCGCATATAGTGAATTGGTACTGACTTGCTCAGTCTTGGTGAGTAAAAACAGATTTGTCGGCAGCTCAAGTTCTATGGATGACATCTGAAAGTTGTTTCGTAACCTGATTATGTCTGAATCTTTACTTTCAAAGCATTTTGAGGATGAGAGCCATTCGTAGACAGTGGGTTTTTGGGCAGCATTGTAATCCACGTGTTCGATGAGCATAAAATTCAGCAAATTACCTGAAGATCAGATTAAGAAGTGCACTGGAAACAAGACAGACATTCAACTGTCTCCTTGGTTCTTTCTGTTGTTTTCACACTGGGCCCCTGAACAAGCAGTAAACCACTGGTTTCTCGGTTTGAAGAGAGAAGAACAGGCTTAAAAAGTGAGAACTTTTAATGAGATCAGGAAGAAAAACATGCTGAAAGATGTTTGATGACGTTGGATTCCTGTTTTATCACATGGAACATACAGCCCCCCTCCCCCGGTCTGCCCCTCATAACAGACCAGGTGAGAAATGAGCTGAGAAAAATAAAGGCAACGAAGGCCACGGATCCTTATGACATTAGCTTAAGGCTTCTGAAGTCAATAAGTCAATAAACTGGACCGGTCAGACAACACAAAAGCACTTTGTAAGAAGGGTCAGAGCAGACTACATCTGCAGAGGTGACTCGGGTCGTTTGGAGTCCTACGGAGGACCACCTGACTCTGTGGTGGCCATATTCTGTGGAGTGGTCTGCTGGGGCAGCAGCATCTCGACGGCCGGCAGGAGGAGGCATGACAAGCTGATAAAGAAGGCCGGCTCTGTTCTTGGATGCCCCCTGTGACCCAGTGGAGGTGGTGGGAGAAGGGAGGATAATGACCAAATTATCCTCCATGATGGAGATCCCATGCAGGGCACACTGAAGGAACTGTGTGTTTCCCTGATGTTCTTTGTACTGTCCCTTGCTGCTGTAACAAACACTTTCCCCGAATGTCCTCGTTGTGGGATAATAAAGGATTATCTTATTATCTTTTGTTTTATTTTAATAGTTAACGTAACATACTTTTTTTTAGGTGCCTCCTGATCTGCAAAATGAGGTTTTGATGAGTCTGCTGGAGACTGATCCAGATGTGGTGGACTACCTCCTGAGAAGAAAAGCATCACAGTGAGTTACATCCACGTACCCAATACAAGGCAGTCACATGCATCACATCTGCTGTCCTACTCTCTGTCTGCCTCTGCCTGTTTCATCCATGTTCTTGTCTGTAATTTACCAACAGGAGTCCAGACCTGTTGCAGACAGAGGAGCCTTTCACCCTGAGCGAGCGCCGCTCCTCCAGCGACTCCAACAAGGCCTCCAGCGGCGAGGTGTCCCCTTATGACAACAACTCGCCGGTCCTGAGTGAACGGAGAGGCGAACCAGGAAGCCCGGGCAGCGAGCGGCTCTGCCGTGTCCCAGAACAGTACACTCTGGTGGGGCAGGTGGCTGGCTGGAGCAGAGAGCCTGGATCTGACACATGGGGTACCAAAGGTAAACTCATGACTCTTAGTGACAGATTCTGTAGTTTTTGTATCAGCAGAAAACATCACTTTTTCAAATTTTTTTTGCTGGGTATACAAAGAAATATTAAGAAGCAAGTCTGTTGGAGAAGAATTTGACCTTTGTTTTGCTTCTTTCAGACACTATATCAGAGGAGCACGCTAACATTTGGGGGACGTGGCACACTACTCTGAAACCAGCACTCAAGGACCAACCGTACACAGGTAAACAGTTTTCAATTAGTCCAGGCCATCTGCAGATTTTGTTCCCAGTGGTTAATGAGCCAGAGCAGTAAGTGTTTGCCTGCTGCTGGTTATTAACTATCAGGGAGGAGCAGAAACCTGATGAACACTTCAAGTCAAGGACCAGCAGAGTACCTAAGGCTAAAAAAATCACTGCAGTTTATGTGGTTTTTATTGCTGGTTGTCAGAGTCCTGTTGTGTTTTTTAAATTAATTTGTAATAGTTTATTTAGCAACTGATTTACACCTCTGATTCATGGTAAATGCATTGAACTAATTAACTTGCTGGGAGGACATAAAAATCATCATCCCAGGATGCAACAGCTGCAGTAATTTAGTGGTCATGCAACTGCAGAAAATGTATTTAATTCATGACAAATAATGCTAAGGAGGTTGATCTTAAGTGTATATAAATGTACATATTTGCATGAACAAAAAGGACCAATTAATTATGTTTTTATTTTTTATTAAAGATGCAAAAAAACCTGCAAAAAAATGTTTGTCAATGCAAGATGTTGGAGTGTTTCGGTGTACATTTCCCTACTTGTGATGTGTGTATCCCTTGTTATTCATTGAACTATAATTAATTCGACTCATGTAGTTGATATTCTGTTTCTAGGTTCCCACGGCAACATGTCAGAGGGAAGCTCCCGCAGCTCACAGGAAGGTCTCGACGGACTCCATGGCGATGGCAAGCAGCCAGCAACGCTACAACGGACTCTGACAGCGCCTGGCATCACCGAGTGCCGACCCCACCCGCCGGTCACCAGGGTGTGCACCAGCCCTCACGTGGAGGCGAGGCGACCGCGCCTGCAGCTCAGCATTAACCCCTCTGTGACGTCACACCTCAACAGCACGCAAGGCCTCCATCGAGGAAGCGGACACGGACCTAGCCCGACCTCCAGACCTCAAGGTGGGGCGAACACTATCGACCCTGCTATGCTTAACGACGGCCACTGCCCTCCCCCTTATAACGCCCACCATCGACTGGCTAGTTCCCAAAGTTCACCTCAGCTGGCAACGGGTCAGCGCCCCCCCCTGCAGCACGGGAGGCTGAGTGCGGCGCAGAGTAACTCGGCCTCAACGACCGAGGGCCAAATGGTGCCACAAAGCCCCGAGTGGCAGGACTGGCAGAGGGACCGTTGGCAGATCTGGCAGCTGCTGTCCTCTGACAATGCTGACGCACTGCCGGAGACTCTGGTGTGATCTCAGACCATGAACTCCAGCTTAATCTCCGTAGAGATTCTGCTCTGCTAGCCTACCAATGGCATGATCCAACCCCTCCAGTGACAATCACTCCTGTCCCCTACCTTCATTTCACCATGAAATGTGTCATGTTTCCTCCCAGCCTGCCTTTCATCCATGGATTCCCTTCCCATGAACCCTTCTGTGCTTCTCCTGCATCGTAGCGCCATGGCGTTGTTGTTTACGTGCGCAGCTGCTGCCTTATACAGACTTTTACATCCAAGAGCCACTAGTATTTCTTGTTTTTAGTATGGATGTTAAAAAGTTGCTTCTGGTTTCTAGCCCATGTTTTGTCCATTAAGAAATACCTCAAAAAAACTATCCTTTCACAACTCTTCACAACGTTACCATGACTATATTTTCTATTCAGAGTGAGTTCAGTCTTCATATCTCAATGGAGAACAGTAGGAAAACACTTTTCTTTAGTTTCTTATATTTTCATTTCATCATTTTTCAAATTTTTTCAAACTTTTTCAGCATACAGACACTAAGATGTTCGTATTAGTAATTGCTGCTAAATGTAGAATGTTTTGTGTGCGTACTGGTAATATAGTTCACCCGCATCTGACTAAAAAAGATTAAATGATGAATTACCTTTCAATGTCAAATTATGTTTGGCTGTATATATACAAACTGTTGACAAATATTCACAAACAAATATATATGTAAATTGACATGTAAAGTATATAATTTGCTAAAAGTAAGTCAGCCCTTTAACTGGCAGTCTAAATGTTGGTGTTTGTCAGGCTGCTGTTTTTTGTCTCTAATATTGAATGTAAAATACTTTACTTACAGCAAAAAATGCTTAGACCTAATTATAAAGCACTCGGCTGTAAGTTTGCTTATTTGTGCTTTTGCCGCCTGCTGCACTGCAGGACCAATGTGCCAAAGTATCTTTTTTTTTTTACTACAGGATATTTATCATACAGTTGTGTTCATTTCATCCAGTTGTTCGTTTCTGAAAAAGACTCAAGAGCTTGTGACATTGGCCGGAATTACAGCAGTTTTCAGTGTAGGACTAAGGAAGCTTGTTGTTGACATGATTTTATCATCAGGATCATATTTCCAACTATCCCTGAAATGACTAAATCATACTTAATCAAACTTAAATCAAGATAAAGATTGGTAGCCCACATAATAAATGCCCAAAATGGTTTTTAATCATTTTAATTGTGTATACAAGTACAAAAATGTAACAAAAAGAAGGTATAAATGAGAGCCAGCATTAGGATTGGATGTCAGATATATGCCAAATTGTATTTTAAAATAATTCCCACCCTTGTGAAATCATATCTGCAAGGCCAGATGTGAAGAACTTAGAGGATCTGGAAAACAGTGTCACGTGTCTAAATGTATCATAATTCGATGTATAACATGTTTTCTCACATTGCGGATTGAGCTAAATGTGGTTTCATCTTCATGGAACTTCATTTCCCATGTTCAAAATTCACTGTATATACTGGTATGAATTTCCACTAAAAGTATTCACTTTGCTAAGATCATAACCTGTTTCTCTACAACACAATACAGTATGATGACAATAGCAGCACATACAGATGAATGACTGAATATTCCAACTGGGTGCAGATTTATTGCCTACCTAAGAGGCTAGATTCATTTTATGGATCATTAAAATTAGCAAAACAATGAATGATTCTCATTGGTTCAACTGAGGTTCTGGAAAACAATGCTCATATATTTTCTCTCTTCAAGTCCAGTGTTAATTCAGGTGGGGAATTAAGACACCCACGACCAACATTGTCCAAATCCTCTCAAATGTCACAGTCAAGTGGGTATTTGCTGGCAAATATTTCACATTTTCTCACGTTACGGTGTTATATTTGCTCATCTGAAGCCACTTCAGCATTAATTCTGGAGACGCACTATGTATGATTTACTTGTCACATTTTCATGTGACTTTGAGAAGAGTCAGTGGAAGGACTGTGGTAAGGCCTATGGCGCCATCTGTCGTCAGACCACGTGCACTGGCATGTTGCTGCTTCCCACAGTTCACCGTTTCCATGGGATCCATCCGTGCGCCGCGTGGAACCAATTAGCTCGTGATCATAAGCACCTTTTGTGAAAATGTGTAAATCTGCATGAGGAAATAAATGTGCCATAGGTGTTGCTCTTAAAAGTTTCTCCATGCATTGCTCAAGGTTTTGTTAAATTTTTGTATTACCTTGTTTTCTGTCGAGTGTTGTAATATATAAATACAATATAACAATTTTTATTCAAGGGGAAAAAAAAAAAAAAAAAGCAGAGAGAATAATCCTAATGGTCCTAGATTCGTCTCCCCAAACTATGAAACTAAGACAAACTTAGTGTTTATTGCTGATATTTTTGGTGGGGTTTACTGGGTCCAAGTTGTAATGGAATGTCTGGTAATTGCTTTTGTACTGCGTGTCATCATCAATATGCTACAATGGAATTAAATATGATAAAGTTTACACCTGCGGTTGAAGTCAGTGCTTTGGAAAAAAATGATTGACCCTGTTTGGAAAAACAGACTGTTCCTGTCTCCCCCTCCGTCTGTTTCTGTGTATGTTTTTCCTCCCACTCTCTCGCTGTGGGCCTGATTACCTTCTCACCTGTTTTTTTTTTTCTCCTCGTGTTGGCTCACATTAACATTGTCTGTCTAGGATCATCACCTGTTATCCAGCCAGCCTGCCCTCTCCTTCATCTGCCAGTCTGCCTCACTGATTCAGCTCCTGCTCAGCCTGGTTCTAAATTCTAGGTGTGCCAGCTATTAAGCAGGGGAAACAGCTAGTCCTAAGATTAAAAAAAATTATTTGAAATAGCCTCCCACGAGCATATACATTTTACCTAGAACAGATTTAAATGCACATCAAAATACAACTTTCAGTGCCTTCAAAGCCACTACATACCAATAGTTCACCGACTAATATGTTTTTCACTCTCTGATTTGACCTTGTCTAATGCTGCAGTCAGACCCGATTTTGATTCCCAAACGTTTTTATGCAGAACAGAGAGTGAGACATTCACTTCTGGTCACAAAGTTCACAAAGAGTTCAATCTGATTTCAGTTTGACGTGCATAATCGCCAGGCTATGCGATGTCTAGTCAGTTTGGGAGCAAAGGTTAATAAGTGTAAAATATTTGTTAAATGCTGTAAATACTGTTGTTAGCCTGCAAGCTCTGCAGTTTATGTTTACAACCCTGCCCGTGCTATCTCTTGTCCCATCCTGTCTTTGGCCACACCACGTGGGTACATTTTCCCTCGTGGATATTGGTCTGACTTCAGCTTCAGGACTATGAGAGCTTTCCCACCAACAGCGAACCGGCTCCGTGCCATTTCAAGCACCTAGTTTTGAATCATTTGGAGTATTTTGACCGAAAATAAATTGGTGTGGAAACCTGAAAAGTTGGTTCCCAACTGGAGCCAAAATATAGCAGGTTTACCTTGGGAACCAAAGTGGGCCCTCTGTTAATGATTACAATGGTTCCACTCAAAACTGGAGGAAACACAGGCTGGTTCCGAGGTTCCAAGAGTTTTTAACAGAACCGTTAGAGCTAACTTGGTGGACAAACACTGTCATTGTCCTCTTAGTTTTTCTCCTGTTAGATCTGGACATCTTATACCATTATCATTCTTATTGGTCCATAGTTTGGTGACAGCACGTAACTCTCAGCATAGTGCTTCCCAACTTTTAACCTCACCTAATCATTCAAGCCAATTGAAAACAATGGTGGACACCCACTGTTAGGGGCTTTAAAGCACACTCTGTGCTGCTTTTGGGGGTGCACTTTCATATGTGGCCCTGGGCATCCTCCAAGGTAGAGCTAGCACTTTCTGAACTCATCGTAGCAGGAAAAGCTCAGGTGGAACTAATAACATTGATAATGTTATTAGTTAGTCCTGATATGTTTCCATGTTGGGTGTTTAAATTATCTATTATCAGATATTCTGACATCCCGGAGCCGACCTATCCATCATCAATCACACAGTGCTCCAAGTGACTCAGATCACGTCTTTACTTTTGTCACACCCTTAAGCACGCTCGCTGCATTATTTATATGCTCCCTTGCAGCCATACATGTTGATGTGGACGTGTATTTAATAATAACCGTCTGAGCGTTCAGTGCTGCCCAACCATATTCAAAAAAATATATCACAGCTGTTAGCTGGGTGTTAATGGTGCTTTTTATCTAATAAACCAAATGTCAGTGTTAGTCATCTTCAGTTGGCAGAGCATGTGCCAATCATTATTTCTACTAGAGTAGAATTTCTAGTTTGTAAATGAGCGGCTTGTTAAGTGCTTTGAGTTTTGTCCTAGTCACGTAGTTTCACGTATTTTTCGACACAGGCACATGACACCATTTGCTTTTTAAGCCAAAAGATCAGTTAGGTACTTTTTGAAATCCCTAAAGAGCCCAGAGTTACCACAAGTCCTGGGTGTGTCTGGCTGCAGAACAGAGCTGGTTAGGGGATAGCTGGGACTTTTTTTGCTGGTGGGTGGCTTACCATTATTGTTTGTGTGGTGTGAGGTTACAGCAGTGTAATTTTTCCCTTTGTGGTCCACTCAAGGATTCACAGAGCTCTCTTGCTGATGCCCTTACTCATACAGAGTGCACTGACTAATCAGGTTTTGCATGATGCTTTTCATTATGAATTGAAGAGGGATTTTTCTTTCTTTCTTCAATTTTGCATTCCAAACTGAAGGGGGAGCGCAAACTCGTAAATTTTCAAACAACTAAAGTACTAACACTTGAATGAAATGAGGATGTAAAGTACAGTGCTTCTGTGTGTGTGTTTCTTGTCTCTAGTGTTTTGGCAGCTTTCTGCTTCAAGAAGAGATCAAAGCCACATATAGAGACTGCTGATAGTTAGGAGGCAAGAGACAGAAAGGGTAGATTCAGCTATGAAGGCTCCTCAACCAGCCAGCAGAACAGTGACAAAAGCAACATGAGCCTGGAGGGCTGAGAGAAAGGTGTCATTCTCACCCCATAACCCTGACGGCTGTGCCTCTGGGTTGAGTCGCAAGGACAAGCTGAGAAAAAAAAGCAACTCTGAGTCACTCAACTGTAAATGTCAAAGTGAGGCGTGAGCAGGCAGTTTCAAAGTCTCACCTTCAGAAAACTTGAAGGCGTGGAGTGCAGAGGTTGAACTATAGTGCGTAAACCCCTTATTACACCTGAAAAATACACGACTGAGTGAAGTGGTGCAAAGAATAGAGGCGGTGGTCTAGTGAGCAATGGGAAAATGTCAGATGGTCAAATGAGTCATGGCTCAAAAAGGCAGAAAAGTAAATGCAGGGCTCAGGCCAAAGTCTGGGAGCTCGTTTCTTGTTACAGAGAAGATGATGTCTGACTGTTCTGTTTAGCATCTTAACAGAAAGTGGTGCATGCTATTAAACACAAAAGCTATTCTGGTACAGACGTGCATCATTTGATGTGCGGATCGCCCAGGATGGAGAAGGCGCCATTTGACCGGACCACTGAATGGTTTGATGAGCGTGATGCAAATATGACCATAAGTCAGCAGATATGAAGCCAGCTCAGCAGTCACGGAATATTACGTAAATGTGCCTGAGGTGGCGCTTTCCATGAATATCAAAACACCAAATAATAGCTTCTTGTGGAAAAATGATGTCACAGTCCTGCAGGGGAACTCCAGAAAGTGCAAGCCAAGGCCTCCTGTTTCTGTTTTGGTCTGTGTGGCTCATGGTGCACCATTAACTCTTATTAATATTTGTGTTTTCTTGATTGTTTGGCATCTTAATGGAGTATCTTATGTATGCATTGTGCAACATCCATGGTTAAATGTGTCTGTAATGCTGGGAAAAAAATCATCTGGAATACTTTTGTGCTTGATTTTTTGGGTGTAATGTCACAATTGTACCACTAGAGGTCAGTCCAGAGCCTTGAATAGCTTTTTGAAGCAGGCACAAAGTTTGACATACTTTATCTCTCAAGCCCAAATGAACAAATTGTACTCTTTCTTCATTGCGTATCACCCACACCACAGCTGATAATGAATAAATTAGGCAAAACTAGTTATAGAGGGTGACAACCAGAGGTATGTCTAAATCTTAGAAGGGAATAACGTGTGGTAATGTTGATGGTTTTGTGATGGAGAGAGGATGGGGAAGGGGGAATGGAGAAAAAAGAGAAAAGATTAAAAAGATTTCATGGCTTTTGGTTTCAATTCTCCTTGGCGCTGCCTGATAGCATATTAAATCACCTTACAGACCCCCAGAGAAGTGAAATTAACTGCTAGCAGACCATTAGACACGTTGGAAAAGGTAATGGATGAGCGTTTGGCCGTCTAACTCTGTGTGCGAGGGGACAGGAGGCCGAGAGAGTGTGTGACTGACAGCGGGGAGTGAGCTAATAATTGAAATAGAGATAATGTGCAGAATGAACACTTGCTTTCTCTCATTCCTCGCAGTGGACTCTGGGAATAATGAGAATAAAGTCGATTTAACCATTCTCTTACTCGCAGCTTATCAGAGCTCTGATCAACTCTGACTAAGTCTAACTCTGAAAAGTAATTAGAAGCTTTTCTCGCGTCTTTTCGATCCACAAGAGCAACCCCGAGAACCTTTTTATTAGTTGGGTTTCTTGTCTCTCTTTGTCAGCTACCTCTTCCCACTAAACTCTACCACTGTTTATAAGAGGAAATGCACTCTCGTTGCAGCGTCCATCCCTTCACAACACCAATTAAAGCTTTTTTGCCGTGTGCCAGTGCTGTTTGAAATGAGCATGTCATGTTCTGCTCAAGGAGGTTCTGATTAATTGTGATCAGTGAAGGCGCAGAGGCAGTTGGTTTCAGATACTGTACTCTTCTGTTTTTCTTTTGTCCCCTGTTTGTTGGTTTCTGGACGGGAGCCTGATTTTAAATAGAATTTTGTGGACCATGACAACAAAACAAAGCTGCTTTATTTCAGTGGCTAATGACTTGGCCCGCAGTAACGTTATCCAGTTGGCCAAGCTAAAAGACAATTTGCCAGAAAAATACACATACACAAATAGGTATGCATGAACTCATCCACACAGAGACACTTGTAATTGCCAGTACAAGAGTTCAGCCCCACTCCTGCAGGCGGTTACGAATTCATGCATGTCAGTAAACAAAATGTGGATTTCTGTTTGCTTTATCACATTTTGGGGTAGCGCACAGGCACAGCAATTTCAGCAGCGCATTCACAACGCTTTCCCATTTGCCCACACATGCCGAAACACACGGTCACACACACACACATCCTGAGAGGAATTCGTACCCACAAGGTCCTCATTAGCAGGCACAGTCGGTTCATTCTCATCATGTGTTGCTTCATGCAGTCCAAAAATCTGGCCTGGAGGAGAGAAATGTTAGGGAACACGAAAAAGGTTCTCGACCTGAATTAACCCATCTGTAAATCACTGTTGAATAAATCACAGCACTGCCTGAGAAAATTAAAAAAATACAAAGATAATCATATGTTCACTCACAACTACAGTACTTCTCTCTGACGTAGCTACCAAGAGAAGGTTTTTAGGTGAATTTTCTATCACATATTTCACCCTAAAAGTACATCAAATCGCATACCTCCACCAAGGCTGCACTATCCTGTTAATTCAACAAACATGTTCTAAATAACTGGACCTGCATTCAAACGCTCCTAGTGATGGGCGACTATTTGAGTATATGCCAGTTTACTTTCATTCAAGTGATTGTAGGTCATGAGAAAGAATGCCCTGCCTCAATGTCAAAAGTTAAAGTCCCCCTCCACTCAAACATAGATTTTCCTTCTTGTTTCTACAGTGTGATGTTTGATCTTCGCTGTGCAGAATGATTTATGTGCAGAGTTTGAGACTAGAAGGATGTTTTCACATTCATCTACTGAAAGTTTAAAGTTTCTCTGTGCTCAGCGAAAATCAGATTTTAAGGGGCGGGGCCTGCGAGCATGATTTGTGACATCACAAATAGTTTGGAAGACAACCCTGGTCCAATATGCAACTCGTGTGATAAAGGAACTTGAAACCACCAGTGCACATACAGTGAGAATGGACTGTACAGTGAAGTAGGAGACATCTTGTATCCAGCAAGAAAACTTTTTAGAAATAAACTATTTTTCATGATGTAGAAGGAGTTGATGCCTTTTTACAGATTTCAACACAGAAAATACAGGGAATCTTTAAAGGTTAAGCCTGCTGATATTCTGAAATGCCAAAACCAACAGCATGTGTTAGTCTGTCTCACAATACTTTTACTTACCTATGCTATCTGTGGCATGATGTCTGTCAGCCCCAATCCTATTTGTTCCTAATACTTAAAAATAGGTCACAAACATAGTTTCATTATTTATTTTTTTTTTGTCTCAGTAATTTCCAAAAACAGCTGTAGTTTCTCCTGAACATTACTCAAACAGGAGTGAAGAGTGAGGACTACTTTGAACCACTGATTAAAACAAATTCTGTGTACTTGCAGCACAGGGAAGGACAACAATGAAGCCTTGTGGCACAGAGGCTTCGGCTACACAGGCAATACTTGTTAGCAGATTAAATTCATTGTTTGTTTTGGTCTTTTTGTGGGATTTGTTGGCATTAAAAAATGTAGAATGCTGCCAACCCTGAAGAATCCTTTTAAACCATTTAAATGGCTTGATCTGCACAACTACTCATCACCGTATTCTTGGCCTGTGGCCTATATTCAACCAAATTTCATGAAAATCTTTAATCTGCTGTAGCTTTTCGATATCCTGCTAACTGTAAAACCTCATTGGTGGCGGTATAGTGTGTCAACTTAAACTAAAAATAAAGAGAAATTGTCCCAAAATCGAATGTTCTATGGTTGAACTCCAACAATAAGGTGCTACTTGCCATGAAAATATGATCTAATGATGATATTATTCAAATGTTACTCAAAAATGCAGATGAGTCAAGATGAGTGGGATGACAAATGCTACACAAATGTCACCACAACTTGAAATGTAACCAACAAAAATAGGCTGTTGATAATGTACTATGACTAAACTTCACACAAGGCTCGTGTGTGTGTAGGTGTGTGTGTGTGTGTGTGTGTTGGGCCTCAGGTAGAAAAGCTACTGCAAGGAGCTGGGAGAGGCTTTATTCGAAACAGTGTGTGTTCATTCATGAGTGTGACTACTGTAGCTATGTGACAGGACAACGCTGTCCAACCAACCACAACATACACTGATCTGCCCTCAGGAGCGGAAATGCACATGCATGCTGTACCCATGTTCACACACACACACACACACACACACACACACACACACACAGACGCCCACACATGCAGCCTTTTTCTGTAGCTCATACTTGTAGAAAGTAATGGGCCAATCCATTGACCACATGGCCCAGTTCCATAGGAGAACGCTGACAGATAAATTGCCACAGCTAATTTGTCATTTCCATTCAACTGGACTTCTAACAGGGTCATGCTTCATTGTTTTCTGTGCTGGCAACCAATAATCTCGCTTGCAGAAAGAGTGTTCGCATTAATTACTCTCTCACAAAATAAAATGTAAACTGCCTTAAAGACATTTTTCTTCTTCATTGATTCTGATTTCGCTTTTAGGATAAAAGGGAAAAAGAAAGAAAATACAGCATGTTAAGAAATATCTATTATTAAAAAAATAAATATGTATAGTACCTACAATAAAAACCTTCAATTATATTACTAGAAGATCTCATGTATACTGTCAGGATATAGTGAACGTTTCAGCAAATGCAGCAAAAAGCTGTTTTCATAAAAGTTACCTACCACAGCTTTTAAAATAGATCAGATTAAATACTTAATGATATCTTGACTGTTTGACATCAGGTAAAGGCACTATGCCAGTGGACGCCCGCTCTGTCAGACTGTACGATAGTTTTGAGGCATGTCAGATTGTGTAAATATAAATCAGAACCTTTTTAGTTTTTTAATATGCAATGCCAATCATTTTCCTAAAAAAGTTTAATACATAATCAGCAATAAAATCCTTCACCAATAGACATTTTACCCAGCAGCCATTTTGACTAACACAGGTGATACTAATTGATGCAAAGTGTTTCATTCAGGTCAAACAGAGTCAGGGTGCTGCTTTTGTGCACGTTGGCTCTGATACACTAAATGTAACTGGAAAAAAAAGCTAAATAAAACACAATTGGAGGCCAAACCTGAACAGTGCAGAGTGGCCCTTAGACATACTACCTCTATACAGAACAGAAGAAAATTTGCAGAGACTACTTGAAGCCAGATGTAAAGGACATCACACTGAATCTGTCCTTGAAGACTATAATTTCACTCCATATCCTATAAATCGGCGCGTTGGTGATTCATGCTGTGGGTATGTGTGTGGGAGAGAGAAAGTAAGGCATCTTTGTTAGTCATTCATAATTTTTAGCGTGAATAAATCATAGTAGCTGAATAAAACATTTGAATTATAAATTGCAGATGAAGTGTTCACTTATGGGGCTGTTAAATGAGTCAGCTAAGTCAGCACAGTTTAAAATGTGTAGCGCTGTAAATCATCATTTATGAGCCGTAAAATGTTACTTTTAAATGGATCCCAGCTTCAGATGCTGTACGCGTGTTTGTAAGAGGTGCATTTGTGCTAACAGTCGAAATTCCTCTGAACACAATTTTAGTTGGTTGGAGCCTCTCATGTTAGTTAGCTAGTGAACCCATATGTATGCATGTATGCTGTTGCAATTTCCCCACAGCACTTGAAGGCAACAAGATGCAACATTATGATGCTGCAAGCTGATGTAAGCAAAAGTGACACTCCTTGCAGTGATGCTATTTATAGTGTGGCCAGATAAATGAACTGAGGTGTGTGCATGTGATCACATCTGCTCCTTACATTTCTTTTAGCCATTTTTTTTCGCCTGTTGCAAAAATGTTGCCAGGCAATCTCCAAGAGGACCCTTTCGAAAAAATCTCTGAGCATCCCAGTGCACTTTTAACGGATGAGCTTCTGAGCGTGGTTGCCAGCTGGTTTTCTGTTGAATCCTCTGCTGTGCTGTGTGCAGAGCTGTGATAGTGAGGAGATCCTGTCTGTAGTTAGTCTCTGGCACATCATCATAGCTGACCATTTGGCTCCCATTTTGCACCGTGTCCTGCGATACTGTCGTCCAAACAGATCCTCGCTAAGGTCCCTTCACCTCGCTTTCACCTGCTGGCTTTTAAAAGCAGGACACTGTCAAGAGGAAGCAGGGACTGCTGCCATGTTGATATAACAGTATCAGTGCTTCCTCTCGGTTTCCCGTTGGTTGTTAGGCAAAAGAAGACTGATTTCTCAAGAGCGATACCAGTTCATGGATCCGGAAACTGTTTCACCAGGTGCTTCTCACGTGTTGCTCCTGCCGTAGTGTGTCTGCAATTACGCAGTTTGTAAGTAATGTAAAAGGAAGTGAAGGGAACAATTTTAAAATGTAATTTCCTGTTTGAGCTTGGTCTGTATATGAGTGAGAGAAAAAACAGTATATCTTCCTTCTTCTTTCGTTACCTCCTTTCATCTGTCCTTTGTCAGCAGCAACCATGAATGTCTAAATTTTGTGCCAATCCATCTCGCAGAGGTTGAGATAATTTCAGGGTTGGGAGGGTTATTTCTGATACAATTAGTAATCAGTAACCTAGTATCCAAGTATCCAAATATCACAATATTAAAGTAACGCAACTTGATTACTACAAATTAAAGGTAGTAGACCATTTTCAGAGCTGAATTTTAAAATATGAATCCCTGTATTTACTAAATGTAACTGTAATCTGATTACGTCTTTTTCTCTGTAACTGTAATGGATTCCAGTTACCTTTTTTTTTTGGCATCCTGATTACATAACTGTGTTACATATAATCTGTTACGCCCCCCAATCCTTGAATATTTCACCAATGCCTGCTGTCCTTAGCCTAAATCAGGCTCTCCATTAAAGACTTAACTTGAATATAATGATGTCATTAGGCACAATCATTATTCTCATGACCCACTTGTCAGGTAAACATAAAAATATTGCTTTAGTTGTAACATTTGACTAATGCTGTGCTATTTTGAGTGAGGGCAGCCTCAGCACACTAACCAGAACTCATTTTCGAAGATGCAAATATTCATTTTATTGTTCCAAAGCTTATAGCTAGCACTTTCACCTTACCGCTATAAAAATGTGCCTGACATATTTAGGGTGCTATTTTGCAAAACGATGGTCAGGGGAAAGATTTCAGCACTCGTGTGTGTGTGTGGTCCTGCACTTTATTTTACTGAACCAATCTGAGAGGGAGACCTTCAGAGAGCTACTGTAATTCTGCCTGGGCCTCACTTTTTACGAGGCAAGATATAAACTTAGTCACAAACTTGGGGGGTAAAATACACCCTGACACATCTTTACAAAATCCTCCTCTGGTGTCTCGCTTTATGCTCTTTAAAGTCACTTTGCGATTGACATCCCCTGCCCTCATTCACTTATAATCAATGTGCAATCAGCTCCACATCTAATTCAGAGGCTATTAGGAAGCCAGCTCCAGTAATGGTTTAGAGCAGAGATAATACACTGATTGAGACTGAGTTATCCTCATCTCCTCTGAACCTTTGCACGCACGCATTATTTAAAGTCCGTGCCTAATTGCACGTTATGAAAAGACATTAGGGGAAACCTTCTAAAAGCCATGAAGCATTAAATGTCAAGTTCATTAAAAATCTGCTGCCAGTATTTGAGCCATTTTGTAATAACAGAGTTATGCTTATTGGATCCCAAAGTTAGATCTAATGGTGATTGGAGTACTTCTAAATATAGTTCTGTATTACTGGTGTTAGATGGATGATTTTTACACGTTTCGTGGACATTTGCGATGCAACCTGGGTTCACATGGTGTTTATTTTTCTCACCATAGATTGAACAAATGTTGTTTGCTTTACTCATTGACGTTTGGTAGAACCGAGGGGCTTCTGGCATGGCCCAGGCTGTGAGATATGAATCAGCGATGCATTATTCAGCGCGGTTAACATTATTAGGGATGGTACGAGGAGAGTCCAAGTACCACAGAGATTCGAGGATGGAGGGGCAGATGTTTTGAAAGGTTTTCTTATCTGAAGTTTAGTTTGGGAAAGTTGAATTCCCCTGTGTGCGCTGTGTCTGAGTCAGAGAGGAGTGAATGAGCGAGGGATGAATAATGCAGGTCAGGATCCTATTGTTCGGCGAGGGCCCTCTGCAGCCCAGGGCGCAGCACAGGAGACTTTGTGAAATATTGATTCACCACTTAAAAGCTGTTGTGCGGATGTTGCCTGGCTTGTAGGATGCGAATGGAGATTTTCCTTTTCTTTACTCAATAGGGACGCAAGAGGCACACTTCGGTTTAAGTAAGCAGACTTCAGGTCTGATTTTGGCCGAAGGATCCTCAATATTAACACTTCAAAACAAGACATAAGCCACTTTAGACTGAAACATTAGAAATGTTACCTGTTAAAAATTAAACAAAAGGACTGCTTGAAGTTTGGTCTCTGGGCTGGATTTAAACTGGATCAGATTTAGTGGAACTGCTTTATGGCACAAATCCAATAAATAAAGGAAACAATCATTGCAACTGACAACTGGGCAAACTTCATTTGCCAGAAATCCTGGGGCAAACTCCATTGCTGATGAAGATCATGTGAATTGACTAAAAACCCCAGAACGGCTACTAAACAGGCCCTGTTGGTTCTGATGATTTTAGAAAGACGTCTTGTATAATAAGAAACAGGACAGTTAATGTATAAATGATGAAGAAAATACAACAGGGAAATTAAATGAAACCGATGTAGTTTCTGTTGGAACATTCTGCAGGTGCTCTCATATATAGTGCAAGTACTCAATACTTTAGAATTACAGGCACTGGATTCATCTCAAGTTTGGCTTTTGTCTCAAGTTGCACATACTTAAAGACTCCAAGGAGGTAGCCTAGACTGGTGCATTAGATTTGATTCACTGCAATATTATGGTATATGGCGATACTGTGGGTCATATTGAAATCACAAGGGGTCCTTTATTTCAAGGCTTGGCAGAAAAGCTGCATATCAACAGGCATTGAAAGGGGGGCAAGATACAAGAGTACACTTCTACAGGAAATGGGGCAAGTTTTTGACGCAAGTGAGTGGAAGATGGATGATTGTATAAATTGGATGGACAAAATATTAGAAACTGTTTAATATAATTTTAATTTTTAAAATGTAAAAGTGTGACAAACTCCAAAGTGGCTAAATTAAGTTTAAAGTTCAAATTAAGTCAAAGTCCACTAACTAGATTTGAGAGCTCAGGGAGAAATCTAGTTACTTCAAAAAAGGTAGAATTTATTGTATTAGACTTTTTATTAGTTTTATTACTTTTAGCTATGTGTGGCAGATAAGTGTCTAAGTCAAGTCAACTTTTCCAAGTCAAGTAAGCACACATGAGGCAACAAAACTAACTTTTTTTTAAGTTTAGGAAAAGATCAAAATAGGTAAGTTAACTCACATATATAACTTAAAATAAGTCACCACTGACTTTTGGTTTCACAGAGGACTCAAATAGCGGTCTCCTGGGTGAAACTCCTGTGTTTGTTTGACCCATCCATTCACCCCTTCCTCTCCCCTATGTAGTGGTTGTCACTCTTTATACTGCACCTTCATATGTGTTTATTTTCCAGGTGAGGCAAAATGTACTGGAGATACTATATTCTTTTTTACTCATATTGTCCAATTTGCATGTCGATGTGTATTCTATATTGTATTTTCATGTATTTTTTTGATAATTGTTATTAATAATAAGTGGGCAATCTAACATTATATACCTGCATCTGCAAAAGCACCTTGAAAACTCCAAAAGAAAATGTCCCAACAGAGAGGCTACAAGCCCTGAGTGAAGCACCTCTCAGCCTGAATTCAGTTCGATTTTTGCCTTGCTGGAGCGGTTGTGTGTGACAAAACAGCGGCCCTCTTGCAGTGTGGAGATGGACTTGGCCCGCTGGGTGAGCTAACAGCCGAGCCTTTTCCCATGGGTGAGCACAAAACGTCAAGTGGCCCAGATCTCTCCAGGGGAAGCAGAGGAAGGCAAAGGGAAGAGTGGTATGGAAATGACAGTTGACAGGAAAAGAGTGAAGAGGAGAGAAAATATGTGAGGGGCAGGGAGAGACGGCGATTGTGGAGAGGAAGTAAGAGGTGGGGGGGTTAAAAAGGAGGAATGACAGGACAGGCGGTGAAGAGAGGAGCAGTGATGGCAGGGGTATAATTATAGGATATGAAAACCTGGCTGTCACTTCTGCTCCTCTTTTAGCATGGTGCTACCTCACTCTGCTACACCTCCTCCAGAGTCTTTCTCTGCTTTTAGGATGTTTTTCAGTATCCTTTCTACAGAAACTGTCCAAGCATAATGTTGCAACAGAAAGTGTACACACATTCAGTTGCCCTTTCTTTCCCTTCGTTGGTCTCCAGTGAAGTTTAACATATTCTGCTTTTATCAGACTGTAAAATTCAGAAAGTCATTTCATAGTGCTAATAAGCATAAAGAGACAGTGATAACAAAGCCAAGTTCACTGTAGCAGTCTAAGTAGGTTATGGCTCTTGCTTATTGTCTCTGTACGCCTCTATTTCTGCAACTCAGTACCTCCTTAATGTCATCCTCCCACACGTCTGCCAATTCCTCCCACTCTCTGTGCCCGGCGTATCAGAAAAATCATTCGGCACAAAACATTCACGATTAACATTCCAGCACATGCCACCGTATTCACTGCCGGTTTCCAGGGGAAGTGTCTGCTTTTGCTTTTCTTTGGAGGGGGAAACTTACTGACATTTTCATTGTCCCACAGCCAGCTGCTGCCTTGTGTTTATGAAGCCTGAGGAAATTGTACAAAAATGTACAGGCCTGCAGTAAAAAATGTGCGTTTGCGAGAATGTATTTAAACGATTCATACATACGCTGTATTATAAGCGTGGTTCCATTTTTTACAACAGGAAATGAGTCTGACAGAAAAGTGCTGAGATGCCCACGCCATACACAGTGGGCATATTAATGTTTCATTGCCGGGCTGTGTGTCGTCTGCGCTCTCCTTTTTCCATCCTTTTTCCCCCATCTTTTCCAAACCTCCACTATTCCTTTAATTTTTCCTTTTTTCTCCATGTGTCCCACACTGAAGAGAAGAAAAGGATTCCTCATGAATTAGTTAACTGTGAGGCTTAGAAGCCACAGAAGCTTGTAATCTGCAATAGAGCTTTTTTGGTTATGGCACATCTAACTTTACATGGGGTTTTCCCTTCTGGAATATGATCGCTTATATGATCCTTGCTATGTTATTTTTAGTCACAATAATGGTGGTGTGGCTATAGAGACGGCACAGTCGGTCAGCCCGTCTGTCAGTCCAACACTTTGGTCCATGGTGAAATTATTCAACAGCTACTGGGTGTGTTGTCTTGAATTTTGCTGTCGACATTCATTGTTCCCAATGAAGGAACCCAGAACACTTTGTTTTTGCAACTAGCGCCACCAACAGGTCAAAGTTCTTTGATGAATCTAATGAAAAGCTATGATTTGAGGCTGTGGGATTTGATTCTTGGTGAGTTACTCTATTTTGAAGGCTGCTGTCCAAAGCACAGAGTGAAAAGCTCCAAGGGGAGAGGCTGGAATGACTCCAGCCCATTAGCTCAGGTTAATAAAGTGTTTCTGGGAAGTTCTGAGGTTGTTGGTCTGATCTTTATCAAAGCTCAATAAGACAGAAGACAGCTTCATTCATTGGATCATTATCAAGGCTCAGTGTGTTTTGCAGTCCTACACCCAAACCGAAGAATTAAAAGGCCTCAGAGAGAAGGTCCCAATGCGGAGGGAACAGATGGCTTCAAGCTTAGAGAAGAAACCTCCAGATTAGATGGTCACAGGTTCAATACCTACAGCTTGTACAGCTCAGGATGTTAGAGTGTAAAAGACTGACTGGACATACAACTTCAAAATGTCACAGAATTGAACCTGCAGCCTAAAAACTTTGAAAGGAATAAGTGAAAAGCACTGAGAAAAAGGCCTTTGGTGTCTCAAAACACATAACTTATGGCGTTAAAATACTGACTGGATGTTTTTAGGCTATCTGTTTAACCCTTGCTGAAAGATGTGAGTTTTGAAGTTGGATATCCAAAGGAAAAAGTCAAGAGCTCTGAGAAACACTGGTGAAGTGTCTCAGAGCAAATAGTCCAGCATGTAAGGAGAATGCTCAGAAATTCTGATGTTGTGTGTCTGATTTGATTCTGTGACTTTTGAAGTTGGATGTCCAAAGGTAAAGAGAAAAAAAAGTCAAAAGATTGGAGAAAACAGCTCAAGAGTCACGAATAAAATGGCTACACATAGTCCTAAACATGAAGCAAATATCACTACATTTCAGATGTCAGATGATTTTGGCAACACTCTGTTTCTCTTACTCATTCATGAATCCAGAACAGATATTTACCAGCGTGTGTAAAGTGTTAAATGTGTACCAAATTTCCAAACCAGGCAAGACTAGGGCAGCCTCTAATGCTGTTGGGCTGCTACACACTCCTGTGCAGTAGGTGGCGACATGCACCTTGAAGTTGTTTGTGATCTGCCAGTAAATTCAGAGAAGAAGAAGAAGAGCCAGATATTTCCTGCATGAGAGAAGTAAGTGTTGCTCAAACTTGTTCATTTCTTGCACAGTTAATGGTTTGTTAATAGTTAATGTATGTTGCCCTTGAAGCTTGTAGGCAGTGTTCATTCTGACTGTACTCATTAAGCTACCTGGACCACATGTTCAGCAATGCCATGCAGCTTCTCCACAGGGTTGGAGGCCTTTGTTTGGCTGATGGCTTAAAGGACCCAGAGATTGATTACATTTTCTTTGTAATATAGACCATACAATTAATTGACATAGTTGAAATATGCACATTGTAAATATTTAGGCTAATAATAGGCTGGCAAAATGTACTTATTCCAAAGAATAAAGGCATTCAGCTCTGCCACCTAATTAAGGTCTGATTGTAACAGAAGTCAGTGAGCAGCAAAAATACATTGTCTGCATCAGAGCTTATAAAGAGTAATGTGGAAAACGCTAAGAAAAGTTGCTGTTTTACTATTCAAGTAATAAACAACTTGATTTTAGTTGCACTTCTGTCTGCAGAGAGCTGACCTTGTCCTTACAATCTACTGCCAAAGCTATTTTCATTATTATTCATTCTATAGTCCTCGTGCATAGTATTGATTGCAAAATCTGCACCTCTTCTGTGTCTGATCTTGATATCACAATGATTCTTACTACCTGAAGTCACGCAGCACAAGTTAAGTGACAATGTGCGAACACTACTGGCCCATTTTAGCACCATTTGTTTTACATTGTACAGTAAATGTATTCCACAGTATGTGCTGACAGAAATTAAATAGTAATGAGTTTTTTCAAAGATTGTGGTGTTATATGCTGGATTTTCACAATTTGAAGGCTGAAAAGCAAAAAACCAAAAACAACTTTAAACATTTGAGTAACATTTCAGATGCTCATGGTTGTTCATTCCATAATTCTCTGCTTCTTATCGAGATGAACCAAGAACCACACAGAGGAAGACTCAGCGACACATCGCCAGACCGGCTGAGCTGACTGCTTGGTGGAAGGGACCACTGCAGCTGCTGTACCGGCCACTGGAGGAGAGCTCTGGCATCGTCCACTTCTTGGCCGAAGGGACTTGTATGTTTGATGGTTTGTGGGAACTATGGAAGAGTCTTCAGGTAAGTCCACTTTCCAGTCTTAATGTTGGTGAACACAGTATATTTATTTTTCATATCACTGCTAGTAACCATTCATGAGCCAAACAGATGTAACAAAGTGCAGTGTATGTACTGTACACCCATGAATAACACAAGAGACCCACAATGCAGTACACCTGCGTGTGTAAAACTCTCAGAAAATATTAGATAAATAGAATAAGAGTTGAGTTACGTTAATGTTTATCAGTAATCAACAGTTACTTCAAATAAATAAATAGAAATTCAACAACACTAATAAACTGATTTTAAATGAATTAACGTTAAGTGTTGTATAGTGCTGCAGTTCTTTACTCTGACCACTGGATGGTGCTCCTCAATGAACTGGACACATAATTAGATTTAACATTTAAATTTAATATTTATTTTCTACATATAAACATATTGTTAACAAATAGAACAAGTTGTACATGATTTTCTGTCCGAAATGTTCCAAATATATCGGCTAGAAAACTGTAATTGAATTTTTACATTCAGTGCCCCTTAACGGAGGATTAATAAAGATAATAGATAGATAAGATAAGATAGATAAATTATTTTTTTTCAATTTTCTATTTCCCTAAGAAAAAATATTTAAATGTAAATATACCTGTTAGTTTTAACACAATAATGGAAAAACATGTTGAAGAACTTGACTCGGGAGGCTTCATCTGAAAAATTAACAACAAAATAATTTGAAATTAATTAATTGAAATGAAAGAATTTATTTGTGTGTTTTATTTCATACACTGAGGTTGCTTTGAATGTGTGAAAACTTTGTGTTTGATGGTTGCAGGAGGACTGCTGTTGACACGCTCTGTGGGAACTATGGAAGAGTCTTCAGGTCCAGGTTCCAGTCTTAATGTTGACTATAAATGAAACCGAATCCTATAAAAGTTTGTTATTGCTGTCTGATTTTTACTTTTACTGTGAGCTGTGTTGTATGTTAAGTAAGTGAATATCTCACAGTGGTAGGTTGGTTAGTTCACACCCCAGTAGTTTGGCACTGAAGCTGAAAGTCTGAGAGGCAGATAAATGACATGATGTTACACACTCCTGTGCAGTAGGCGGCGACATGCACCTTGAGGTTGTTTGTGATCTGCCATTAAATTCAGGGAAGAAGAAGAAGAGCCAGGTATTTCCAGCATGAGAGAAGTAATGTTGCTCAAACTTGTTCATTTCTTGCACAGTTAATGTTTTGGAGCTTATGTATGTTGCCCTTGAAGCTCAGATTGTGCCCTGCTATTGCAGATAATGTAATCAGGTTGTAGGCAGTGTTCATTCTGACTGCACTCATTAAGCGTCCTGGACCACATGTTCAGCTAAGCCATGCAGCTTCTCCACAGGGTTGGAGGCCTTTGTTTGGCTCATGGGTTATATGACCCAGAGATTTATTAAATTTTCTTTGTAATATAGACCATACAATTTATTTATTCTAATCCAAAACAATAGCATTCAGTGCTGCCATCTAATTATGGTCTGAACTCAAAGTGAGCAGCAAACATACATTGTCTGCATCAGAGCTCATAAAGAATAACAGTGTATGGACTGTATACTCATTAGTAGCACAATGGATCCAAATGCAATTCACTTACATGTGTAAAACGCTCAGAAAATAAATAAATAAAATAAATATTAAACCTTTTATAATGGTATCAACTACATATATTGATTTGGATATCCATTTTGCCTTATTTACACTTTTACACAAAAGACAAAGTTTGTGACAAACTCCGTTGATGCAGGATCAGACTGTTTAACAGAGAATATAGTCTTTCTTCACATCTTTGAATTTTAAATCTAAATAATAATTTAAACTTTAAAAATAAGTATTTAATTTGCTTGTTTTCAAAGAAATTCTGCAGCCAGCCACAGACTGTGGACCCTGAGGCTCCTCTAAACCGAAACCCCCCGCCCCAGCACCAGCCATGGTCCTGGGACCCTGAGATGCTGCTGTGGTATGTATCTTACATTACTCCTGTATTTACACTTTTACACTAAAGACAAGGTTTGTGACAGACTAAACTTGTTTTAACTGCAAACTTTACTGATGCAGGGCCAGGCTGTTTAGGAGAAAATGTAGTCTGTCTTCAAGTCTTTGTAGTTTATATATTTTTTCAATCACTTACCTCACCTTTAAAATGTAATGTTTTTGTTAAAAGACTATTTGTCTGATGTTGGAAATGCACTAGACTATACCGCCCTACAGAGCAAACATTTTGTCTCTTTTGTCTTGTCACAAACTGTGAGAGTTTAGTTTTGCTCTGAGAGAAAAACAATGTAAAAGAAGAGAGAAAATGCAACCAAAAACCAAAGCAAACCTCAGTAAGTGTTCTTATTGTGCTCTGCTTTGGTTCCTCGGAGCTCCGGCTGCGGTTTGTGACAGCCTCAACTTGTTTTAACAAACTCCTCTGATGCAGGACCAGCCAAGCCACGGCCCCCCGGACCCTCAGATGCTGCTGCTGCTGTACGATCTTGCACTGTGATGCTGTGGTATGTATCTTACATTACTCCTGTATACTTTGCTAACACACATTTATGCATGCATTGATTATGAATATAAATGGAGCTCAACTTCTTTCACATCACTCTTTGCTGTATTCTTCGCTACAGTGGTTCCCAACCTGGAGCCCGGGACCCCCACTAGGGGTCGCCAAAGCTTCATTCAAGTCGCATCTTAAACGGGTGCTTATTGTTGGGTTCTTATTGTAGTTTAATTATAATATGAAATAACCCATCAAATAGTCACCAAGCAGGCGGGGTCGTCAGTTTACGAAAGATTATATTGTAATGTGTCTATATTGCCATGTATAGAGCCATGTCCACTATCTGGCTCCCATGTCTGCTACTAATCAACCTGCCTCTCTCTCTCCTGCTCAGGGTGCTGCCGCGGAGTCGTTGGGAACGCGGACGCCGCCCACAGAAGACCTTCAGTCTGTCCAGGCGCCATCATCCAGACGGGAGAGGTGGGAAGGTATTAAACACTGTTTTCATTCAGTCTGTGGAACGATACGCATTAGAAATTAAGTCACTTTATAAGCTGTGCTAGTGATATTAGTTAATATCTGATTTTTTTTTATTGATTATTTTTGAACAAACTTGCATTGAATTGCTGCTGACCCATTAATGGTCCTATCTTGTCCCGTACATAATCCACTCTCTCTCTCTCTCTCTCTCTCTCTCTCTCTCTCTCTCTCTCAGCGTCCTGCTTCCTGGGCGTGGGCCAGCGGGACGCTGGAGCGGATCCCTCTGCTCCTCAAATGAAGTCTTATCTTTGTGGAACGACTTCATTGTGGGAGGGGGGAGGCCACCCGCTCTGTTCTGACCTGTGCGGTGGTTGCCAGCGTGTAAATGCTCATAATTATTTTTAAATAAAAATCTTCTTGGTGTCGTGTGTGGTGTGTGTGTGTGTGGTGCTGTGTGTGTTTGTGTGTTATTTTTTCACCTCCGATGTCTTCTAGTACTGCTAGATCTATCATGCGTTGCGTAGAAGTTTTCTGAGGTTGTGGGTTGATCTTTCAAGCTGCTCTGTGAATTTTGAGAGCACGAGTACACCATCACTTAGAGTTTTCAAATACCCATATCTTTAATTTGGTAGGGATCATCATCTCACTGTTTCAAATACACCGCTTTCTAAGACTAGAATTGCGACCCCCCAGCTACTGGGATACGGATTTTCGGAATCAATCCTACCTGGTAATCCAAAATTCGCTGCTGTGCTGTGTGTGGGCAAGGAATCTATGTGACAAATGGTTGAATACTGACCACTGGCAGTTGCCCGTATGGCCACCTAGGGGGAGCTCTGACGCCATCAATTTTCTTGCCCGAAAGCACCTTGGCGGCGTTCCCGCCAACCCTCCACTTCTCCTGGGCCCCCCCAATAAAGAACATAAAACAATTTGGAGCAAAATTTCAGGCCGATCGTGCGTTCTGTGTTTTTATCATGCTTTGATCTCTCCGAAGCATCGGGAGGGACAAGCCCCTCACCTCACCCACTGCCCGTGCGGATCGATCAGTCCAGGAGGCCGGGTGGTATTCGAACCAGCGTTCCTCACTGGCTGACCTACGGTCACGAGACGAAGCCACCACGCCACCAAGCCCCCTTGCACTAGAGGGCCTCCTCTCTGATGGCGTTTTTATTTTCTTTACTTTGGGCGGGAGCTGCCACTGAGCCTCATAAGGGAATCGAACCCATGTCCTCAGAAGTGTCAATTAGCCTACTAACACACTGCGCTATGTGTTCGTAGACACTTCTTCCTTGTTTCTTAAAGGCTTTCAGTCTTCTTCCTGGTGTTGAATTTCAAAATTCACAATGTCAAAGGTTTGAACCCACAACCTCCAAACTTCAATTCAATCTATCGCCTTGAGCTGTTTGATTTGAGACCCTTCAGCTCTTTTTCGTGTTTTTACTCTTTCCTTTGGACAACCGACTTCAAAATTCCCACATTCAAGCAAACAACCTCAGAACTTCCTTAGAGTCCATCAGCACCATAAGATATCTGCCCTGAAATAGTGTCTTCTTGGTGTTGGATTTCAAAATTGCCAAATTCTACCAGGGATTGAACCCACGACCTCAGAGCTTCCAATCACTGACTTAACACCTTGAGCTATTTGATATGAGACTCTGCAGCTCTTTTTCTCCGATTTTCTTACGCCTTCCTTTGGAAAACCAACTTCAAAATTCACATATTCAGGCAAACATCAAACTCACAACCTCAGAACTTTCTAACAGTCCATCAGCACCCCGAGATATCCGACTTAAGACAGTGTCTTCTTGGTGTTGGATTTCAAAATTCTCAAATTCAACCAGGGATTGAACCCACAACCTCAGAGCTTCCAATCACTGACTTAACACCTTGAGCTATTTTATTTGAGATTTCTTTTTTCAGAGTGGGAGGGTCGACTCTGTGCCCTGAAATCCCCGCTTGCTGTAGTTCTTGAGAGATGTTTAGGAATCACTGCTGGGCCTGTGACGCCGCTGCTCAAACATGATTAAATTTGAATAGCGACTAAAACACTCTGGAATAATGCATTCCTCGAAATGAATTTATAATGTGTTTCTGTTCTCCATTTTATGCTAAGGAGCTCGTGCAGTACGAGGTCGGCAAATTCACCCCAGAGGTTCCCTCGTTTAATTTTATAGTGGGAAGGACTGGCTGAACCAATCAAAGTGTTGGTTAAGCACTGAGTCTAAGCAGGATTTCAGGCTTAAAAGTTGCTTAGTCATAAGTAATTCACTAGGCAATCGTTGATCAGCAGGTTTTGGGCTAATGAAACCGTCTGTTTTCTCTTATCTCTGCACGGAACACACCAAAACTGATCATCATTTATTTCTCATTTGAAACCGGTTCCCTAAAAGCATTTTGCAAACTTTATGACTGCACCCCGTCTTCAAAAGAAATGTTGGTAATCTCATTTATTTTGTACATTTTTCTTACAGGATGAGTCACATTCCATCCTCCATATGATGCAGAATCAAAACAGATCAAAGCACCCACAAACAAACCAAATTATCCACCGCAATGAAAAAAAAAAACCAACCTAAAAACAGCACAGAATGAGGAAAAATCTGGATCGTTTGACAAACAATGAAAGGGGAGTTTAAATATTAGATTAGACATAGAGAGTATAAAGCATCAAACAGCATCCTCCTCACAACTGGATCATTTTTCCAAAAAATTAAAGGGGGCCGAAAACACACCTACAGCTTGGCTCCTCCAGAGTTAATGCCAAAGAAACATTTACTGGCAAAGTGATAGTTACCGTAGTATCCAGACAAAGATTTGTTTATTTGTGAGGATCCACATTCGCTCCTTTAAAGCACATTACAGTCGTAACAACACATTAAAACACATTACAATGAATACAGACAGACATAAGACTTATTAACCTAACTGCCATATACTTTAAAGCCCCTCACTCAGAAACCAGTGTGCACAGTAGATGCTTTTTTATGGATTTGAATGTGTAAAATTAGACTTTTATTCTATTTTTTCTTTCCTACTTGCATATGTCTTAATACATGTTATAACTTATAAACCCTTTAGCCTTCAAACTGTGCCTGAGTGGTACCATAATAACCTGCACTCCTCCTCATGATCTAGGTCCGTAATGGACTAGAAAAGATTAAAATCAGTGTCTTTGGAGGGAATGTGGCTCTTTAATAAATCTATGCTGTCCAGCAGTATTAAAAGGGTCACCCCGGGTCCCTCTAAGGTATGATGGGTGCCACACCTTGTTGCCATACCCAGTTGCCTCCCGTCCTGTGGCCACTTGGCAGTGCAGTGCGCGTCTTGGACACGGCGCTGCGCTCTCGGCGCTCCGCTCCGTCTGAAAGCTCACTCCACCATCCCTCCACCATCCATCCCTCCATCCCTCCACCATCCACCAGCTCCGAAACCGCACAGCAAAGAGGAGACAGGACGTTCACCCGCCGCCCGCGATCGCAACCCGAGGCACGCCGCTCCTTCTCAAGCCAGGACACCGGCGTCTCACACCGATCGCTCCCCCCGGAGGCGCGTCCCTCCACACGCTCGCCCTGCCAGCAGCTCCGTGCCACACCGTGCCGCTCCGTTCCGCGCCGGGCCGGTCCGCTCGCTTCCACCAACACCCCAACATAGGAGCGGGGCGGAATGAGCGCCATAGCCAGAGTGTGGCGAACGGCAAAGGAGCTGGGCCCAGCAGCCTTCCAGTGACCACGACCGGGGCCGAACACAGTCCCCTGGTGTGCACCCAGAATGACTAAACTGCTTACATAGGCTTTCTTTTAAATAAAGTTCTTTATGTAGCAGCAGGTCTCTCATGGTCCTCAAAGTGGCATCATGTGTCCACTGAGGTAATTAAAATGCCTCTGCTATGGGCCTGTTGTGGCTTTGAAGCACAAAAACATCTAGACAAAAGGCGTCAAGACAGCCAAGCTTACACACACAAAACACAACACACACATCTCGTGCGTGGCATTAACATCAACCAAACACTGCGACAGCTTTAAACTCACAGAGGGACAGCCACCCTCCTGCCTGAGCAAAAATGAGAAGATGGCACACTCGCTCCTTGGCACGCAGCTTTCCTCTCATTACGTGGTCCGTACAGAGTGTTAAAGAGACTGGGGTGGGTGTTGCCAGGGCTGTGCTGAGGTCAAAAGCATGGCGCAGTAATAATTAAGGCACTTATTCAAATTAACAGGGGACAAATGAAAGAGGAAGGGAGATGGACCCATAGGACGTATCCTGTCTGGCTGTGTGATATAGATAACGCCAATGTGGGCAGCGCACACGTTTCAAGGCTGTGGGGTACAGGCAAAAGTAGTGTGTGTGTGTGTGTGTGTGTGTGTGTGTCTGTGTGTGTGGTGTTCCCCATTTGAACAAAGCCTCTCTGTATGACTGTAACCCCTGTGAGCAACAGCTGTCTCAGTTAAACACGGGGTGTGTGTGCATGTCTGTGGTGTGTGAGGGGAGGTTAATATGGGGGATGTCGGGTTCCTCCTGCCAGAGACCCACCCAAAACATTTCCTCCTGGATTTTTTTCTTTTCTTTCTTTTTCCAAACAATACACTCCAGTAGCGCTCAGGCTGATTTGGTCAAACTGTTAAACACCTCTCTGTGCACCAGATGAGTGATTTCTGTCAGGTTGTCTTGGACACACACACACACACACACAAACAGCTCTGTGAACTCGTGACCTGGCAGCCTGACAGGTGGCAAAATGTGGACAACAGAGTAAAATGTGCATCACTCACTCTCACTGTCTCATCACATCCATCTCAGACTGCTACTGCTCCCTGGACTCCTAACTAATTATACTCCTTTCTATTCCCCTTTATCTCACACACAGCTCTCCATGAAGACCACCAAAGGGAAATGCATATTCGCTGTTTAATAAAATTGGTTTTAACACGCTCCATTTTCTCTTGTATCTTCACTTTTTGGCCTCCAAACCTCCTGGAAAATCCCTGCTATAGAAACACCTCGTCACGAAGAGAAACAGTTTTGAAAGTTTCTGATGGCGATCCAACCAGTGACCTCATACACGGATCCACCTCTACTTCTGCCAAAACGGGTGCCCACCCGCCACCACTACGCCGCCCACACCCTTAGGTGGCACACTGCCAAGTACAACTTTAGGCCAACTTGTAGGAACCCAGCCTGGCTGCACTTTGGCCACAGCCCACTCCCAACAGAGGGGCTTCAGCTAAACTGGGGAACTGCGGAATAACACCTAACCAAATGTGTTTATGTACAGAAGTTAAGAATTTGTAGTTAAAAAAAAATAATAAAAAAATTTGAAATACAACAAAGCTCTTAAGGAGATGTCAGTTAATAAAACCACTTTAAAAAAAGTGTGTCTACTTTATAAGAACTCATCCTTTGTCAAAAATAAATTTAAAAAAAAGACTTGAAGTCTGAAGCACTAAATTAAATGACTTTTTTTTTGCTGAGTACACATCCCAGGACATTCATGGTTATTGTAAAATAAAATCATTGCAAATAAAAAGTAATAGGGTCACTTAAAATCCACTAAAGCTCCCATCTTTGCACATTCATCATCTATTCCCTAGCTTCATGTGGCGGAGAGAAGTAGAGAAACACACACACAGAAGAGAGGAGCAGTGGATGAATAGTTGCTGTTTGCCACTTACATTGCATCAGTAAAATAACAATAGGAAGATACAGGGACGTCCCCCTCCATTATCGTCCACAACTCCTGGCTGAGTCTTGTCTTCCCTGGACGGAGCGAGGAAGGCAGATCCGCGAGCCTCAGCTTTCTTCTCGCACTTGTTCACAACTCTCCAATTATTCATCCAGCTTCCAGGGAATAAACTGCTCTCCGG
>NW_023340206.1:4072847-4103816 GCF_004916995.1 Morone saxatilis
CCCTGGAGGCAGGAGAGAGAGAGCAGGTGATTAGTACAGACATGGAGCCAGATAGGACATGCTACTAATACATGGCAATATAGACACATTACAATATATAATTTTGTAAACTGACGACCCCTGCTTGGTGACATATTTGATGGGTATTTCATATTATAATTAAAACTACAATAAGCACCCGTTTAAGATGCGACTTGAATGAAGCTTTGGCGACCCCTAGTGGGGGTCCCGGGCTCCAGGTTGGGAACCACTGTAGCGAAGAATACAGCAAAGAGTGATGTGAAAGAAGTTGAGCTCCATTTATATTCATAATCAATGCATGCATAAATGTGTGTTAGCAAAGTATACAGGAGTAATGTAAGATACATACCACAGCAGCACAGTGCAAGATCGATTGATATCCAAATCAACATATGTAGTTGATACCATCATAAAAGGTTTAATAATTATTTTATAAATTTTTTTCTGAGCATTTTACACATGTAAGTGAATTTGGATCTATTGTACTACTAATGGGTATACAGTACATACACTGTTATTCTTTATGAGCTCTGATGCAGACAATGTATGTTTGCTGCTCACTTTGAGTCCTTTTACAATCAGACCATAAGACTGAGGATCAAACCCATAACCTAAATGCAAATGCTCAGCTGAAAATGGGCCAGTATTGTTCGCACACTGTCACTCAACTTGTGCTGCGTGACTTCAGGGAGTAAGGATCATTATGAAATCGTCATCAGCCACAGAAGAGGTGCAGATTATGCAACCAATACTATGCAAGAACGCGGACTATAGTTGACAACAGCTTCGGCAGTGGATAGTAAGGACAAGGTCAGCTCTCTGCAGACAGAATGTGCAACTAAAATCAAGTTGTTTATTACTTGCATAGTAAAACAGCAATCTTTTTCTCAGCAATAAATGAACCCAGGCTTCTGATCTTCTAGACCGGGGCATTATTTGTTTGCTGCAATTTTACAAATGTCTTGACGTTAAAATTGTATACACAGCGCTATAAAAAAATAAAATTGATGTGGACAGTGCTCATTGAATCAATGACAAATGATTGGAGCCGGAGTGAGCAGAAGGCGCTCAGGAACATCTGCATTTCAACAGCACAGAAGACGAATAAATCTACCGCAAATTCCGGTAAAAATTACTTTAAAGTAATCATTAAATCCAGCCTGTGGCTCGATCTAACCTTGTTCTATGTTCAAGAGGCATCTTACCTCACACCTCCTCTTGTATTCTCTTTTACAGCTTTATAATAAAAAAAAGACCAGTCTGGCCTTGGATATTATGCTCAAAAGAACCTGCAGGATATAAAGTGTTGACTGCAATCCTACTTGAATTATGAAGCTTATGAGGAATTAAAAAGGTGTGTTCAAGGCTGATGGAGGATTGCACAGTGTTTATAGTCACGCAAGCTTTTAAAATTGCGGGCCGCACTCCCGAGGACAGCATTTTCATCGTCGGCGATGAATGACAGGAAAGCAGAGGCAGCTTAAGTATGTTGTTCTGCTGTATCGAGGCCCAGTTTGCAACAGACATGTTCAGTTGTGATATTTTCTCTTTGCACCAAGTTACCCCAGCTTGTAATACCTTAAGAGCATCACAAGAACACTGCTGCATTATTTATCCCCCCTATGCATCAAAGCAAACATTGTATGATCAATGTTAAATAAAATCCCTTAGTTTTTTCAGTTTTGCCTGAAGTAGTCCAGTTAAAATTCTCCCTGTCCTCAGTGAGTGGAAATATCCAGCGTGTGGTTTGAGCAGGGTGTGGCGGTCCACATCTGCGGTCTTTCACCGAGTCAGAAATGACTGCATCAGCATCCAGTCCTCCCCATTTCCCTGACAGAGAGCAACTGTCTTATTGTTTCCACCATGACCGCGGCCATATGATGCTGTAGCTTCGAATATGTCAAACATTCAGTCTGTCAATTGCTGATGCAAATCCAAAGTGATCATTTGGTCGACGTTCCAGAAGGGTAAACCCGCTGATTTTAAAAGGCACATCTGTCAACATTTTGTGTCCACAGTGCCTTTTTCCCAGGATCTCATTCGCTGCGTCATTCTGTATCTGTTTAAAGTACTAACAATAAACGAGAGACTGTCTTCGCAGACTCCCACAAAGTGTGCAATTTCATGCAAATTTGTATTTTTCTGTGATAGTTCAGGCTTTTACTTAACTAAATTACACATGCTCAGAAAAACCATTGTGGATAGAATTACAGTGAAAGTTTTCCTGTTTTCTACATTACTCTTTATAAGCTCTGATGCAGACAATGTATTTTTGCTGCTCACTTTGAGTTCTGTTACAATCAGACCATAATTAGGTGGCAGTACTGAATGCTTTTATTTTTTGGAATACATACATTTCGTCAGTCTATTATTAGCCTAAATATTTACAATGTGCATGTTTCAACAATGTAAATTAATTGTATGGTCTATATTACAAAGAAAATGCAATCAATCTCTGGGTCCTTTAACCTATAAACCAAACAAAGGCCTCCAACCCTGTGGAGAAGCTGCATGGCATTGCTGAACATGTGGTCCAGGTAGCTTAATGAGTGCAGTCAAAATGAACACTGCCTACAACCTGATGCACACATTATCTGCAATAGTAGGATACAATCTGAGCTTCAAGGGCAACATACATGAGCTCCAAACCATTAACTGTGCAAGAAATGAACAAGTTTGAGCAACACTTACTTCTCTCATGTAGGAAATACCTGGCTCTTCTTCTTCTTCTCTGGATTTACTGGCAGATCACAAACAACCTCAAGGTGCATGTCGCCACCTACTGCACAGGAGTGCGAGCAGCCCTGCAAGCATTAGAGGCATGCCTGGTTGGGAAATTTGGTACACATTTAACACTTTACACACGCTGATAAATATCTGTTCTGGATTCATGAATGAGTAAGAGAAAGAGTGTTGCCAAAATCTGAAATGTAGTGATTAAGACTACATAGACAGAAGTGTAGACAGAAGATGACTACTGGAAAGTTGGAGCACATGAGGATTGTTTGGCTTTAGACTTGCCAGAAAACTGCTTTAGATAGCCACAGGCCTCTAGTAATACAGTGGAAAAAGTGACTAACATGGTGTGTGTGTGTTTTGAGTCTTGCCCAAAGAACCAAAGATCTCAATCCCATATTAGAATCAGTCCCAAGAAAAGATTATGTCCTCATGAGAGAAAAGTCTGGTCTGATCACTGATAGAAGGTTTCATGGAAAGATTTTACCTTTCAGTTCTTCTGTAATTAGTTTTTTCTCTTCATCTTTCAAAGATTGCTTTTCTACCACAGTGTTTGAGAGCAAATGCTTTGCATGACATCCTCTGCGCTGTGGGTCCACATGCCTCAGAGCAGCACAGGACCGTGGTATTCTTGCTGTAACAAACAGATGTTTTGCCTCTTTACAAACAGATCTGAACATTAATTCCACATTTACTTCAGTTGTGCATTTACTTCAAACAGGCCGCATCTGCCCTCCTCCGTCCTGTGGCATGTACACATGCCCTTGCATGTGTGTGTGTCACCTACATTAGTGGTGGAAGCTGCATATTGTACAGGACCTGCATGCCTGGGGAAAGTGCACCATCTGCCAGACATTTCCATATTGGGAGGGACGGCCCAAAATATAAGCTCATTAAATCAACACTTGCAAGAGGATTTTCAGCAAACGTTGTACTGGAACTGATGTTAGGACAGGTTTGCATAAATTGCCCTTTGAATGACCCACCAGGAACTGTTTTAAAGATATTTTTAGGTATTCCAAAGGATTTAGAATTCAACTGCTTAAAGCTGATGGTGTAAATCTGGAGTTCAGGAAAAGTTTGGAGCCGTTTCACTATTTACCTCTACAGGTCAGTTAATAAAGAACATTAAGCTGCTTTAAAGCTTCACCAATGAAATAATTTTTTTGACAATGGATCAGATGGCTGTGTGTAATATTACTCTACAGCTACTATTACTCTAGAGCTTCTTAGACTCTCTTAGCTGACTGTTATGGTTTTCCAGCCCTGTTCACAAGAGCCATAAAACTGAATGCTACCTGCCCAGCACCAACCAGCAGACAAATTTAAGAATTTAGCAAATAAAACTACCTTTTTTACTCTTTGGTGGAGACCAAAACAAAGATAATAATGAGTCAGACATTGTATTTTCATCTTGTGACTCTGACAGAGTAATGAAGCTTTAAAGATAAACACAAAAGCATCAACAGCTGTAAACTGAAAATTACAGGGTTTTCTTTGTCTACCAACTGAGCTTTTTGGCTCATGTTACACTTTACAATTTCTGGTTCATTTAAAATTGGGCAGCACAAACTTTAACAGGCCGAATACCAAACTGAGAATGAGACTTTACAGTGAAGTAGGAGCAGGAAAACTTGATGATCAAAATGTGCATATTTATAGATTCTGGAGCTTTTAATGAGACAGAAGGAGTAGATGTCTTTTTAAGGATTTTAATGTGGAAATATTTTGTGGAAAAATAAAATAAAATTACCCACCTCCCACTATGTCCACTGAGAAATGAAATAATTAAACTGAAGTGAATCAGGTAAGACACTATTCAACCCAAATTTATTTTTTCAGGAGTGAAGATAGGTGGAAGATTTAGGTAGAGAATAATGTGACAGTAAAGTGGGATTTTTATCTCTCCAAGTGCAAGGTTTACACATGACTTGGTCCTAATATGCTTGAAGTGCTTTTTAAAGTAAAAAAAAAAAACCTTCAAATTCCATTTCTCTGGGGCAATGGGACTGAGTGCACTACGATCTCCAAATTATTCCGAAAATTGCACACATTCATTGTTTTCACGCTTTTTGAGTGACAAAACCTACAAAACAACCTCCTTTCATTTTGACACTCACTTTTTAAGCTGCGTTCACACCTTTCGGGTTTGCCCGGATGACAGTCAACATTTCTCACCCGTTCAGAAAACAAGTCAAACAAACAGAAAACAAGTGTTGTACACCCACTGAGTGAAACCTTTAAGTTTGTTCAGCGCTGCTGCCGCTCGCCAAATGAAGAGAAAGAAAAAAAGAAAACAGCACTGAAAAAGTGTTTAAGATTTCATGTGGCTTTTGAGAGCTTTTCATTCCCTCTTGAAGCGTGACTTTTCCGATTCGTCTGACAGACCTTAATGCTTCCTAAGAGCCAAAGGCTGCATTGTTCAGAGGAGCTGCTTGGTAAAAGTAAAAATATAGACTTATACAGATGTAGAAATACAGTACAAGAATCAGAGAGCATGAAATATACATGAAGGGAAGTGGATGCTGCGGTTTGCTTTTTTATTTGAAAAGCTCTCAACATGATCTCAATTGGGAATTTGGAGGCGGATGATGAAGCAAATATAGATATGCTATAGGATAACAGAAAACGTTAATACAGAAACAGATGGTTGACTGTTTGGTGCAGTTGAAGTCAGAAGATGTATAATGACTGTTTTTGCAAATAAGGGAGGTAAGAAAAAAGAGACAAATACAGTAAAAAATAATGATTAAATCTGTAAATATTCTCATTTTGTAACAGAAATCTAATCCTGAAGCCTATATTCAAAACAGACCCCCCAAATCTGCCTCTCAGTCATTTTCCTTTGCAGGAAAATGACTGCCTTAATTTGAATAATTAATTGAAATTCAAATGAAGTCTACGCCAGTGACCTTTATGCACTACAACATGAAAGAATCACAGACACAGAAAGACACACATGCGCCATATGCACTGTATGTTTGTAAGACTGTATGCTAAAAGCAGGTGAGGAGATGCATAATTCAAGACATGCAATGGAAAACACATGTTGGTATACTGCGAGGTTGGGAGACCAACAATCCTCTCGACATGTCTCGCATGTGTCAACGGTGGCGCACACATGCAGACAGATGAAAGCAAGACAAGGGAGTGTACAGATAACTAGAACTGCCAACAAATGCATGAATTTGTGTTATTAGCTGACCACACATACATGAACTACTCAGACACCCACACATATTCTCTGTCTGTGCTGTGTGTGCGGGCGCTTTCTGTTTGACCTTAAAACCTTTCTCTTTCCCGCCGTGGGGAACAGTTCTCTAGACGCTGACCTTCTACTGGTGACTGCATGACCAATGTATCCTCAAACCACCCTTATGGAGTAGTGTGTCTGTGTGTGTATGAATGTATGTGTGTGTGTGTGTGTGTGTGTGGGCAGGGATTTCTGGTTGGATTATGTTGAATAAATGAGCAGCCCAGATTTTTTGCCCTTGTTGATTAATCCGTCGGTGTGATTTCTTTAAAGCTTTTTGATTGTTATTACAGCAGATTTCCATGCAATTTGGTGGTTGGGCCGACAACCACAGGACAGCAGGTCAGACAAAATGTCCACATTTTCATAATGTCTGTCCTCCTTATAGTTCAAACTCTAAATTTAACTTTAAATGATATAAATGATGCGTCTTGGAACAGCAGGTCAGACAGTTGTTCAGCCTTGGCAAAACAATCATATATAAGAACTTTACTATTAATCTCATACATGTGTACCCAGTGTGAAGTGTGGCTTTGTACATCAGTTTCTCCTGGATTCATCCCAAATGTGCCTTTTACGTTTTGTGCAATAATTAGGGATTAAATGCATATTTATCAAATAAATGATTAAAACTACATATATGTCAGTGAAAATTGGCTGCAATATGTCATTTTATTGGGTCAAATTTGAAAAATATGACTTTGAACAAAGTAAATTGCTCAAATTTACTGGTGCTGGCCTTGAAAAAACCCATTTCAGTCAAACCCTACTTTAGATTGATAAAACTATATTGTTTGACTTATATAGTTCCTTGTCTGAAGTCTTAAATTAACAAGTTATAAATTGCCCACACATTTGCTCCTGTATATTATGAGTTTTCTTCAGTCTAGGTCGTGATTCCTGCTAATTAACCTCGTTACACTTTGAACTGTCCTATGGGACCCCTGAGCCATCTACTGTATGAGCCACAGCCAGCCTACTAATAACCCTCGGTTTTAGAGAGAAATCCCAAAGAGAAGCGACCATTTTGGGAGCGACATCATCAGTTAAACACTGACATTTGAGAAGGATAAGTAGACTCCCCGAGGGCTGTGGATGCGTTGGAGCCACAATCTGACACGCCAGCATTTACACCATCACTTGTCATTGAGTCAAATTTTTTTAGATCGTGCTATAGAGCCGTGCATTCACACAAATTAGCATATAAATGCAATTTTTATTGCATATATATTCCGAAATGTAACAGTGAAGCTTGTGCTGCCTGTTGCATACAAATTATTCTTGCACTTTTATAAATTCCTAAAAGAGAGGTTTTGTCAGAACTCCACTTGTTTGAATCTTTATTTACTTAAAGTTTATAATTACAGGAGAGAGGCCAGGTTTGACTTTTCTAAATGCAAATCAAGACGGGGCCCCGCGAGGGGATTGCGCTGAGCCACTCAAATGAGGAAAGGGGAACAAAGAGCAACAAAGAGCAGAGGAGTCACCCATTTTATTAATTGTGTTGGTTCTAGCAGTTGCCCTTTAGAAAAGTCAGTGGACTTAATTAAATTACCACACACGCTCGGAGGAGGAAGCAGTAGGAAATAGCCCTGTAAAACAGAGCCTTGCCAGCATTCAATCCCTTATCTCATGAGAATGAGAGCCACGGCGATGCTCAAAGGTCTTTAAGTGTCCTCTGAGTCCTTCACTTACTACTATAATATCTGGGTTTAGCATTCAGAAAAGCAAAGTCTTTGGCAAACCGCATAACGGCAGCACAGCTATTGTCATATATGTGAAGGCTACCATACGTGTTCCTGCACATGGGTTTCAAAACAGCAATCATGGTGAACAAACACAGCTGGGGCTGATGGGAGAGATATTGCCAAAGCTTACAGCCCTGTCAGCCGTTCTCCTATATAGTGCCCTTTAAACCCTCCGGGTCCTTTGGAGTTAAGGCGTTCTTTTTCCAGGTCAGCTCACTTGTTTGCTTCTCACAGCTGAGTCTCTACTGTTAGCACAGCACATATAGATAGGATAATTAAAGGCGGGTCAAGGCAGTTGGGCACGGGAAGCTGGCACGGAGGCGTAAGCGGTCGTGACATGCTCGCCCTTCCCCCTACACATGTTCCGAAGCCCTGTGGCATCGCCAAAGGTTATGAAGGCTCAGGGAAGTGACAAATGCATGCCGAGTAATATGGAGAAGCCACAGAAGACTGGGCACGGAGAGGCAGAGTGTAAATGCCAGTTTCTGTTGCGGTATTGTATGACAGCGGTAGGGAAGAAATATGCACTGGAACACGAGGAGCTGGCACCAAAACATTCAGGACACGGAGAGGTCAGGACATAACACAACCTCTCTTTGGATAAGCAAAGCACACAACCTGCTCTGTGATGGCAGTAATTAAGCCTCAAAATGTTTTAATCTAAATTAAACTAAACCTCACTGATCTGCCAGTGGGCCCGCCATTACAAACTCAAGATGTGCAGCCACATATTGTTAAAACCCACAGAAATGTATGGTAAATTCTAGTGGAGATCAAAGTGGAGTTTCCATAGGCACCATATGACAGGTTGAATTTCAAGCTTAATAAGTCCAGTGTGTAACATTTAGGGGGATCTACTGGCAGAAATGGAATAGAATAATTCTAACTATGTTTTCATTAACGTATAACCACCTGAAAATAAAATTTTTTCTGTTTTTGTTCCCTTGGAATGAGCCTTTTATGTCTACAGATGCCTTCCATGTAAGCTGCCATTGTTGAACTGTCATGTTGCCACAGTAGCTCAGAACAAAGCAAACACTGCCTCTACATAGAGCTGCTTGCATTTTTCATAGTTTCTCCTTTCGTGCATGGGAGGGGAAAGTTAACCGAGGGAGTAAATCGGCAACTACACCACTACATGCCACTAAATCCTACACACTGGTCTTTTGAGGCTCAAGGTTAAATTTGATCCTATATATAAAAAAAAAAAATAAAAAAAAACTTTGGAAATTACACATCCCAATAAACCTGATCAGAAATGTGTGGTCTATTACTTGAGCAGCGACTGGTATCGTAATCCATGCTTGAGGCTTTCCTTTGGGGGAAATGTTAAAGAAAATTTCCATTTGATGTATTGATGAACATTCAATCTGCACACAGCTTCAGTGGATAGTTGAAACGAGCCGATACTGAATATGATACTGTCATACATTGCAGAGAAAAATAAGTGGAAAACTTAATTAATAGAAGACCAGGAGCCAGGTAAATGGTTTAAAAAAGTATATTGTAACAACTAGTGTTGGATGGTTGTGGTGACGGTTGGGGCTGAGGGGGTGGATGGCTAGTAGAGTGGTTGTATGTTGAAATCCAATCCAAACGAGTGAAGACAAAGGCTGATCTGGACGTTTCAGTTCAGGGATAACTTGCCTTTTCTGCAGTCGATTCAGGACTCACCAAAGTTGATGCTGAGATCTGGGAACATAGAAACATGGCATAAAACATAAACTTTTTACATATTTGGAGGTTTCCAACCCGATTATTTGGATGTTGCACCAAAAGTGGTGGTCAGAGTGGATCTGGAAAGTTGGTCTGTAGACTGATCTATAGTTTTACCTTCATTTTCTCTTCCATTACAGTTCAGTTAACCTGGAGGTTTAATTAAAACCTGTATGATCTTCTTGACTGATCTTGCATTTCGCCCCATTTCACTCAGTTTTAACAATGTTTTGTTTTGGTACTGGAGTGGGTATTTGTAGGCCAAAAGTAGCTTTGAATTGCAAAACCTCCGGGCTTTTCCTATTATTACAAATATTGTGTCATTGTTTTAATAGGGTTTTCAAAGTAATACAATAAACTCAGACATATTGCACTACTAAGAGCAAATAGGTCACCCATGTGCTGTTGCATGGGCTACAGGCAACATAGTCACTTAAATGTCTGGGAATTCAGTCTCATGTGTCTTACTATGATTAGTCTCTGAGGACATTGCGACTTCTGTGCTTTGCGTCATCCCTCCGCTATCATACCCTTTGACTCCTTCCTGGAGTTACATAAGGAGTCTCCTGGTGGGGGGGGAGCGAGGATACGGGGGAGGAGGGGGGGTTTGCTTGTTTGGTGCGGAGCGCGAGGATACGGGGGAGGAGGGGGGGTTTGCTTGTTCATCACAGTCCATCTACCTTGTTTGAACATATTGTGTAAAACATCTCCTTCTTTGTTCCCACAGTTCTTCAGAAAAAAATGTATTAACAAACATTTCATATCCGCTTTGACTTCATTTATCGCACTGAGCAGCCCCGTAGCCACGGCGCTCCGATGCCTCTGCAGTCAGCCTTATGCGCCGGCTCTTCGAATAGAAAAGACTGGGTTGTTATGGTTTCAGCTGATGCAGTATGTGAAATATTTATGAAATGACTCAGTGGCAGGGCATAATGTGACCCTGCCATATATTTTACTGTAAATGTATATGACAATAACAAATAGGTATCTATTCCCGTCATGCCCTGAAGACTGACAAGGAAGTATATGTCTGTTGTGTGGCATGGATTGCTTTTGTTATGTTCACACTTATTTTTGCTGTACAGAAGGATAAACATTATTATAAATTCTTACCTTTAAAATCCAGGGTAATAAAAACTAATGGATTTTGTTAAATGACTCCAAACTAAAAACTTAGTTATTAAAAGGTTGTAAAAAGGTTGCCACCAGTCACTATAATGTTCTCTTCTTCCTGTCTCCCTCCCCTTTGACCTCAAATGTAGATCTACTGTTTGTTTTTTTGACACAGTTGAAAGGGGCAGGTTCTTTAGGGACATTATGTTGCTAACTGTGACCTGTGAGGCCCTTCTATATTGCCTCTAAATACCAGTAATGTCCTTTTTTTGTGCCTTTTTCTGCTGTGCAGATGGGCTAAATGGGTCAACAGACGGTGGATGTGTGTCAGTGATTCCCCTCTGGTACGGAGCTGACCCCCTGCCTGTGGAGATTCAGCAGAGAAGAAAGCTGCTGATGCTCACTTAAAAGCAGCCTTGACCTGTTTGTTTCACTTTCAAACTGTATACAGTACACAGCTGGAATCTGTGTACAGAGTGTCCCGCCAACATCTCACTTTGGAACATATTGATCGCATTAATTAATCTCTTTGATGTACAGCACTTTGGAGGTTATAAAACAAACTCCTGCTGTGTGAGGGCCGGTTTGCACCTTGAGGCATTGAACTGTGACACTTGAGTACCCAGAAGTCACTTTACAAGATGTAATTAATCTACAGTTTCCTTGCTTTCCCCTTTTAAGTTCCTCATGATGGGCTGCAGTTAATGTGGCAGAGCTTCTGTTCCAACTTATGTTACCTGGAAATGTTTGCTTTGCTCTTATACCTTACACCAGTGGTTCTCAATTGATCTACACCAGTCCGCAGACCTGTATTTGATAAGATGTTGTCTCAGGGAACACCCAGTCTGATAAGATTGAGTTATTTTTATAACTGTTCAAATATTAAACAGAACTCACTTGGACTTGTAGTGGTAAAAAGAAGTCTCTACTTTAAGAAAAGTCAGGTGAATGATGGATGGCTGGGGTTGGATGTCCAGGGCAGATTGGAGGGAATGTGAAGGAAGGAGAATGGCGTAGGCTGGAGAATGGACAAACAGAGGGCAAGGAGACAGACGAAGACCCTGCAGCAGAGGAAAGACAGGTTAGACACTGATATGAACAATGAGGCGAAATACCATAAAAAACTTGATAATTGGCCAAAGTCTATCTCCCACAAGAGTTAAAGAACAATCTGGCGGTAGATATACTGCTGGTTGAAGACCAGGTGAGTGACTGCAGCAGCGCCGGGAGCCAGAGGAGCAGGAAGAGGTGGCCACAGTACAGAATATTCATTCTCTGAATGGGATAACTTCTAGCCAATGAAATAATAGTATTAGTATTCCCCCTGAACCCCTCTCAAGAATGCTTGAGGGTCCCTTGAGCCCTGGTGGAGAACCGCTGCCTTAGAGTCCACACTAAGTTTATATTTTACACACGTAGCGGGAAAGTTCCCTTTGAGATCACAAAGTTTGAATGTCAACGTAGCGATCTATCGCACAAAACAGTTGGGTTTATTTTATCAGATGGGACAATAGTAAACTTTCATGCAAATTAATGCGTATTTCCATCTCTTCAGTGAAAGCTTGAGGGACGTTTAGGTTACATGCTGCATGTGCGTCATGATTTATTTTGATTTTTGATTTTATTTAGTCTGTCTGCATTGCACATTTTTGGTCACATTTAGGTGGGATGCTGCATCCACCACTTGTTATTTAGGCGTAGAAATGTATGTAACCAGGGAAGCTACGATCACATGGAGTCCCCAGGGTCCCCCACAGACACAGATTTTTACTTTACTTTTGTATTTACCATTTGTATTTTTCCCCCCATTCTTTACCCAGAACTGAGCATGTGACAAAAATTTTAAAAAGTTTCAACTACAACAGCCTGACACAGCTGTGCACTGGTAATAAAATGAAAGCAAATGCCCCACTCACCTCTGGGTTGTAGTAATGTAAGACACAACAGGCCTTTCATAATATGTTCCATTGCAGAAAAGAAAGGATGAAAGCATTAAAAAGTGCCAGAGGTTGGCATGGAACATGCAGACTGATCCTTGAGCTCTGGTGAGATATTGAGACAGCTGCAACCCCCGCACAAAAGCAATACAGTTCTGAAACGTCTTTGAACATCTCACGGGAACCACACTGCACATTGTCTATTCGTCCCTCAATGATCACTCACGCTCTTGTAGCATTGTTTATTGTACACCAGAACATCCCCTCATCAAAGCAATGTTCGACAAGAGGACCATCGGTAAGTTACCCTTTCAGCAAAAATGGATGCATGAGCACAATCAGGGTAGATAACACACACGAAGGCCTACTCCTGGGTGGCTTGTAAGATTATCCCACCACTTCCCTGGCAAGCCAACACATCTCAAGATTATCTCCCTACATGTCCATGGGCACAAGGGAGAATAGACATGGAAAATCAGCTCTCCACCCTTGCTAATCTTTATGGAGTATGAAATAGTCATCACTCAAAAGCATGGCACATTCACTTTAATCTGTTTTTTTTTCAGTGGCACTGAAGCAGATGATTAGGCATGCCTGCCCTCATCAGCAGGTCTTAGACTCCCTGGTGGAGCTTGACTTAGCTGCTGATCATGTTGTTAGGGGCTGTTGGAACAGCTTAGGTCATTCAAATCCTAACCCACTGTCAGCAGGGGGGTCCAAATTGCTTTCCTTAAGCAGACTGTGGGCAAATGGGTTAATCTGTATGATTTAGCTGTATAAATTCCTCTCCACACACAAATGTGTGCTGGCTGTATAATGGCAGTAAAATGATGCCAACTAGAAGAAAAGAACTCATTCATGCATTTGTGTTGAGTGTCATTTCACGTCATTGGCCTGGTTTGTGTGGATAAATCTGTATACCGACCTGCAGCCTGGTTTATTTAGCCGTAGGTCTCTCGTCGTCAGAGACATCAGTGGGAGGGCAGTGTGTGCCAAGAAAAGGTTTCTGCCACAGAATATTTTGACATTTTTTGAGGTTTAAGTGTTTTGAAGCTTGGATTTGGGTCTATCTGTTCTCAACCATCCTTGCTGGAGTATACCAAGATAATGCTAATACTGGTTGAAGCTCCGTTGGGGTAAACACTACAGTTGAGTGTGATGGTCGGAGACACCTGTCAATCAAGCCAACATGCCCATACACTGCTTTTGAACCCTATTCTATGAACATAAGAAAAAAAAAAAAAAAACTTGAAATCACTGCTAAAACACCCATTTTACAAGATGTATTATCTGTTTGTAATCTGTTAATACCATAGATATCATAGTTTGAAGTGTTCCCGTTCAGTTTCTTGGGGTTGGCGAAAGATAAAGGCAGTCATTCATGTCAGACACTAAACACAATCCTTAAACGAAGGGCTTACAGGGCTTACAGTTTCCCCTCATATACAACCACCTGTTACTATGTGATGGAGGTTCCTCACGTGACGAAACCTAAACCAGCTTCGTTCCCAAAAGAACACTGTGGTTGGAAGCTCACAAAAAGCTGGTAGGTGGGATTTTTAGTTAAGATTATTTTGTCGCACATACAGTTCCAAAGGTCAAGAATGAACTTCCATGCTCAAGGGTGTATAATCTGCAAAGTACGTTTTTGGAGTTAAGACTAGAATCTTCTTGGAATAGATACTGATCTCCTTCCTGATCATCTTTGCAGCTCTTTTATTTATGCATTTTTGCGCTGATCGCTACATTTTAACACCAGGGACTGGCTCTATATAGGTGCACTGATTGAGAGACATTATAAATTCATCCTCTTTAATATATAACGTTGAGACATTCAGAACCAAACTGAAGTGGCATGGCTATATGGATGGCAAAGCCAGTCAGTCAGCCTACCACACTTCTTTTTCTTCACACCGACGTTATTGAGGATTTACAGTCGCTTTATATTTATTTATTTTATGAAATGGTCAAAATTAAACACCAGCAATTGGTAAATCAAATGCTTCGTATTAGTCTTTATTCAGCCCAGAGCACTCAAAGTTAAACTGTGGAGTTTGAGTTTGAATATGAAAACATCTGCTGATCCTGCTGCTCTTGTGCTTCTATTCCCTTGGGTGACTACCACTGAAAGTTAAAAGCAACACAAAGCAGGGGAAATTTGCAAACATTACTAAAAATTGAGGCAGTTTGCATCAGCTCTTTAATAAATAGATATATGGAGCGTAATATCTTGTGTAAGCAAATGGTTGCACAGCAAGATGCCTTCATTTAACTGAATTGAGGTAATGTGAGTGTGTCTATGCGCTCAAAATCAATTTTGGGACTTTCATTATCCTTATTGGGAACTGTACTGAGATGTAAAGTTGTAGCCAAGTGTTTCTGGAAACTGGACACATGCCTCTGAAGGGGATTTATTTGAATTTTCCACAGGAGACATGGTTTTCTTTTATTTTCAGGACTAGATCCCAGGAAGGTGTGATAGATGAGCCAAGATGCTGGATTTCGTCTCCTGCCTCGCCGTATCCATCTGCTGTGGATCAAACACACAGAAAGGTGCCAAGAAGCTCAATGTTCCACGTAATAGAAGCATGAGTTTCCCAACCGCTGGACAAAGCACTTGCAGCGCTGGTTTCCTCAGCCCGCTTCATGCTTGCCTGAGCCTGAACACATGACAAGTAAAAACCCGAAGGCACGAGTTGGGGGGGGCAAAGCTGAACAGAAGGAGGAGGAGGAGGAGGGGGAGGAGAAGGGGGAGGAGGAGGGGAGATGCAAGAAAAGTGTTTTGATTTGCGTGTGCGCTGGGTGTGTGGATGCATGAATCTGCGTCTTCTCTCTCACCTCTCTTGTCCATCTATCTAACTCACTCCCTCTCTTTTCCACTCACTTTCCCTACCCCCCTCCCTCTCACTCACTCTCTCTCTCTCTCTCTCTTCAAGGTTACTATTGTTTTCTCAGCCTGGAATCATTGCACGCTTCTCTTCTTTTCTGTCGGAGGACCATGTGAGGCTCTTGAATGTAAGTGCCTCCTTTGTTGCTTAATTCACTTTCATTGGGACCATTCCTTTAGAGGCAAAAGGTTTAGGGTCTTTTTTTTTCTTTCCCTCGTAGCACATGCACAATGGGATGTCATACATCGGAGGGGTGGAGTGGGTCGGGATGGGATGGGGTGGGGGTGTTTCGGGGGCTTGATTGCTCCATGTGGTCCAAGCGTGGGAGCTGAATGCACGTGTATGCTGCTGTCATTGTCTCAGAGTAGCTCTTTATCACAGCTTTATCTTTACTTCTAGACTCGATTTTGCTGCACATGTTGTTCATTGGCTTTTGGTTGCCTTTGCATTATCTGTATTGAGTGAACATTTGCTCAGAATGCTTCATTATAGGTCTACAAGATGCTTAATTTAACTGCAAATAGATGGTACACTGAATTTACAGCTATTTTTAAATCATTTGTTATTCAATTAAAATAACAGTAAATTAGGGACTTGAGTGACTTATTGCTGTTGTTTAACAGTGGTTGTACACAATTTTAAGCTAATATTAAACACATTTTCCATCCATCCATATAATGATATATAAATGCCATTAGTCCACATAGCCCTTGTGCATTAACACTCTGGTTGCAATACATTGTACTTTGTATTGTTTGGTCATATGTAATTAACTATTATCAAGCTGTGTTTGAATATTTTACAACAGTTTGAAACATAGTTTAACCAACTGAAATTGAGATGTATCTGTTCTGTCTTGCATGTTACATTTAACAGAATGCCAAGCTTATGTTTTACCACTAGCTTATTAGTTGTACCCTGCAAGTACCCAGAGGGCACCTTTGTTTATTTATACTGAAATACTATCCAAATTATTCTTTGTTCTCCTTGTACATGATCCAAAGGACAAATTGCTTGTTTGGACTCATGTCCATTTTATGAAAGCTAATGTTCCACATTTGAACTGGATATATTATGAAGCTTCCTTTAGTCAGTATAATAGGCCTTGTTTGTTGGCCTTGTTAGTCTCTGTGGTGACCTCAGAGTATTTGTATTATGAGGATGCATCTTGCATTTGAGTCAAAAATGAAACAAGGTAGTACTTTAATTTGTAAGTCTTGATGTCTGGAAACATTTCAAACTTTAAAAGCAACTAGTTCTACTGGCTTGTTCCATGAGCTTTCTAAAGTTGCTTATGCTAAATAATGCAAGCAATGATTTGAAAGCACAAGCACACTTCCAACTTCAAGAAAAGCAACAACTTTGATTGACAGAGGGATATGTTTCTCATTATACTGCACTATAGTGCGGGTTTCTGTGGAATTATTCAGTTCCAACTTTTGTTTGTGCTCTCAGACGCCTCTAAACTGACGATCCTTCATTGAAGTTCTTCCGCTGCTTTGTACTGCTGCGTTTTAATGCATGCAAATGTGTACTCCTTCTCTCCAAAGATTAAAAAGTACAGTTCAACTCTAACTTAACGTGATAAGTTGTTAAAATTCCTTCAGGTCTGCATGAATTTCTCTGAGGTTTCAGCATTGAACACCCTCCCATGCTTCACTGCAACGCAATGTGTCTGAAGTGAATTGCAACTGACATGACCAATGAATAATACAAATATTGTATATATGCTGTTATCAATTATGGACAACTTTGCCAAGCTGAATGCTGAGCATAGAGGTCTGTGGTGAACATATGTGTTTACCTGCATTACTCTTTAGGAGGTTATATTGGTGATTGCCTGTTTCGAAATATGGACTTCTTTTTGAACTGTATTATCACTGTAGGGATGTTTTCTGAAAAGAGTTTGGTTCATTGAAAGGCCACGACACACACACACAGCTCTAAATATTAAAAAATGATTTAAAATGCATTTAGCTGCTGGTGCAGTCAGTGGGATTTATCTGTGGGTGATTGAGCAGCATGCATCTACAACTTACTTAAATGCAAGATAAATGAAACGTATCTTTGCAGTGGACTAAAAAACCGTTTATCATAAAAATGTAATTTTTTACTCCAGAAACTCAGATAGATGGATGGCAATTCATGTTTCACTCATGCAAGTGGGCTTCAAAATGGATTCGTGAGCCAGAAAGCTAGAAAAATGTAATAAAGTTTTTAAATAATCACCTTAATTCGACTTACTTTGGAGGATTTTCACACAACAACCTAGTTTTTTTGAGGAAATGTTTTACTTTATTCATAATGCCAGAGGCTTTTTAAGGGACGCTTATCTTATGTAGATGAGGTTTTCAGGACTCCTGGTAGTGCGTTGACCTTTTGCTTCCAAATGGACAAAATGTTTCATTATTCAACTCTAGCCGAGCCAACAGAAACAGTTTGACGTATTGCCATTACTGCTGTGGTCATGGAGGTGTTCGCAGTTCATAACATTCCCAGTCCAACCCCCTCCCCATTAGGGATTCCATGCACTAGATTTCCTTATCAGTGCCGACATGTGGAAAGGGAGGTGTTGGTGAATGCAGCAGGATGTGACAGTTGCGTACCTTAAAGCTACTGGCGCTGAGCTAAAATGAAGTGAAACAGTGTGCGGAGGAAGGTTTGGATATGTGACACTAACCTGGAGCACAGATGAGTGTTCCTGGCTCGTCACAGTGAGGAGTTGAGGTGTTGGAGAAAGCCAAAGATGGCTAGATAGTGAATTAAAAGAACAGGTATTTGTGCCATTTAAGGTCTGGTAGACTGGTTTCAGAAAACACTTTGCAATCAAACTCGGTGCCCAGTGCCGTGACATTGATCTGAGTTGTACAGGTTTCTGGAGGCAACACTATACTTTGTTCAATAACTGCTGATGCGAATGCTTTCAACCCACTTTTATTTCTCTTTATTTCTTTCCCAATCACTTTTTGTTATGGAGAGGGACCATTGTTGATTTAAATATTAGAATATTAGTTGAACACACATTAAAATGTTCCAGTATGCTCAAATTATTTTCAGTTATAACACCCTCTTTGCCATATTTGGAGCTCAGCAGGGTGTCAAGCTTGGAGGCCCTGGCATCAGCGACTGCCAATGTGTCCAATCTTTTTCATGCCCAGCCAAACCCCCCACATTCCAGATATAAAATCCCATCTCTCCGCTGAGGACTCGAGGGCTTGGCATTCAAGTTTCAGCTCCCCAACAGACAAACTCTGGCTGCTGGCCACCTCCTTGTCTTGTACCAAAGCTCAAGAAAATGAGTTTGAATAGAGAGAAAGGACAGAGAGGAGATTTTGGAGAGAAGCAGGGGGAGTTTAAATGCAAGTAGAGGCATTTTATTTGCAATCACCTCCTTTCATCCACCCTGGGGCTATTGGACTGTATGAATGGTCTGGTTTGTTCTACGGGTGACCAAACATGGCACTTCAATGTTTATCTGCACAATGACAAAGCTTGAGAGAGCCAAAGACACTTGGTGATGAGATGGACCGTGAACTAGTCAAGTGTCCTGTTCTGTTCCATCTCCGCTAAACACAGAGCTCTGGCTCCACTGCAGCCTTGGCTATGTTGGCAATCCAACTTCTCTCAATACATTGTGTACTTGTGCCAGCCACTACAGGACAATAGTGAAGTCTTACTATTGTTAAATGTGCTGGGAACCTTTTACAGATACACTACTGCTCTGATGAACTCTCACTCCCAGTGACAATAATGTTGAATAGAACAGAAATAGAAGTGAAATATTTTAAGTTCATTCCTGAATATAAAGCTAACAAGGTGTAGCCTATTGTTGCTGGTGTTTTTTTTTTTGTTTTTAATTGTTTGTGTTTTGTTTGCGTGCTAAAAAGTTGCATGAACCTTTAACTGTGTCTTACTTAAGCAACAAAGTTGATACTTTTACTATGTAAGCAGGCATTCAGACAGAAACCAGCCCTATCTTATAGGTATGCAAAGGGCTGTGTTGGTTCTTGTTTTTTTCTGTACTGGTCATTCATTAAATACAATCCAGGAAGGTTGATTTGAGTGCTAGGTCAATAAGTTATCCCAGTCGAAATTATTTAATGATACTGCAGTTTTTTGTCGAAACCCTCTGCACTGGCACCCCGACTGAGCAAACTCAGCGGTCCAGTTCAAAAGAATGAGTGTGTTTTATCATGCAGCGCGCTTGTCTGTTTGAACACAGCTTAACAGTGAATTCACACCAGACGCAAGACGTCACCAGCTTGAAGGTGCTACTGAAGCACTCGCCCGTTCTATCCACCCCATTCTCTGACCTTTACAAAGTCACTGTCCTTTAAACCAACTGTCAGCAGCTGAGAAGCTGAGAGGACTTTATTTAGCTATAAATTACCAAAATTTACTTAGGCTCCATGAGGCATGTACAGATTTATTTCCCCCATAGCTTTACATGCTCATACTGGAAACCGGAAAACTCATAGTGAAACAGGGGCCTTGATCAGTCATTATAGATATCACTAATAAGTACACATCATATCGGCAGCAGGAGGTTTGTGTGATTTAAATGGCTGCCTGCGAGGCTTCACTGAGTACACCACAGAAAACAATCGACTTGCAGTATTTAAAAATGAGAGGTCACATTCATGACTTTGGAAACTAGTAATTTGCGGCGTGTTCTGTCAAAATGTGGTACCTGGCAAAAAAATGGAAACACATGTAACGGTTGCCACTTCATTCATTTCTTGGTCATGCAATAGGATGCTGCCCCATGTGACCCTGAATAAGATAAATATAGTAACTGAATGAATGAGTACTGTCATTAAAGGGCATTGATTTGACTGATAGATCATTCCGTAGCTGTTGCAGTCAACAAAACCTTATTTGTGGTCGTCAAACAGCCGGGAAAAGACCTCCGAAAAATACCAGCAGAAGCTAATTCGAACAGGATCACTCTCAACAACATAAAAGCTGACACTATTTGTCTCATCTAGTCCACAAAGTCTTTGTCCCTGTGCAGCTTAGTAAGTCATTGATTAACGCCACAGCTCGGCGTGCATGCTGCTGCCTGCATTAATTGGCTCTTTGATTAGCTGAAGCTCAGTCAATGTCTGGCCTACAAGCAGAAGTGGATCGATGTGTCCTCGTGGAGAATTCATAAACTGGGTGAGCCGTGTTGGGAGAGCTGCTCCCAGAGCTGGAAGAGTCTAGTTCAGCATTACAAATGTGGCTACAAAGAAGCACTTTTATCACTTTATCATGATATTACATCACGCTTCCCCATGTGATTTCCAGAAAAAGATGCTGCCTAATTATACAGAGCAGGTTCTCCAGGTGCAGCGTGATTTGTAACCAAAACCCCAAAGCATACCAGTGTTCAGTGTGTCTCATTCATTACAACTATATGCTTTGGGACAACAAAAATTCAAGCAATGTCTCGACTTGTTCCACTCAACTAAAAATAAAATAAAACCATGCACGATGGGACAACAAAAATGAAGACTAGTTGGCAAAGGAATTGAGACAAAGATGTTCCATGTCTCACAGCACTGCCACCCAAAAATCCAAACATGGTGCACTCAGCGTTTCTAGTCAGAATACACAATCTTAGTCAGCATATACAAATGTATTGTTACCAAGACAACCACTATAGCAATGACAACAAAAGATTATATTGTCCAAACACAAATCCAATGTGGAGGCTCGTAAAATACAAAGTGGACAAGTCAGCCTTCATGACTGGTTATAAAAAACAATTGGATATCCTGTCTGAACAAAGCAAAGCAGTCTGATAGATGTTTACTGGAGATTTGATCACTTTTGGTCCACATTAGCCTTGAGGGGAAAACCACAGAGGGAATGTGTCCAGTCAGCAGGATCACAGTCACTTAGAAACCACACTGTCTTGGAAAATTGCACCCAATACAGTGCTAAAAGGGGAATTCAGCTCAATATCTTGGAGAATAATTCAGCTATTTAACTGCTCCATCAGAACTTTAAAGGCCAAAATCTGAGTGCAGCTTGCTGCGGTCAATCAGAATGTATTGCCTTCTGAATGAAGAAAGTCATTTTTGACTTCTAAGTTACTAAGTAGACTGTCACAAACCGGGCTGTGTGACAAAAAAGGGAGAACTTAAACTAACAGTTGCATGTGACATGAACAGTGGGTGCAACAGTACAAGCTAACCGTCAAATCAAAACCAAAGGGATGTCTCAGGGGAGGAAAAACAGTACTGAGCTCAGAGAGGGTTTTTGAAGGAGCACTGGCACGCAGGCCCCAGGTGCTGCCATTTTGCTGATGATCCTCTGCCATGCCCACCTCCAGTACCGGCACAGAAAGCAGCCACACGAACAGTAAAACAGGGCGGAGAGGGTCATCACAGGGTTTACTATCTGGAAATCTTAAATGTCATTTACTTGGATTGTTATTTTTTAATGCAATAGCTCAAAGCAAAAGGCGGGGGGATCATTTGAAATTATGTCTGTGTTGGGCAGATCAGCTACAGTATGAAGGTCATCACAGTTTAAAAGAACTTTGAGAGGAAGCCAAACACTTTGTCCATCACTTTAGAAATCTCATTAGTATTTCATCTGAGGTGGTTCAGGGAAAGGGGAATAAGTGTTCAAACTAATTTACTACAGTGGTTCCCAAACTGTTTTAAATCCTTCATGCATTTTTCATGCCCTCATCCCCACCTGACACGCATACATATGCAGGCTTTTTAACTAAGAAAGACACCATTCATAGCTTTTATTTCAAGAATTTGACTAGAACTGTACGCACGCAGGTCATTTTAATGGGGCATCTTTTTTTGCTGACGAAGGGTGTCTCGAGATTCCTTATATAAGGTTGCTTGGCACCAGTGATAGCTTTTTCCCCACAGGTTCGGCTTTCTGGTGTGGGAACAGTGTGGGACAGCTAGCGTATCCTTGCCAATAAAAGCTGTAAACCAAGTAGCTTTCACTGTGCAGCCTGATTTGAGTTATTTTGGCCAGCTCAGGTTGAGTCTCTGGGATGTATCAGCATTCCTTTGAGCTACACTGTTTTTACAGCGACCAGTTCTTCAATCGATTGGTGTGACAGACGTTATTTATGACTGCTGTGCATTTGCAAAACCTGTGCCAGAAAGCATGTTGCATTACTATAACAACATGAAAATCAGTCAATGTTTGATTTGGGATAAGTGGCATTTAGAGATATCCTATGCTGCCTTTGAGTGTTTATTGCTTATTTCGTACATTTTGACACACAATATAAAAATAGGCAAAGGGCAACAGGTCAGACTCAAACCCTGGGCCACTGCAGCAAGGACACAGCCTTGGTACATTGGGTGGCAAGTCTTTTACATAGACTTTTGCCACAACTGAGGAACAGCATAAACAGGAGACCTGTTAAGACGACAGTAAATGCACGTTATTGGTCATTTCTGCCCATTTATTGCTGTCAAACTATCGAGGCCAGAGAATAGAATTAGTTAACATACAACCTTATTTAAAATCCAGGAAAGTGAAGTATTGTGCATCTGTAATCAATGGCCTTCTCCACATCTACATCTACAAAAGTGCAACAATCCAGTCAACTTGTGGTTCAAGCAAAAAATGGGCTCAGTTTGATTGATTAATTCAGTGCTGGCCCCTTCATGAGCTACTGAATCTACAGCATTGTGTCAAATAGAAGGCGATGCTCTTTCCAAAGAAAGGTTCAAACAATTGAGCAAACTCTTTTTAGCCACATTGTTAAGAAATGGATTCCTTTGTGCAAACAGATAACACGTGCTGGGACGAATAAAGCTGTGCATCCCAAGGAGAGTAACGCAATATCACTAATGGTCTTATAGATTGCCTTGTTTGTTTTAGAAAGCAGTAACAAAACACACAGACAGTCCCACAATGTCTCTTTCTAAGCTTTGGAAAAGTGCTGTGGGTGGTTTATTGATTGAACCTCTGAGGTCAATGTGTGTGTGTGTGAGAGAGAGTGAGACTGGGCCTGTGTGTCTGCGGCTGGCAGTATTTATCTGTGCTGGTGTTAGAAGAATAGCGACGAGGTGTTGGCTCTGCCTGAGGGGACAGCTCGAGCTCGATAGAGAAACAAGACATGTAGAGGGGGCAGGCAACCATGTTGGAAGCAAATGTCATTCGCTTTAAGAAGCTTTGTCCCCTGGCATGAGACTTTGCGGGCTACCGGTCCCTGTGCCTGACTGTCTGACTGCATTAGAAGTGACTTGGATATCCCTGTCTGCTTCTTGAACCTCCTTCTATTTTTTAATTCTATCCGCAAGCAACTGATTTTCTCAAGTACCCAGATTTGCCTTAAACTATGAGCTGAGATTAATACTCAGATGAATTTTTAACTATTTCAAATGGCGACATGGCTCAGTGATTAGGAAGTTCCACGGTTCGAATCCATGTTCTCCTCTTATCTGCATAGTTTCCTCTTGGAGCTCTGGTTTCCTCCCATCGTCCAAATATTCAAATTTACTCTTTGGATGCGAGTGTGAATGGTTGCCTGTCCCTAGGTGCAACCTGACCCGGGTGTACAATGCTTCAACCCCAGTGTGGGCTCCAGCCTCCAATGACCCTGTACAGGATTAAGTAGGTATAGATAATGGATGGATGAATGAAAATCAGGAGTCAGGATTCAAACTAGACTAAACACGGTTGCATATGAACATATTGATATGGCAAGGAAGATCCTCTTTCATTCATTTCATTATTCATCAAAAACGGTGCAATGATAGCTACATGCCCTACATCTGTCATTCAAAAGTTCATATTAAAGGGTATGAGTTTGAAAAAAATGATTAAGCTCCTCTGTAAAGTGTCTGTACTTCTTAAAAGCCAATATTGAAGCATAGCCACAAACATACATTATTTAAGAGTTTGAGTCATTGAAGGAAAACTGTCACTTAGTGTGCTTCTTAGTCTTGTGTTTTGATTTTCAAAGGCAATCTGGATCGCCGGTTGTGACTTTACGATGCCTTAAACCTACTAAAATGGATGATTTTTGAAATCACACCTGAACCCAAAAGCTTGATTAATAATTCAAACCGTTAATGATCCAACTGAGACCATCATTTATTCCATTTATAATTCATCGCTGTCTTATACTGTAGTCACACTGCCATCGCACTGTACGAAGCCCCCTCCCCACCTTCATACAAAATGCATGTCCTCTGATTAATGTTCCAGCTTTCGATTTCTCTCGCCTAGTTTGTACTGCATTTCATAGTCATCTGCATCCCCAGCTAGCATCTCTGATTATTTTTATGGCCACAGAAGATACATAGCTATATATATATTCACTATGAGCAAAGTGAGACATTCCCACTTCCCACTTGTTGTGAGTTTGTACGTGTGTGCACTCTGCCTGTCACAGGTGATGGCAGGCCCATAAATCAGAATATTTTCTCACTGCCAGATGGACTATAGTACATTAACCATTGCATTGCATTAACCACACACACATATACACACACAGAGCTGTGCTACACTGCAGGGATGAGAGCAGGGGAGGTCGTAGAGCCTGACTTTTACTTATAACTTATTCATGCTTCACGCCATCATTCAGCACACCTGGGAAAAAAAGTCAATTTTTTTCACAGCGTGGAGGCTCATCTAAAGCAGCAGTATATGACTTTAAAATAACAACTTGCTACTCAAACCTGTCCACATAGTATTTCCAATTTGGAAGCCTCCTACGGGGCTCCAAATGACAAAGTTGCACTTTATTTTGTACCCAAACTGCGGTATGAATTATCCGTGTGTTTTTGTGCCCACAGTAGGAATCGGTGCCCCAGCTGGATCGGTTTCAGGCTCAGCTGATTGAGTCATTGGCACAGGATGGAGAGATTCCTCCTGAAAGAGTATGTGATGTAACTTCCAGTCTGCCTATTGAGTTATTTTGTGGCCTTATAAGTTCTGATATTGATTCTACTTGAATTTGGTAGTTTCATCATTGGTCTGGATTTTACTGACTAGAACTGTGATTATACTGAAAGGCAATGCTTTCATTGCCAAAACTGAAAGGCAATTCACCAGCCAATGATTTTCTGCCCTTCATGAACTGAGCTTGTCCTGACCTCCATTTACTGTAGAATGAGGAATTATTGGGTTATATAACTTCCAGGGACAAATTGTGAGGTGATTGGGTACAAAATACAAGCAGAGCATTGTGGAGGGGTATACTGATGTACTAATTGGAGGGTTACACATTGGAAATAATTAGGATTTTAGTTGGAAAAAGCTCAGAGTTATATGAGTGAACTCACAGGAGATCAAGATCAACATAACAACCTTCCTTTCCGCCATGAACTCCAAATATATTTTAAATTAGATTTGCTTCTACCCTGGGCTCATAGGAAGAGAGGTGAAGGGAATTTTCTATGCCTCATCACACCCTTATTTCACCCAATACAAGATGGCAGCTATACTCTACTTTACTCTGTGTGAGGATTTTAATAGATAATGTAGTGACACCTGAAATAGCACATTAGCTTGAAGACAAACCCAGCTTTGTGTGACAGTGACCGCCTGAGAGCAAGATGATGCTCTACTGAAGTCGTGCATGATACCCAGTGACTTATTATATGCAGTCGATGTGCATTTATCTTTTGTTAAACCTTCGTCTTGATCTTGACTAATTGGAAACAGTCTTACAATTATCTCATTCCTTTTGCACATTTTAAAAAATTTGCTTTAAATAGAAAATTTTATATTAGTCAGTAAAATCCTGACTGATTAATTAAGATGGTCACATTTTGATGGTTCAATGCAGTAACCAAATGCATTAGTAGCTGTTAAACCAAAACAATAAGCTGAAAGACAATAAAATGATAAAAAATAAGGGAACTAAACAGTTGGGTATTCAATACCCACATATCTACCATTACTGACTAGATTTCTGTTTATATGGATTTTTAGTTCTAGTATAACCTCGAAGGCAATTGCTTTGCATTGCTGTTTAAAGGCTGTCCATTAAAACTAATACTATAAAAAGCACATTTATCTTAGAAGCAGTGAATTGACCTGAAATGAAATCATTCTACTTTCTTTTTCCTTCCTTCAAATTAAAATAGAATTTTAACTTCCAGCTCTTGACACTTGGACTTGTTTTTTAGATGACTTTTATGCAAATTAATGTGTTTTCTGATTAGGATTTGTTGTCTCTTTTCTTCGGGATTACGTGGTGTTGTCATACTGTGCCAGCTGGTGTTGGTTTGGGTTGAGGGCGAGCAGCGAGGACGTGATTTCTTCTGTGACAGTTTGAGGACACATTGGGCCCACTGACAGCTAATGATGATGCTGCCTGACACCCGTATATATGCGTGTGTGTGAGTGTCCATCTGTGTGTGTGCATTATCAGTATCCATGTGCGTGTGTGTCCTTGCATGCATGCATTTGCGTGTGTGCTTTTAGGCATTTATGTGTTTGTGGTTGACTGTGTACGGGCATATTTGCATTAGCCCGGATGATGCTGCAGTGAATTTCTTTGGTGTGACAGAGAATGACCTTGAGCTGCTGAGCTTCTGGTGAATGTGTCAGATTCAGGCAATGGATCTAGATGTGTGTGTGTGTGTGCATGCATAATGTACAAAAGCGCTAACTGGATTCTCTCAACTTGATCTGAAATCTACTGAGCTTTCTTTCTTTCGTCGTCCGGGACAATGCTTTCTTCATCGCGTCCACTTTGATGTTATTGTTTGAAAGCTGCCGGCAGGGTAAAGATGTTCACAAGTACTGTTGATTCAAAGTTTATTATTACTCACTCTGACCTCGGTTGCCTCGCACTCCTTGTTGGATATTCACGAGTAGCGGTGAATCAAAATATTTCTGTTGATCGGCCGACCTCTGTTGGATTCTGACTCACAGTGGCATTTGAAGGAATGTGCGCAGTGTTTTGTGTCCTTTATTAAAGAATCTTATAGTCTGTGCTCTCATGAAGCACCTGGGGGGATGTTTGTCAGGTTTTACTGTCAGTTCAGATAGACATGAATTTCTCACACACACACACACACACACACACACACCTCAGGATTCCTTGTTTCAAGTCACTGGCAATCACAGGTTTACAAGGTGATTCAACTGACAGTGAGTAGTCTCTTTAGTAGTTGCAGCTATTCTTAGTGGGCACGTTTAAAGGGTCAGTTCGCCAAAACTACGAGAAAGAAAGGTTACCCCTAGGGATGTCTATAGCCATCCAGGTTGTTCCAGTTTTCCCCCTTTCTTGATTTTCAACTACACTGCGTACCAAAAATATTTATTTCAGAGGAAATAGTGCAGCTACATTTAATGTTTATCACCCAGACTTCTTTATCTCCTGCCCTCCCCACTCCTCTCCCTCCCTATCTCTTAATCTGTCTGTCTTTCTTGCTCCCTCTCCCCCTCTGCTCCTCTCTTAAAATCCATTTTCAGGGGCTTTTCTTTGCATTAGTTTCTCTCTGATTAGATCAGTTTATTTACTGAGGTTACTTGACAGAGACAGATAGCTTGCATACTCTACAACTGAATAACTAAACACACCTAAAAAAAACCTCTGCAATGCTGAATACAACAATTTTGCTCCTACTTTCCTACTCCACTAATCCCAAACTGTGCTTCAAAGCAGCTGTTGTGCGTCTGCTCGGCTGGTACCAGCTGTACATGTTCCCCTCCCTTATTGAAACCAGTGCTTTACTGCCCGCATGTGAACCCACTTAGAAGGCCAGAGGTCAGTTTGAGGGGAAATGTGTTCGGCATTTTCCAAAAGGCCCTTAGCTGTGCCTACCACGATGCTTTAGAAAGGTCACAAACTAGCCCAAGAACAACCCGGTGACCTCACCCAAAATGTATGTAAGAACAGCTCTACAGAATATCTCCCAGCCTCCCATGACTCATGCAATATGAATGCATATCTGATGTACTGTCCAAGATAGTGATCAGTGACTGGGGAGGTTTTAAGACGCTGTATATCTGAGTCATAAAGATGCCTCTGGAAAATAATATGCTGATGAAACTCATGTGTGTATGGGTGTTTTAATGTATAAGGTAAAACATGTGGGTGTTTAGATCAAAGGATGCTGACTTGCATTGTTGGATAGCCTACAGTGTCTATTTGCATTTATTATACCTGGGAGGTTGACTAAGACCCATTTAAAAGAGTGTTTTGGTCACGTGTCCATCTGCACATATGCATGGCATAAATCCTACAAATCCCAGGCTACCCACAGAGTCTGTGCCCTTTGAAAGGTCTCGGTCATAACCCTGTCGTGCTTTATCCCTGTAATGGTCTCACCCTGAGAGAGGAGACGGCCACATTCCGCTCATTCCTGGTCGTTAAAAGTAAGACCAGTTGAAGCTCGGTAGGGGCCAGCTTCCCTAAATTCAAAGAGTTGTCATGGGAAGGTTGGAAATGAAAGGCAAGAGTGGAGTCAAAAGGTTTTTTCCCCCCGAACATTTCACAAAAAATGTAGCAGCTAATGTAAAGCAAGCAATAAAAAACAAGCTTTACTTTCCATGGCCGAGCTTTTATCACAGCCTCTTTTATCTTCTCTCTGCTTTATATCTTGAGTAAACCTCAGTTAAATTATGACAAAGTATTCCAAAAAACGCCCACACATTCACTTCTTGTGAGCACAAAACCATGAAGGCCTTGAAGACCAAGAATTGATACAAAACATCTTAACAATTTATGAAGATGCCGATGTTTGTATGCATTTGACAGCAGTACAAGGAAACTAAAACTTTTATGAATGTGCAAAAATATTCTTCCTGGACTTAAGTTTTCTTTTGGCTTCATTTCACTATTGACTGTTTTCTAAAAGTGTTTTGTACATTGGTATGATTGGCGTTTGTTCACCCCCTGTGTAGCCTCCCCGCACTGAATGTGAGTCATTACACAGAGATAGAGTTATCTTTCTTTCTCTGCAGAAATATTGCCAAAACAGATCTTACTTGTCCATTCTGCCAGGCAAATTAATTAATTATGATTCTGAACTCAATACCCGCTACCTCTATTTGCACAATGTAATTTGAAGCACAATCAAAATATCACCAGGGGGCAAGACGGGAACATAAAGTTCAAGGTGAAAAACAGGCACTTGACTTTGCGGTATTGAGGAGGAGGACGCTTGACAAAGCTTCAGCTTCTGCGTCTGCTGAGAAACCTGAATGAATGAAGAGGCCTTGTGCCTGAGTACTTTAATTCTGAAGAGTGCCAATGGATAACCTCCAAGGTGTAATATAACTGAAGGACTGCTAATGCAAAGGAGTCTTCATTGTCATTTTTTTAAAATAGCGGTCCATAGAACATAGAATACATAGAACACATGCAAGAGACAAGAGACAAAACACAAGAAAATGAGAAAAAACATCAAATAATCTTTTTCAATTCATACAACTAACTATGTGTGTTCCTGTATTTTTCTTCTTGCCGTGGTGAGAGAACGTTTCATGTCTTGGTGCACTCGTAGTGTATACGGAAAGTTACAGTAGTGGTCTTGCTCTTGCCGAGAACTGACCCGAGATGGAAACTCTTTCCTTGCCCTTTTCCAGAAGTGCATTCTTTAGCAGCAGCCCTCACCTCGACTGATCCCACTCCAACCGCCAGAAACACACAGCCACAGTCCACACTACAGCACAGCGCACACATCCAAATACCACACATGGACCTATTGTAGTCACACACAAACATTGGGTGCTAACCATCCACTTGAAAAAGTCATGAAAAAGCTTTGTTGTTAATGAAATTAACCATCAATACCTTAGCCAGTGACCATTTAGCATGTTATATCTTTTTGTTTAATGGTACTTTTATCCATGATCATTGGAATTTGTGTTTTTTTTTTTTTTAAACAAAAGTTTCAGTGTCGAAACTCTTCACCGAATTCGCTGAAACAACCTCCATTTGAGATCTTAAAGCCAAAGTGGTAAAAGCACATTTTAAATTGACCTTACAGGAATTCCAAAACGCTTATCTAATTGAAATCTCGGCCGGGGCTCGGCATTTCAGTGGCGCATTCAGTTTTGGACACACTTTCTGGAACTTATCAGACCCAAACAAACAGTTTCATTTGATGCATGAAACTTAATTTGGGACCAAAATGCCATCTCTGGCTCTACAGTCTTGCAGTCCGGCACACAAGATGGAATTAAACCCATACTCCTTTCCGAAAGTAAGAACCGTGTTCTACATTTCCAACAACAAGTCTCACTCCCCGAGGGCAAAATGTTAGGGATTATTTGGGATCTTGCTACCAATGAGCAGCCAGCGTTCAAAGCTTTCACATCGGATGAACTGTAAAGTTCTGAATCATGGTTAGGGCTGATGATTTCCCTTTTTTGGGGCTTTATGCTGCTTTCTGTTATGCACAATTGCCAAGGACTAAGACCACCATCCACTGTGAATCAGACATGATGGAGAGGCATAGTTTCCAATGAGACAGCTGATGAATAAGATTTCAGATCAAAGATTGCACTTACGGCAGGGCGGCGTGCCTTGTGTGGGAGGGTAAATCACCAACTTGCATCTCAGAGATTAATTTAAGCTGCTTTCCTTGTGGGCCGCATAAAAAAAAAAAAAAAAAAAA
>NW_023340206.1:4103916-4107738 GCF_004916995.1 Morone saxatilis
TGTCTGCCGAAGGGTGTGTGTATGTGTGTGTGTGTGTGTGTGTGTGGCAGCTGGCCGCCACGGGCTCGGAGCTACTACTGATCCCTCTCACCTGCCACGGGGTCACGGGGGATCAAGGAAATCCAGGTTCAGTGTTTGATCCGCAAGACAATGGGGAAGTCAAGGAAGGGAGGCTACTGTACTGTAACTGCAGTTTACTCAGCTCGACAGTAGTTTAAAGGATGATGAGTGTAGTTTGACAAATGCGTTAAATAGAAGCATGTGCAACCTTTGTGGCAGCTTCTTTTAGATTTTAAGTCCTAAAATTATACATTTCTGGACTAAAAGTTTTTTCAAATGCTTCAAATCTTTGTGCAAAATGATCAGATTTGACTTATGGAAACCTTATATACATTGGAAGTATATAAATCCAACTTTCTTTCAGGACAGAGCACTATATAAGTTTGCCATTTGCTACATCTGCTATGACAAATAGTGACAAGGAAGCAGAGAAAGACTTTGTCTGAAGTTTGGTTTGTGGCTGTCACAGTGCCGACCAATATAGCAACAATAGCACTGTTGCTGTTTCTTTTCCTGTTTCCCTTGACATGTTTCTGTGGCATTGTCAGCCTGGGCGGGCTTGAGAAAAAAAAAGCATCTTAGCTCTCAGATCCTCTCTTTTTTTTTCCTTCCTCAACCTGAAGACTGACTGTGGGAACCATGTCGACAAATATAGCGATGTGTCAGTTCTTTTCTTCCGTGGGGCACATCTGTCAGTTTGTTTAAACGTGGCAGGAGGGGGAAGGTGCACTCTCTGCTCTTATTAAAAAACACAAGGTGTTGCTTGAGTGTCGGGGAAAAATGATCTCAGGAGAACTTCGGCTAAAGCTGTCGGCAACCGGCGACACCTACGTTGGGCCCTCAAAATATAGCGTTATCTCGCCAGCGTGTAGCTTACATGATGAAACGGGGAGGTATAACTCATGAGACTCTTATCTCTGCCTAATTGGTTAATTTGATCTTCAAAGCGTCAGCAGTCTCCCACTTCAGACGCTCGAGGGGCAAACTGCTAATTGCTATCTAAACATCCTTCAAAAAGGACAAAGACAGACTGGAATACTTTTTTCTCCTCTCATCCTCCGCCTATTTCCACTCCAGTTCAGTTCATTTTATTCACTCCAGTGCGTTCTTTAATCACCAACCGGCTAAGATGAGAGTGCAATGTTGCCATGGGAACTTATGACAATGAGCACAATCGGTTCAGTGAGACTTAGCAGCTTGTGCAGTCCTGTGGAGAGGATAAGTGGTTCCTCAAACTTTTTTTTTTTTTTTTTTTACAGTTGTCAGCAGACCTTGCAATAGGCTGCTTACACATTTCAAGTGTGGTATTACCCAAAACTTAACATTTGAACTATGGCTACGTTATCGTTGCTCATTTTGCACTGCATGCTTGCTCCTCTTTTCTTACCAAGTCATTTTAGAGGCGAAGGCCGGATAAAACTCCAGATCTGGCTTTTCTAAATGCATGCTGGGAGGCTCTAACACTGGTTTCCTGTACAATATTCAATACAGGTAAATGATGTTTCTTTTTCGAGTGCAGACGAGCTAACAAGCTGTGCAATCTCATAACTTTCTGGCAGAACTCACTTGTTGTTCTGCAAGGCATTGCAAATGAATTTATCACAAAAGCAATGATGAAACATGACCTTTCACAGTTCAAAGTAATCACTTATTCTTTGAGAGTGCTGCCTGATAAACAGCCTTTCACAGGTGTCAGACATGGCTCGTTTTTAGTTATTTTTTTCTCTTCCCACTGCGAGTTTGAAGATACGTTGCAGCCATTTGACACGCTTTGAGGGTTTCGGTTAATCTGCTGCAGACGGGCAGATGTTAAAAAGTCAGATCAGATCATTTCGGAATATCCGCCGCTCGAGAGGCCTCCCGAGTTCAATATCATCATGTTTTTTTGACATTCCTTCCCTTCGGATCATGTCAAGTCTCACTTCGCTCTCATCGTTCATTCCCACAAAATGCACTGGTTCAAAAGTGTGTGTAATTGTAAGCATATTCCAGAGCTGCCCATGTGTTAGCTGTTATTACAAACAAGGTGTTCAATGAAGCGGGGGTCATTTTAGGTATTCCCAGGTTAAACTGAGGTCACATGTGAAAGAAAACAGGTTTCTTGAGGAAACAGAACTCCAAACTAACTCCTTGACCACATTGTAAAAACAATCTCTGTGTTACCAAGTCAAATCTGTCTGTAACTTAAACCTAAACACATGAAAAAAATAAATACATATTTCAACCTTTTTTCTATAAATATTATCTTGTGTCAAACATTTTCTAGAAGTGAGTATCTGGCAACAAGTAAAAGAAGCAGGTTGCTGCACTAGAGACCCTTGATGTTGGAAATATTTTAAATAATTTTGAAATATTCTTGCTGCATGGGCAGATGTGACTTTGTTTTAATATGGCAAGACTTTTAAGGATTCAAATACGACAAAGAATATATGGCAAGGGCTGCAACAAACATTTATTTTCATTACTGATTCATCTGGTGAACATTTTCTCAATTAACTGATTAGCTGTTTGGTCAAAGAAATGTCAGAAAATAGTAAAGAATGTTGATTATAATTTCCCACAACTGAAAGATCTTCGGTTTACTGTCATAGAAGACTAAAAAAACTTTTAATAATCATAATCAAAAAGCTGAAATGTAATAATTTGTCCATTTTTCTTGTAGAAAATGACTCAAAATTAATATTAAAAATTGCAAATGAATTTAATAGTTGAAACTGAATTGATTAACCGTTGCATCTTTTGATATTACTGCAGCGTACACACCTCAAATGAGCAAATCTGACACATGACTCCCTTGCAGCTGTGTAAGCCATGCAGATGCCACTTGCTTTAGATCTACCCTGCTAGCGCCCTGTTCATACATGCATAAACTAGCTTACCTCATCTTTGCTGCCTCTCTGGGGCCGCTTTCATGTTGAAAACATTTCATTATCCAATCAGAGCTGCAATGATAATGTAGTACTCTGGGGAATAACCACGATTTAATCACTTTCATGTCCGCTAGGGGATCCTAAACACATATTTTGAGGCAACACTGAAGCATTATAGAATAATTGTGATCACGGAAGGAGGCATTAACCAAATTTGTTGTGCTTTAAAAGTAAATGTAGCACGTGTGCTCATCAGTTAATACTGCATCATCCCACATGGCGTTCCCCAGGTAGCAATCCGCATCTATTTTTCTTTCCTGTTAGATTAAATGAGAACATGTTAGTAAGTAATACAGCAAATATTTGAGAGGAAGATAAGAGGAAGAGCGTATGTTCAGCTTTCTGGATCTCACAGTAACTGACATTGCATGTGTGTTTGTGTTTGTATGTGTGTGTGTGTACTGGGTGTGAAGACCATTCACCCTGAGGAAATATGTCCTTGACAACACCAGACTTGTTTTTGTCCCCTGTAATCTCTGGCTTCCAAACATCCCATCTAATTTCACATGCGACACTATACCCAATCTGGGTCACACAAGCAGACAGACCCTGCCACACACACACAGACACACACAGACACACACAAAAACCCATAATCACAAATGTCACCCTTTATCATAATCACTAATAGCCTCGGCATCCTGGACTACAACCAGCCAATCCTGTTAGGTGTGACTGACCGCTTCAGAACATGAAAGGCCATGATTGGTCACAGCTAGTGTGGTAGGAAGCGGATTAGGGATCAACATGGCAGGGTGTCTGGAATCAGACAAAGACTTTCTGTGTGTGTGTGTGTGTGTGTGTGTGTGTGTGTGTCAACAGTTAGTGATGT
>NW_023340206.1:4107838-4123349 GCF_004916995.1 Morone saxatilis
AGCCAGAGAATGCAACCTTGCACTGTACAGGGGAGAGGAAGCGAAGTCGAGAAGGAGGTCGAGGAGGGGAGACAGGGCGAGAAGGAGGGCTGCAGAGAGATGAGAGAGACTTTAAGATCTAATTCTCCTTTGAGTTTGACATCTAAAGCTTTTCATCACTAGTCTAAAAGTGGAGTTTGGACTTCTTTAGCTTTTGCTCTGGGCATGTTCATCACACAACTTTTTTCATTCCTCTGTCCTAATTGGACTCTCAACACCTACACCTGCAAGCCAGTATGCTGTGGACTACATTAAATGGATTTCTTCCAGCACTGGCGCTGCAAGATTTATCACATGCTGTACTTCCTACAAGCAGTGCTCAAGACAAATATTTCGCAAGCTGTAGAAAAATATTTCAACTTTGCCCCACACGTTGAGGTAGCGTAACGCCGCTCTTTCCTAATGGCAGCGTCTACGCGGTGTATGGAAGATGACAAAATCCATCCTCAAAAAAATCTATTTGCTGAGGAAATTTGCTTCAACCTTGGCACAGATTGCACGACCCTGAAAAGACAACTTGTTCTCAGCGACTCTGTGAGGTCGAGGGTTAATCTCCCGTTGTGTGCTATCCACTGCTGCAATGAAAGCAGATTATGGTTCTTCTGATTTGCAAATCCCATGAGCGGTTGAGATTTTTTTTTAATTTCTTCGACGGATCGAGGTAAACAAGGTGTCAGGAAGGTTTAGATGTTGTTAAATATGGAGAGGAGGGTTTTTTAAGGAGGCAAAAGTGACAAAATGGTAGAGGTTGTGTTTAATAATTCATAAAAAGTGTCAATAATGGATTTAGTTTTTCACAAAAATGTGAATAATTGAGCACCGGTCCTGTGTGTGTGTCCCTACTGTGAAAGTAGGTGATGTTTATGCAAGTTTAAACCTGATACTCAAGAAGCTGCATAAAAAGAAATTTTTTTTAGGTACACTGAAAACACATTTCAGGCAAAGTTGTCAAACGTTGACCAGATGGGTATTTTTGGTCGGGAAAATTGGGCCATTATGAAAGGTTAGCCGGCAGATATCATCATGTTTACACTTTCCTCGGATGGTTTGCCCTCTTTCACTTGGTTCCAACATTTCGCTGTGTGTTTGCTATTTTCTGCCTCCTGTGAGTTAAGAGAGAATTGGAACAGCACAATCATACAGTGACACACACACACACACACACACACAGTGTATGCTGATTGTGTGAGCCAGGTCAATGGGGATGACCTACTTCTGGGTTCTGCTCCATGGAATGCCACAGCCGCTCATGTCAACTCACCAAATGGACCCCTCCACCCGCCCAAATGTGTTTTTTTGGGGGTTGAGGGGGGGAGTTTAATATCTTTTGGCTGGTTACTATAATTTCTTTTTTGAGTCATTTCGTGTCACATCATTTACTGGGAGTGATCTGGCACTGGAATCACTCCCCACTGCCACGGAGGAGTATAACTTTTTCAGGTCAATTTATCAAGCGATGGTGTAGTTGAAATATTAATTTTGCTGAAAAGCTAAAACGGCAGTGAAATAAAACTCCCCTGAAGCGAAGTTTAAGGAGGACAAACCATCATAAAGTCAGACGCTTTCATTGTTAAAAGATTGGAAGAGGAAATTGTGGGTAGAGCACAATTATTAACAATTATTAACTGTACATCGGCATTATGAGCGGCTCCATGCATTATGGAGGAGTGCAGAAAACCACTCCCATTTCAAAAACACAGACTCTCTCTCTATCGTGCTCATGTCGAATCAGTTTTTAGAAAATGGATAGAAAGAGCTCCCATGAAAATTTTAGCAGCTTAAACTATGAGTGGAAGGGGAAGCCGCAACCTCCTCGGACCCGACGTTAATGAAAGATTTAGGAGTAGGGCGCAGACTTATGGGGGGGGGGTCTGCATTAATATAAACAGGATGAGAGATCAAAAGTTGAAGGTTTAATTTCTGAGGTGCTTCATTAGTTCTAGCTTATTTGTTCTCCCAGGAGCCTTTCTACGTCCTTCAAAACTGCGGTTTCATTTTATACAGACTGAACACTAAAGGTTATTCGCTGACATTTATGGATCAGAGACCATATAGAAGGTTTTGTTACAAGATATAAAAGCACCATACATTTGAAAATAGCATCAGGGCAATGACATTTGCTCCTCTAGATAGAAATGTAGGATTTTGAACTTCTCTTACACAATCCTGTAACAGGAGAGGCGTAGAGCAATGAAAAACTGCCAGGAATAGAAAGAGAGGAAGGAGGATGATACAGGAATGGCAGTCTGGTTCTTTTGGAAGTGGGAGCATCTCTACCACAGATCCTTTTAAATGCAGTTCTCTTTTTTGTATGGGAAAGATTACGGGAATGGCGGCCATGTTCAAGTACTTTTTTTATACAAGAAGAAGTGCTGTTAATGATTGCTTTTCATAATCAGTGTGAAAGTGGTGAAAAGTGATTTGGAAACCAACTTAAAGTGGGTGACAGTGTCAACGTTCTTTGTTGTTTCTTTAGATTTCCTGTCAGGCATTGGATTAAGTTACAGTGTGAATGTCAGGACTGCAGCAAAGCGGGTCCAGCCCTATAAATGCGGAAGTCTGTCCCTGACTTATTGACTAAGTGATGAAGTGAAAGCATTGGTTGGCTGAGTGTTGAAGATCCCTAATTGGCTTTTGCTCCTTCAAAATGAATAGTTTTTATTAAGTTTCGAGTACATAAAGAATAAAGTGCCAATCATTAGGAAGGAGGCACCCTTTCAACAATGTCATTTATAAAAAAACATATATGGGTATAGTATATACATAAATAGTATATATAAGACCAGGAAATCTGTTTTTCATGTTGGGTAAAAATAATTTATTGCTCACAGGAGCTGCAAAGAAAAGAAGGAGGAATGAGACAGTGAAGGATTCTTTCACTACTCATTCAGCTTTGTATTGCCCCCCACTGAAGGGGATTGGTACTGACGTTCCAGTGGTGCCAACACAGAAGATGAGCCTTTCACACACAGTGGCAGCTCCGACAGTCATGAAGCACAAAGTGATGGTGGGAAAAATAAACAACTTCGCCTGGATTTCACCAATTCCCTCCTGTAGTCTGAATGCCCTTTTCCCCCCTTCTTCTCACATTTCTCTTTTTCTCTCTTCCTCGACTGTAGTCCCCCCCCCCTCCCATTGCTATGCTTCTCTCCTCTCCCTCACTCTTCCACCTATGCCTTCTGTTTTGCGCTGTCACTTCGGTGCATGGTTCAACAGTGTCACCTATGGTGTACTGAGAGGCATTTCACCCTGTCTCACCTGCCAATTTGGATTTGTGTGACTATGGATGTTTATGTTTAAGCACATATTTAAAAGGTTGTGTGCAGCCTTTGTCAGATTTAGGTAAAATGTATTCTCGTTATCGCCTCCAGGTTCCCCTCCTGTCACCAGTCAGAGCTCCATCAATGTCAAACTTTCCTGGCTTTGTCAGGAACTTTCTCTGCTTCTGTAAAGTGCTGTCTGCTGTTCATGTTACTTGGCTGACAACTGTGCACGGGGTTGGACTGCATAAAATGTCCTTGGACAAATCTGCTTCATTAATACACCAGCATTCAGTCTGTACAATGTGCAGTACACACCCCACACATTACTGCATGAGTTAGTTAAACATGTATATAGATGTGGGTTTAAAACAGGAGATTTTAACTGGGAACACTGGGTTAGAAGAAGTCTGTTCAGGCTGTGTGCTCATATAAATGAGAATACTGTAGAGAGGACTTTGAGTTAAAATAAGATGTTACATGTTATAAAAGGAAATTAGCAATGTAAGATTATGGCCACATTACCAGTTGTAATTTTTCCATTGAGCCGCATTAGCATTAGCTTATTGCTCAAACTTTGCAGAACTTAATGAACCAGCGCTGGTGTGTTTTATTGAGCTGGCTTCCAACATGTTAATATCAACTTCATCGAACTGCATTAATAGATTTTTTGGGCCACATGGGGGCAGTAAGGCAAGCTGAAAAAAACAACAACACTGCCACTACTAAAACGTGTTAGCAATGATTTAAACATCCAGCAGACACAAAGTAGAACATTAGGTATTCATTTAGAGTCGCCGTTTCTGTCCACCCAACAAATGGAATGTCTATATTCGCTCATCCTTTAGCTGTGTTGTCGGTACTGGACCATTCCGTGAATGAATTATCAAGCTTCTTTAGCTGATTAACCTGAGGGGACTGCAAAGCGGGTGATAAATTCTCCTTGTGTGTTTGTTCTACTAGCAACGCCTTTAACCATTATGCATAGCCATTTGAATTCTTGTTTATACAAAAATATTGAATCGGTGCAGCTTTTTAAGGACATTTAAATTCCATTATGTCATCTTTTCAGTGTGTGTGTGTGTGTGTGATGTGTGTGTGGTGTGGTTGTGTGTGTGTGTGTGTTGTGTGTTGTGTGATGTGCATGTTTGTTTTTTGATGTCTGCATACCTAAGATCCTGGGTGCAAAATTAATAAGACATCTAAAAGATCTGTTCAGATGATTCAATCACACACACTGCATAGAAAAGGTTCTCCTGTGGAGTTAGACCCCTAATAGTGTTTTGAACATTTTGTCCATAATTGGTTCCTTTGTTTTTGATTTCTCTCGTGCACACACACCACGCACAAGGAACGCATGTGCACGCGATAAAACAAGAATACAACAATCCTGCCCTCTACAGGTTGGCGTAACACACCAAGATATGACTGACAGCAGCGGAAAGAAGCACCAAGCTAGTTAAAATGTTGCAAACAATGCTTTATTTTAAAAATCTTCATCTTTACAAATATTTTATGCAGAAAGGAAATGCATTGACACATTTCTTAGACCTTTCAAGGATTCACCAAGATGCATTTTGGTGAGAGAAACTGAATGCAAAACATAACTTTTGGTTGTTACAGCGGGGGTGTTTAGCGCAGGAGTGTTAGAGGCTTTATTTGGTGGGAAGACACTCAGAGGGAGGGGTTCCCCTTATGGATAGATAAAGCATGAATAAAGTGCCCGCCAGGGTGCCTTTCCAGGGAGAGAACATGATTAAAAGGATAAAGTGCCCTCTAAGGTGCTAAACCTAACTGTCTAAGTGGTTTCACCACAAATGCCATAAAATAAGGCGGGACCCCTGTCCCCCTCAAACAGCCTGAGAACGCCACTGTGTGCGCCTCATTAGGCGGCTGTAAGTAATAATGCTTAAAAACAAAAAACTTGTGGATTAAATTAGAATATAAACACCAAATTCCAGGTCCAGGTTGAGTATTTGCTTTGGTGTATGATGCTAACACACACACATACACAGAGAAAAATCTCCTTTAGCGCTCACTGCAATGATCAGCCTTCTACATGAAATTAGGTCTCACCATATTCAACCGAGCTAATAATTATGTACACGTTTTTACATGTTTAGGGATGATTTGATATGAGAAGAGGCCATGAACATAATGATATACTGACTTCACCTCGCGCTCTCCAAGTTGTACTAGACTGTCAAACAGCTTCAGTCTTCACTGACAAAATATCTCTGGAAATAAAAGCACCTGAGGGAGGCTCTGTGGTGCTTTAAAGAACTGCTGTGTGTGCGCGCGGAGATATGAGTGTGCATCGATGTGTATGGACATGTAGGAACACACACAAGTGTAAATGTGACTGTATCTCTAAGGGTTTGTTGTGTTTACAGTCTCTCCAAACACAAACCATTTTTATTTGAAGTGTGTGATTTCTGTCTTCTTCACCCTCCCGTAGTTGAGAATTCTAAATCTGGCTTTTCCTTTCTTATTCGAAAATAAGAGATCAAAGTGGCCCGACTCGCATCGGTTTATATTTTTGCAGAGTAATGAAATAATACAAAAGGTTGAGCGCAATATTTCCCCTGCCGTCCATTTTCTGATCCTGCAGCTCATCTGCAAATGAATGTTATCTGGCCTCACATAGTTTATCTGCAGCTCTTGTTTTTTTCCTTTTTTCTTTTTCCTGCAGAAGATGAAAGGAAGCCATGCATAAAGATGGACAGAGAACCAATAGGAGGGTTATTCTGAGTGTGGTAGCCCAGTCACATGCACAAGCCTTAAGATCAGTAAACAGTGACATCTGCTGAAAATACCACACTGTAGGGTTTAGAGTGGATGCTTTTCCTGCCTTAGAAATCCACACATTTTATTCATGCAGTCTTTTTGTTATTATTACAATTTGTATGGGTTTTAACTTGAATTAGAGCATTGTTTATAGCAATAATTTGCATCAGCAATATGATCAGGATGATAATATGTAGAGATTGTTTGAGATTTTCCACATAAAAACCCTATTTTCAATCCATTGTTTTATTCTAATTATGTGTTTTATCTTCGGTAGATTCCATTTGTGCCCGCTTTATCTATATTGTTTTCTTTTCTCTCTGCAGCGATCCATTTTCTTCAGCTTACCCCATTTCCCTGAAGGGTTTCTATAGGTTTCATCTAATCTTGAAAAGTTTTAAAGCTTTTTTTCTCTGCCACAAACTAACTGACTTGTTTTATTAACAGCCCTCTGGCTAAGTTCATAAATGAAGAAGGAACAAAAGAAAAAACAACAGAGAAAAAGTCAGAGGCTCAAAGTTAACTTTTGGAGAGACTGATAAAACTGATTGGAAATGAAGCAATCAAGATCCCAGCCACACTTATTTATCAGCCAACCTCACCATGGCTGCGATAAGCAGGAAATCTTGCAAGATACTGACTGCCGGGTGTTGTTTTAGGTAGATTGAAGTCACCTGTGTGAACAAGTTTCCCTCTGAAGCTTAATGTTTGGCCAAAGCACTTTCAAATTAAAGTTTGTGTGATTTAGGTTTGGAACTTAGTCCAAAAGTTGCTACTGACAATATTTTAGAGTTTAGAATAACCACTACAATATCTATCCAGCTGTTTCTTGTCTTAAGTTACACACCAACATCCACCATCACCACTAGTACTGCTGCTTCTTTTCTTAGTTTTAATGGCAGTTGGCAAACCAGCTTATAGGTGCACTACCACCACCTACTGGACTGGAGTGTGAAGCAGTGGTTTGGCAGGAAAACAATGTTTTCCATCATTTAGTACTGATATTCAGCTTTTTTTTAATCAATGCATGTTTGATAGTTTACAGTTCATCACAGTGTGTGCATAGTCCAGTATGGTGCTTGCCTATTATACAGAGATTTAATCCTTTATGTCCTATTGGGCTCCTGCTCTCTATTCCACTGCCTACATGTTTTTGAATACTGTAAAGATGACTTCCTGTCTCACTTAAGTCCCAGTATCCCTGCCAGGTTTTGTGCATATAATCCTTTATGATAGTTTTAACTTCTGCTTTATTTAATAATACTTGGATTTGTGCTTGGATTGTTTAGCCAATACATCTGTCTACCTTCTCATTTCCTTCCACACCTACATGATCAGGAAACCAAAAGGGAAGAATCCCCCGTAATGTAGCCGGAGAGTAGTGCATGCAAAGCACAATATATCCTGCATGGACGTAATCTTTCCAGACTTAATGCTTGAAAGTGCTAACAAGTTACCAGAAATGATTACAACACTGGGTTGCTGATTTTCTTCCACCCATTTTAATGCAAACAATATTCAGCATTTCAGCTGCGTACACAGAAAGATGGTCTGATTTCTTTTTCTCCTACTACCTCACATAACTTTAAATATGAATGTCTTGTGCTGGCCAACACTTCTACATATGAGAGGCTGGACCAGGAGACACACTGAGAACATGCAGTGACAGACTGAAATTAAGACTTTACTCCTCTGCAGGAGAATAAATGGACTAAGTGCACTAATTACCAATTGACTACAGCTGTGCCTGCAGCTACCACTGCTGCACCAAATATGAGAACCACACCCCACTGCTGCACCAGTGCTGAGTGCTAAAAACTACATATTAAAATGATTTTGAAGAAGATTATACTCTTGAGCTTGAAATAAGTTCTATTTCCATTGAATACTGTTCTGTTTTTCTTTTAACCAGGAGTTTAACTGGTGGTTCTACTGTAGGGAGTAAATGAACAAGTACTAACTGCCAATAGACACACATAGCAGCCATATTGACATGAAATAGTAGGGTAAACACAGGCGCTACCAATGATATCAATCAAGGTTCCATTCCATTTAGTGTAGCAGAGCCTTTCTAGCGAGCCAACATGCACCCTGACTGTGTTTGAATGAATTAAATGCAACCTTAAGTAGTATCATTGGTAAACACCTACTATTTCATGTCAAAATGGCTGCTGTGAAAAAGGCTGCAGCAGCCACTACTGCTCACTGGTTGCAAAATGGTTCCCTCCCAGCAGCCACTGGTCAACATTTATTTCACTACTCATATATTTCCTCACTCAGTCGATGGTGCATTCAACAAAATGACAATGTTTGAAAGTGTCTGCTACGGAACAGCAATCTTGTTAATCCAAGCTAACCTAAAGTGTTGTTGCTTGCAACCACGGAGTCAGCAACAATAAGAATAATGAGAGGGCAAAAGTAGGTCAGCGGCATGTCTGTAACTGAAACACAAGCAGTGTGATAATTGTAGGGGAACTGTATGTTTGGCCATAGTCAGAGTCAGTGCAGCTTATCTTCCGTTTTCTCTTGGTTGTCAAAATCTTTCTTCTTCCTCATATTTTCTTTTTGTCCTAATCTTTTTTTTCTGCACTGCATCTTATTTGGTGCAGTGTGTTTAATACTGAAACCCCAACTGCCACCCCAGTTTGGTTTAAAATAGATGTATTTGAATCCTAATGTATTGATGTTATGTTCAATGAAAAAAGTATTTTGACAACTGAAGATTTGGAAATCTATTGGAAACAATTTATTGATTTCTAATACCCCCTTTTAGATATTTCTATGTGTTAGAAATGTGTCATGTGCTAAAATAATGTAATGTTTATGTTTAAGTAGTTAAAATATCTTCATTTGGGGGCTTTTCCAAGCAAATATTAATATATGTGATTGTTTGCGATTACATCAGCATATATAATAACATATGTTATTAGTTTGCAACTTGGTCTGTGTTTGAGAAAATGAGGCCCTATACACTGGATGACATCTTGAATTGTAGATGTGTTGCCATCGATGATTGGTACTTTGCATTGTGCGAGTCCTAGGTGGTTGTTTTCTGGCGTGTCTCAGTCTGTCTTTTCAAGTGTTTGGAATCTATACATAATTATTCCATCCTTTTTTGTCGGTTTTAACAATCTAAATGTCTGATGATAAAACATACTGAACCTTTTAAAGGATCTGTCTAGTGTTTGAAGACATCAATTTCCCCTAATTTTGTTTTCACAGACTTCGAAAATCCAGCACTTAACACTCTGCCATTCTTTAAGTCCACTCAGTGGTCTGCTCCATTGAGATATAAGCCCTCCCAAGAAAGCAGTAAGAAGTAAGCTGTTTCACACCATTTAATCACAAATCCCTGTGCTTTCTTTTTCCTTTTTTTCTCTCTCTTTGTGCTTTCCTCTATCTATCTCTCGGTCTCTGCGTACAGACAGCTGAGCGGCTCTTCTGGATTTCGCTGACGTTGCGCCTGGTCCCGCCTGGCCTCCTCTGAGCAGGATGGACACTCTGGAGTCAGAGCTGACCTGCCCAATCTGCCTGGAGCTCTTTGAAGACCCACTACTGCTCCCCTGCGCCCATAGCCTCTGTTTCGGCTGCGCCCACCGCATCCTCATCTCCCACTGTGCCACCAACGAATCTGTTCAAAGCATCGGCGCCTTCCAGTGCCCCACCTGTAGATATGTCATTTCCCTGAGTCCGGAGCGTGGATTAGAAGGACTTAAGAGAAACGTCACCTTGCAGAACATTATTGATAGAGTTCAGAGGGCCTCATCTTCAGCTGGGCTCCCTCTACCACTGCCATTGCCTGCGCCACACAGCGGGCCAAACTCTCCCGGCGAGGAAGGGAGCAACCGATTGGCGCTGGTCCCTGTCAGCGCCGCCATGTCCAGCCCAGGAACACCTCCTGAACCGGTCCAGTGCCAGTTCTGCGAGCAGGACCCGCCACAGGATGCCGTCAAAACGTGCGTGACGTGCGAGGTGTCGTATTGCGAGGAGTGCCTCCGAGCGACTCATCCAAACAAGAAGCCGTTCACCGGCCACCGGCTCATCGAGCCCATGCCGGACTCCCACCTGAGAGGGCTCCAGTGCCTGGAGCACGATGAGGAGAAGGTGAACATGTACTGTGTCACTGATGATCAGCTGATCTGCTCGCTGTGCAAACTGGTTGGAAGGCACAGAGACCACCAGGTGGCAGCACTGAGCGACCGCTATGAAAAACTGAAGGTAAGCACAGGAATAAGTAATCCTTTTATGAGTGATTTTGCCTTTGTAAATATGTCAGATTTTTTTCGAAACTGAGCTCTAATTAACTTACGTATCAAGGTTATAGATTCCCTATATGATTTATATCACACATATAACACATTTTAAACTTGATTTTTATGCTGCTCTGCAGTATGAAATCTCCTATTATCCTTACCCAGGTATCTAACTCAATTATCAAGTGAGATTTTATCAGCTCATGCTGACTTATTATCTCTGCTGAATAATTAAGCAATTAGCATAATCACTACACCATGCCAGTGCGCCAGGAGGGTGTTCCACACAGAGTGAATATGTGGAGTGTCATTAGTGACGAAGCATGGTGTCTTCAGTGAGGTTGCAGGTTAACAAGCGCCAATTGCCTGCTGGGTGTAGGTGTGCTTAATTGAGCATGGCTATTAGAGTACGTTGGTAATGGCCACAAAGGCAGCCTGAGTGTATGTGTGTGTGTATTACACCAGAAGGGACTGTTACTGTTCTTTTAATAATCTAATAATCTGCTCTCAAAAAGTATAGCGCCTTTCTTAAAGGGCTACTTAACTGCACTTCCATTAAGTTTGGGTAGTACTCTCCAGTAAAACTTGTAAACTGACCTTCGTGTGTGACAGCTACAAAGTGCTTGAAACGATTAGTCAATAAGTCATTTGACAGATAACCAATTGGCAACTATTTTGATAATTAAATGTGTGTCAAACACTCAAAACTATTATTTCAGCTTCTCAAACGAGGGATTTGCTGCTTTTCTATGTTTTATATCATTGTGAATGGAATTTCTTTGGGTTTTTTGGGTCTTCAATCAGACAAGACAAGCTGCCTGTGGACAGCACCATGGGCTCTGAGAAACTGCAATGAGCATTTTATCACTATTTTTGACATTTCAAGCGATTCCTCCATTGAATTAAAGTTTGGACACTCTTGTTGACCAGCTGAGATGTATGAATAGCTAGCACAGGCCCATCTGCAGACCTAAGCGGACACATGCTATTAGTTGACACAGGGTCCACTGATCGATGATATTTTTGTAGCAAATCTATTCAGTGCCTTTAAAAGTAACCTTAAGAATTTAAAAATCAATGCAAAATCTACCAGGGAGTCATTGTGAGTCGGCTCGCACAAGTTTTATCTGGGTCAAACTTCAGCATTTGGGTAAAAACCTGGTTCAGACACACTGATTATACCACACATTAGTTGAACGTGTTACAGAGTTTCTCGCTGAACAATGGGCGAGAAAATACATCTAACTTTTCCAAAGCGTCATTTACCCAGGGAACATTTTCACCAATACCCTCCTGCACGCTCACTCGTAAAGTGTTTGTTCAGCCTTGCTAAGAGTCTTTAAATCAAATTCTGTGGCGTGATTCCTTTGAGAAACAGGTTTTTCCTTTTACCAGAAGTCTGAAACACATGTTCAAGTGTGAAGTAGTTTGTAATACGTCCTCAGAGAGGAGGCATGCCTTTAGTGATATAATGGAAGAAACTGAATCACAACAACTGATTCCAAGTTGCAGTACCCACAGAAGAAAAGGTACTTTGATTACTGAAACATTAGTGCTCAATAAGGAAATAGCAGCAGTAATAAAATTCCCCTCTAACATTTAGTCGTTTAAAGAGCGCAATATGTCTTTGAGCAGTACAATGCTCATTTTTTAACACCCAAAACCAACTAAAGAATAGAAAAGCACCAAACAATAAGCAAAATCAATGATTAGAACCCTCTATTTTCAATGTCTACACTGTTTTTCTTTTTTCCTTAAGAAAAAAAACCATCTTATTTTCCTGAGATCATCTTAAATCTGCATGAAGCCACTAATGCACTGTCCCCTCTATTATCATGGGCCCTCTGCTGCTTGGCACCCTTTATTTTTCAAGCCATTCTGCCTCCAATGATGGGCTCGATGCCCTTAGTCACACAGCCGATGTGTGTGTCTGCACTTTCTTGCGTGTTTCAGCAAATCTGAGTCGAGAAGAATAATTAGCAGGCAAGCTACAGGTCAGCGCATCATCTAATTATCATGCTTCTCTTTCTCCCTCCATTCATCCGGGGAGAGAACGTAGCATATCACAGGTCAGCGCACCCAGCAGTTATCATACAGGCTAATTATCAGACAAAGAATAAAGCAATAGCAGACTTCTCCTTGCTCTGACATGCTCACAAGTTGCAAAATATTACCCATGTAAGCGATAATTCCTCTTAAACCAAGCATCATGTAACACACTGGGAATCTCTGATGTACTACAAGTGCAGTTGGCCATACATGTGTATTACTGTACCACCCCTGAAGAAATACTTCAGAATTCATCTCAGACAAAGGTTGCATGAGAGGGTACATGTGTTCAGGTGGAAGTAGCGTGTGATTTCCCCCCCATGTTGAATGTAAATGTACACACTCGTCCCTAGTGGCTCCTTTACAGGCTGAGCTGCCGAATATAGAATGTGTCTTAAGGGTTAACAGCTTTGGAAATAAATAACTGCAGAGAAAAAAAATACAAGTTCCTTACACAACAAAATCTGAAAATGTTGGATCTATATGTTCTTTAAGAGACTACCAATTCAACTGCTAAAGAAAGAAAGCAAGAAAGCCCCTGCTAGTTTTGTGATAGCCACATTGATTAATTGATTAATGAACTGATTCAATTTTATAATCCCCATAATTGAATGAGGAGAAGAGCAGCTAAATCCAATCATGATGGAGAAAACCCAGCAAAATTACTACTAAAGCTAACTAACATAGCAGAGTAGAAGTAACATTTGGCCCTCTATTATATATTTAAATATAAAATATTGTATATTAAAGGGCCAGTGTAGGATAGTGGCATCTAACTGTGTAGTTGCAAATTGCAATTATATTCCTTTTCAGCTAATAGAACCTCCAAAACTTTACAGACTGGACCTTTAATTTATTACACTGATATAGAAATTGTTTTTTTCTGAAACAAGAACCTAAAGACATTGAGAGCAGATGGGAAAGCAAAGCACATATGACTGCTTTATAACTTTTGAGCATGCTCTGTCCGTCTTCAACAACAAACAAACACATGCACACCCAGGCCTGCGAGTCTGCCCACGCATACACTAGAGACCTCCTATCTGCCCTCTACCGTTACTCTAAAGATGGACACAGGCAGGCACCTCCTTTCTCACACAGAAAATAAATGTGCCTTTTCAAGTTAGAGGGGATTTGACCAACCTGTTAAACCCTCACGCCGGCCAGCTGGCACATGGCGTGAGTTTGATACTAACAATGGAGTTAAGACCCTGTTAGCCGTGAGCTGACCTCCATAGAGTCCATCCCCACTATTAAATGGAAGGATTTTTGCAGAGTAAAGTCATTATCAACAAACTTGTGATAATTGTCTCTCTTAGATGGAGGCATTAGAGAGGTCATCGGCTGATACTTTAACCTTACTAACACCAACAGATTTATTTCCCTTATATTTGCAGATGGATTTAATATCACTGCTCTGCTGCTCAGATTTGTTTTTTAGATTACCATGGAGCTATTGATTTTAAAGACAGTTCAATTGATATTCCAAACAGGAAAACAATATATAAGAGTTAAGATAAAGGCAAAATAGTCATAAACAAAATGGATATCTTTATTTTTTTTCTTATCTGACTTGTTTTGCTGCGTCTTCAGAAGCGGCGAGGCTTTAAATATAGCGCAGCCTCAAGCGAAATTTTGTTTCAAAGTATAAGAAAGCTGAGTTCTGTACATGTCAGTTCACTTAACCTTTATTCATTTCAGTAAACTGTTTTTGCTTCTTTAATCTGCGCGTGGCGGCAGTTCATGCACAGATACGGCAATGGCGTGCAGTAAAACCCACACACTCCATAAGCAAATACATCTTGACAGAAACAGTAATCTCGTCTTCAATTATGATTATGTAACATACGGTAAGCAAACATAAGCAGTTAATGCAATCTTTTAAAAACGTCAGACCAAAACAAAATGTCAGTTTTAATTGAAAGAATTCATTTCTCTCCTAGCGAGTTGAAGGTTTTAAGTTTTGTTAAGAGTTTTAAAGTAGCGACAAAAACATGGTAGTAAATAAATGGAGGTCTCGAGCTAAGCGAATTACCACAGTAAACAACTTCAACTGCCATGCAATATTTATGCAGAACAACACATTTGATTTTTAATTCATAAAGACAGCAAGGTTTGGGAGAACTTGTTGAAGGAGGAGGCACGAAAGCCTCAGTTTGTCAAGTAACACAAATGGTTAAAACTTTAAATACTTAAGATGTTACATCCCCCCTTTTAACTCAGATATGATGTTTTCTTTCATTTTAGAGTCTGACAAGTTGAAACTATTTTGGTCATATTTTCGGGACCATTTCATGCATATCAGTCTTTGCCCTGATCTGCTGGAATTTGAGATACCCCCACTCTGCACTGGGGGAAAAAAAAACCAATATCAGATGATTGGAATAGTTTCCTTTTTACAGTGGCAGTGGTGGTGTGTCTGATAAGAGCCGTGGAGGTTATTGTGGGAACACCCATCCTTTTTCGGAGATAAAATTACCCCCGTCACAGGAAATTGACTGAGAAGGCAGCTGGAAATAGCTTTTAAAGTCCTTGGCTCTGGGTCTGAGGAGAAAGAACCTTGAGCATAAAAGATAGGTACCGCTGTGTGTGTGTTTGTGCAGCTTTAGTTTCAAATCATAGGTTTGTTGTGTTTATGTAATCCATTTGGTTTAATCAGCTGCCCTTTAGCGCTGTATAACACACTAAAACATGAACAGACACAAAACAGAACATTTGATCCACAGCTTTGCTGATAAGCACAATATTCGCCTTTATGTCCTCCAGCTGTCTCATTCATCTCTTCTATTGTGGATACACTTGGTCCCTTACGCACGTCCTTAATAGTCCATGCTGTTATGTTGACAATTTTCACCTTTAAATTTAAACTTTGACTTTGACAAACTTCCCTTAAAGTGAATCATTGAAGAGCAATGCCGGCTAAAAATCTGGTTTGTCTCACCACTGGTGGCTTTTTACCGTGCTACGGTGATGTAGAAGTGTACTTTAGGGTGTGTCAGTATGAGGTCACACTAATCAGTGCTGGGTCACAAGCTTAATAATATTTATTACTTTAATAATCACTTTAGTATTAAATTTAAATGAATTTTCATGCTGATTTGTATTTTTTACACACACACACAC
>NW_023340206.1:4123371-4123882 GCF_004916995.1 Morone saxatilis
GTGCCTTGCTCAAGGGTACCTCTTCTCTCCTCCTATTGCCTGGCCTATGCTGGACTTGAACCGGCCACTCTCCTGTCCCCAAGCTGTGTCCTTATGGGCTGAGCTACCGCCACCCTGGACTTAAATCTGAATGCCTGAATCATCTTTTAATCCAATGACTGACCCCTTACTGTAGTCCTTGATTTGTCTATTAACTCTCCATCATGCATTGTAGTGGAGCACCGCTACTCATACTGTAAAGTCAGGTATTATGAAATTTGTCCCAGTTTTCTTAGGAACCCACCAGCTTCACCCCCACCCCACCCTATCTGTCTGTAATAGAAGCCTGTCTCAGAGAAAGACCCGGTGCTCTCTTCAATTGAAGCCATTATTTGAGAATTTACCGCGCATTGTGCTGCACTTGCTGTCTCCTTTCTTTCCTTCTGTACTGAATGTTCTTTTTGCTTGGGGCCTCCTTGTCTCTCAATCAAACACACACACACACTCCTTTTACCAATCCCCCCCCCCCCCC
>NW_023340206.1:4123931-4124093 GCF_004916995.1 Morone saxatilis
CCCCCCCCCAAGTACAATGTTCATTCCTTGCTGTGTTTTCTTTTTTTTTCCTCTGTCGGGCTTTTTTTTTGCTTTTGATTCAGGGTTACTTTTTTTCCTGCAGGAGTCATCTCTGTTTCTCTCAGACTGATACACGGGCATATTGTTTCCAATTAAGGAAGG
>NW_023340206.1:4124193-4139026 GCF_004916995.1 Morone saxatilis
CTCTCTCTCACACACATATACACAAGTGAAATTCTGGCAGTTCAGTGAGGATTCCTGAGAACACAATCCTGCTCAGTGTCACAGTAAATCTCAAAAAGACGTAGCTCCTCTGAACTTTTCAGCTCGGTTCCCTACCTGTCTCAGTCTACATTTTAGTGCGTGTCTTATCCCCCACCCTTGCATACATTCTTAGCTTATCAGCACCGCTTCGGGTGATTTAGCTTGCTTGTAGCCTATAGCCGCCTCTTGCGCACACAGAACATACACTAATGACAATGGGGTTTGCCCATCTAGATAGAGGTGGTGGAAAACAAAAAAAAATAACTAAAGCGACACAGCTTGGAATGTAGAGCCTCGCAAACTACAAGCCGGCAGGGAGACATTTGGTGTCACTTAATGTGAAACTGGATTGATTCTTGTTGGGTGATATAAGAAGAGGCTGTGGAGAGAATCTCACAGTGTGTTGCAGCAGAAAAAGCTTCTCACTGATTAAGAGCAGATGCTGGGGAAAGAACCAGCTTTCCTTTGAAAAAAAAAAACAAAAAAAACCCAAAAACAACTCTGTCAGCTGACCACACTTTAGCAAACTACATCTTATTTTTAGAAGTATATTTACATTTCAAGCGATTTCACTGCTTGTCTCGTCTTCCACAGTTGAGTCACGGGATAATTCTGTCTGCTGCTGAGTGGCCATGAATGTCTCTTTTTTAAAGGCATGACAGGCCCACCTATGGGAGATATATTTTTATGTATATGTTTCATTAAAGGAGTTCATAGAAGTATTCAGATCCATGACTTAAAAAGCAACTTACCAGCTAAACCTCTTGTTTTTGGTGACTTCCTGTGGTCTTCTCACCTTGCTGCAGTGATGTCCGAATGTACTCCTGGGTGTGTCAGTGCACTGTGACATCACTGCTGGTTGTAGTGCAACAGCAGCGTCACTGGGTGCTGTCAGTAAAACAGATCTGAAAGTTGCAATACCACAATGTAAAAATACAAGCACAAGTAAATACATACAGTAGTTGCACATTTGTAGGATATACATACTTTTTACTACACTACATACAATCATTTTATAAAATATAATTTGTTACAGTCAGAACTGGAGGGATAACAAACAAAGATAGGTAGTGAAGCAAAACAAGACACGAGAGGAAGACAATTACAAAATAAAAGAGGAAATAACTAAAGAAAAACCCAAAACCATGACACTTTTATTTGTAGTTCTAATGGAGTACTTATACATTGTGGCATTTCACTTAAGTAAAAGGTCTGAGAACTTCTTCCATCACTGATACTCAAGCTTGAAATTGCAAGTAAAAAGTTGAAAAGTTGCCTGTTTCCGCTTTAATCTGAACCCATTGGCTTTCTGCATATCGGAAAACTCATCATATCAAAGTGGCTTAACCTAGTTGGTTCAGAGCGGAGATTAACTTTGCGCAGACACTGTTTTTTTTTCCTTTTTTGGAGAGGGGGGAGGGGGGTTGAAAATCCGGCTCGGACTGACAGCGAAAAAAGGGTGATAGGCGGACAGAGAGAGAGAGATACTGAGGATAAACAAGCAGGATGACTGACAGGTGATCAACCTGGTGGGCAGGCAGGCAGCCCAGCTCCGAGAGATTAATACTAGTTGGATACATGGACACTGTGGATGTGGGTTAACCCCTTTATGTCCAGTTGTGGCATACACACAGAAAGAGGCATGGAGACTGACAGGTTTCATCTTCCTGAATCCCTCAGATGCTTGTTCCCTTGTGTACATGTTGCAGTCCATGTGGTGAGGATTGTTGCGGAGATGTGAAGTTAGCATTCATACAATATTCTGGAATGTAGACATAAATACAAATATGTTTTCCTCTTTGCATTAAAGTATGCATTATTGCTGCATAAGCCGACCCGCATGTGACACAGCTGCTTCGGGAGGTTTAGTTTATTTTTATCTCCACGGATAATGATATAGGGACGGCAGCGTCCTATTCCTCTCAGAGGAAACCTTTATGCTGCTTTTTGCTTTTGTGTGTCATCTGCGTATTAAGGCCATCCATTAAACCCCTACAGCTCACACACACAAAAACACACAAATCCCACCATCTCTATCTGTGTTTACTGTTGTTGTTTATTCAATATTCCCTCTGGGGTAGCTGCTTTTTAATCCTCAACATAACATCAGAACCCCCGGCTTTGTTTACACCGCTGCTGAAAAAGTGGTTAGTGAATTGTGATGTAGCACATCTAGCTAGTCGGCTTTCTGAATTTGAAGTCGAGCAAATTGGAGTTTTAACAGAAGCGAAGGATTTTACACAACACCTGTGCTTTCCCAGCGAAGTTGCTGTTCCGGCCTTGCAGCCCCAATGCACTCGTGCACCATTTTTCGAGTCATGCAGCAAAAAAAAAAAAAAATGTCAGTATTCGCTGTGTCTGAGCTTAAATTCATCTGAAAAACAGTTTTGAACGATACAGTGGAGACGTGGCATCAGAGCAGCTTAAGCACGCTCGGTTTGGCAATAATACGCCGGTCTTGGAAGTAAAGAAGACAGCTTGTGCCCGGGTGGATGAAAAGCAGCAAACGAGAAAAAAAAGGGGGAGGGAAGAAAAAAAGCAGGGGGAGGAGCGTTAAGGGACAGAGCTGACGTGCTGTCACCTGTTTGCCGGTTCGTTAGCCGAGAGCGCTGCTGCATGCCTCTCATAGGGAAAGCTTTTGATGCCTAATTTGCCGCTTGGCCGGGTTTGCGCATGGCTTGGTGCTCAGTGGAGTGGCTGTCCCAGTCACATCCTCTCTTAGAGTAGGATCCACTGTTGTAGGCTCGGCAGGATGAGGAGGCAGTACAGGGACGAGGGGTATCACCCGCGCTCGGAGGTATGTGGACACTAAAATGCAGTTTTTCCAAAAAGAAGAAGAAAAGTGGGCAAACTCCTGGGGATGCTTGTGAGGGAGGGTTGAGGGGAAAGCTTCTCTTTTCTGTTCTTTGGTGAATCACCGCTGAGGAATCAAACATTTGAGCTCATTTTGTCTTGTGTTTTCTAGAATGTAGTTGTTTTCCATTTTGCTTTACAACTTTATTTTTTTGGTTTTATATTTTGTAGCACCTAAGGGCTGTCTTACAACTTCCTCGGCTCGCGTAAGCAGAGAAACCTAAAGGGGGGGTGGGGGCAGATCTGTTATCCTCCTTTGATTTACGGCTCTGTCCTTCATGTCTATATTTCTTTGCCTTTATGTTCCCGGACATTTCATTTCACACTCCTCACTCTCTCGCTGTTGTCTTTTATCTCTTGTTTGCTACAGCAAGCCCTGGACTCCAACCTGAGCAATTTGATCAAGAGGAACAATGAGCTGGAGTCGCTTATGGGGAAACTGATCCAGACTTGTCAACATGTAGAGGTCAGTCCCTGTGGTCTTCTGAGGTCGCCACTGATCTATATTGTTTGTAATCTATCCTGTTGATCTGCTCTGACAAATAATGCCAGTGGATATGTGTATAAAGTTTGATTATTAGCCCATTATTGCAGTGAATTTATGCCTCATTATGCCTCATCCCTATAGAATCTAATTTATAGCCAAAATAGAAACTAATATGAAAAAATATCAGATTTCCTATGTGACTGATCATGATGATGACTTAAGATTAAGACCGGTATACTTTAGCTTAGCATGTTAGCCATGTAAGGTTGGCAGCTACACTATAGAGGCTGCATGAAATTATTATAAATTTGAAAAAAGTATTTTATTTTATTGAAAGGATCGATGTCGATTAAACAATTAGTTTTTTGATTTATTAGTTTGTCATGCAAAAACTGCCAAAACATTCTCTGGTTCCAGCTTCTCAACTGTGATGATTTGCTGCTTTTTTTGTTTGTTTTTAATTGGAAATGGAATAACTAAGTTTTGCAGTGTTTGTTGGGCAAAAACTTTATTTTAATATGTCATCTTGAGCTCTGGGAACTTGTGCCTCCGTTTTCTGACATTTTATATTAATCGATAATGAAATTAATTGTTTGTTGCTGCCCTACGATGTCTGCAGTGCTTTCACTTAAGAGGTGTGAAAAGATGGCCTATAGCAACAGCTGCTACTGCTTTAGCATCACATATTCCATCTTAAAAACACTAGCTTAAAGTTTTACTCTTTTTTTTCCCCCAGTAATTTGCGTAGAACCTGGCATGAGGCGTGCAGGCACTGCTTTGTTTCTGCAATTACTCAACATCTGGTTTTGTCTAATATGTTTATTATTAGGGTGACAGCAATGTGTGTGAATGCCTGTGTGTATTTAGCTGTACTGAAGGCAATTCTGTGCTAAGCCTGCCTGTTCATGTTACGCTGGCCCACTAAGAAGATTTAAATAAAGCAATGCCACGGGGTTAAAAGGCAGTGACATCTTAGTTTAGGAATAATGGAGAGCAGCCACACTGCCTGGCAAGGCCTTTGCAAACTGCAAGGAAAGAGGATTGTGATTTATTAAGGAGATTATTATTTTTTTTTTTTTTGCTGAAGTGCTGTGTGCATATTTTGTGAGCATGTTTTTGTGTCGCCATCACGCAAAGATGTTTTCTTGAGGAGATATTTTCATGATGCAGGAATTTTAAATACGAAAAAAAAGAAGAAAAAAGAGGAAATACTTTAAAAATCAGAAATGAATAAATGATGCATATACAAAGGGGGCAAAAAAAAGCTTGACCTGTTTTTTTCCTCAAGTGCATTATGGTCACAACTACACATACAGTAGGGTTTTGCAACACACTCTAAAGCCCTGAAATAGCTTGTGGCGTGTACAGTGATAGCATGTTGTCTTTAGGTGAGAAAAGTCATATTGCACAAGATGGAATAGCGCTGAACTGGTGCTCACGAGCCAAAAATAAGTGCACAAAGTCATAGAAACTAAGTAAACAAAGCCTGTTTGACACGCACATGCGGCTGCCCATGAGAGGGGGTGAATGTGACAGCACAAAAAAAAAAGAGGGTCACAAAGGAAAAACACTGCACGGGCAGCTGTCTAAATATTTCACATCATGTGGATTTGTCTCTTCTGGTGGCTGCTGAGATTTGAAACATCTCTGAGGCTCCGGATGTATCAAAACTGTACACGCAAGTTTTGTCATAGATGGCAACCTCCCTTAACATCCCTGCTATGAATTCTGTCCACTGCTACCGCCAGTACCAGGAGTGGGGGTAATGGGGGTGTAAAAGGAGGCGAGTGGTCTTCTAGGAAATACTGCACGCTCACATCCAGTTTCCTCTGAGTCACCGTCTGTGCTGCGGTTCAACCGTGCCCGCAATTTAACGCTCCTGCGCCACATTCTGTCAAATCCGGGGCACTCCTTTTCAGCTGGCATGGCGTCGGCTAATAGGATCAAGATGCTGTAATTGTTAGAATCTGATGCCTCACGATATTTGTGTTCTCGGTTGCCTTTTGCGTGCTGCAAAATGGGGTTTGAATTTGAGTGTAATTCAATAATCACAAATAGTCAAAGAGGGGTAATGTGAGGCACTTAATTGGTTTGTTTGTAGAATGCAATAGAGAAAATGAATCCAAGCCACATAATTGAAGAAAGTACCAGGCTTTCTGCTTTTGATAAGCAAATGAATAATGTAGCAAAAGCCACAGAAGGAGAAATACCTCTGATGTCTGGTGTCACTGGATATATTAGGCATGAAAAGTTTAATGTCACCTCCCTTGCAGAAAGTTTGGTTCATGTGCTTTTCTAAAAGTTTGGATACCCTCGAGCATTGAGTCTCTTTTGCAAGTGTGTGTGTGTGTGTGTTTTTGTGGTTAAATGAATCACTTAATGTCGCTGCCAGGGTACAATCTGTCACACTGATCATATGCTCCAGAGGGCTCTGCCCACAGTCGTTAGATGCTCCACATCTTTACATGACACATGATGTACTCCGGTCTGTGTGTGTGTGTTTGTGTCTAGTCTATCACAATTAAACTATTTAGTGAAATAATTATAGTGTTTTAGGCTACAAAATGTCTTCCTTTGAGTCTTAAAATACATTTAACCGAACAGAATGCTTAAATTTGGAAGATGTGTGACCGCTGTGTGTGTTTACGCAGCCTTGTGGGCGGTTTGTTCCGGTCAGATGAGCAACATCGGAGGACGTCACATCTATTCACATCGAGTTCTTGAGATTAACAGTCTTGAAATGTCAGGGAGAGCGAATCAGAGCCTTGGTGGAAACAAAACAACAATCTCAGCCAAGAAAGAAGAAAAAAGCACCCCCCAAACTTTCTTTACAGTTCCATTTTAGTTTAATTGTCATTTATAAATTGTTGGAAACTATTCCTGACCCAGCGGCGCATACAAAAAAAACACAGCAAAATAAGCAAAAAAATCAGCTGGAGACCAAAAGAGCTGACTTCCAAAGAACTAGATGAACTTCAATGTGTGTGTGTTTGGAGTCTTTATTCAGAGAAGCTTGTACCCCAGAACCCCTTGTTTTAGATCTGTATAAGTATGTGGAATGTTGTACACCAATTAGCAAAGAGATAACACAAGCTTTTCACAGGGTAAGCACTTTCAAATCTCAAGCCTCCCCAGAGCTGTCACACTGATGTCCAAGAAACCAATTAGCAGTGTTGAAAAGACAGATGCACCGGCCACATCTCCTCTGTACAGCAGAGCTGAGGTGTTCGGCTTAGCATGTCTCGCATACTGTAAGAAGTGAGATGTAATCCAGGTGGCAAATTGTTTCTGTTGGCAACACAATGCCAGAAAAAAATCACATAAATGCTGTCTTGGAGCATGTTGGGGGATATTAAGAAAGTCCTTTCCAGCTCTGTGGAGAAAGGCAAATGACTCCCAATGATGTAATTATTAAAACACCTGTCAACATGTGTATGCGTAAGAGAGAGTGGATGTGTGTATGAATAGCTATGCAATCTCTCGTTGGCTTGGCAACACTCACAGCAGACTTCCTTTTCATTGCTCCCCGTGCTATCGCTGTGCCGCAGCAAGAAAACACTTTACAAGGTGCTGAAAGGGCCGCTAGGAAATGGCCGCAATGAGAAATTACACATTATGTTAGGACCTGCAGTCTTATAATTGGACTTGGACAACTTTTATAGCCTGCTCAGACTGTAAAGGTTCCAACTGCAAAGTGAATCAAACACCTCGGAGAATGGAGTTGGATGCCATTTTTCTTTTAAAGACCCTCGCGGCAGAACGACCCTGAATGTAATCAACAGCATCAACTGCACTTTCCCAAACACCCTCCGGCTAAATTAAATCATTTTTCTCAAGTTGAATTGCCATCAGTGGGTTGTGAGCCAAGCAGATGTTTGAACCGCACAGCCAACTAAATATTCTTTTACATAAAGTTACAGTTCAGTGCTTTATGTTCTCCACAATGTGACAATTACTGTAGGCAGGTAACAATTCTATATAGTCGCTGATGTCCCACGCACATAAAATATGACATCCATAGTCCATCTTAACACCTGTGTGACATTGGATTTACAATGCTGGACAATACTGTATAACTAGGGTATTAAAGTAACTCTTACCCTCCCACAAATTGGGTTTGCACATTTAAAGAAGGTGACAAGTACAGAAATGACCACAAAAGCATTACACCAAATTATTTTTTTCAGTTCATGTCCTATATTATATGAGATATGAACAAACTGTAACATGTATAACATGTTATTTTGTAAAGAAATGTATGTAAATATTTTATGCTCATAGAGGTCAAACTCCCAGTTAAACCTCTTATGAAGATATGTGTGCTCTAAAGGTCTGATCACATCTATCTAAATAGACTTATGTGGGATCTGGGAGGGTTAATGCTCTAACGTTTAACTTTAAATACCTTAGTAGGTCAAATAATGTCTGGACGTTGAGATTAAGACTGGAATGCTTTTCAGACGTCTAGGTTATGTATAATGATTGTTATATGTATCAATGTAGTAAACACATTTTAGTGTCTGTCACCATGTAGTCAGGACCCACTTCACACAAATATAGTCATTGAAACGCTGATGAAACAAATTAACCTAGATGTATAAAAACACAACATGGACCTTCAGACCACTTTACCCATAAAATTAGGGTTCAAACTGCATGATTTCAACAAAAGCAATGGGCATACTTGACATTTTGACGTATTAGAAACCAAAATGAGCACAGGGCACAGTGGTTTTATATCATGCAAAAGACAACCAGACCATTTTTGGCCTGTCTCAAGATTTCAACATGCTCACATTCCACGGTCAAGTTAGCAATAATAACTTATAACAATAATAAAGTTTGGTTGGGTTTTGGCAACAAAGCAGCTTGGTAAGGTTCAGGTAAAGACTGTAATTTACGTTAAGTAAGTTAAGCCAGCAATGACTTTTGGTTTCACATAGCACACAAACACTGGGTAAAAGTCCTGTTTTTGTTTGATTTACACATTTTATTATGATACTGGACTGAAAGTGTCATATATAACCTTAAAATGTGAACCTATATCAAACCAGATTTTTTGGGGAATGTGTGAAATGCTAAATGTCTGATTGCCATCTTGTCAAACAGGATTTTCTAACTTAAAAATGGCTACCGGGGAAATGAGGGATTCTCCTTGGCTGCATCCAAAATCACTTCCCCATTCACTTTTTCACTGATACAATAGACACTCAGTAGTTTACCCTATGGTGAGCAGTAAATTGAGACTTCAGACACTTAGCAATCATCATTTGCAGCAACACGGACAACTCACTATGAGTCTCACTATGAAGTTTAACACATTTAATTCTATTGTGGGAACTATGTAGTGAATCAATTTTACTTCAATCAGAAGTGAGACACACACAAAACTAGCAGAGGGTAAATATAGTGCACTGTATAGTAAATAGAGTGTGATTTTGGACATTGCCCTTGTGTCTGGTTCATCAGCATATTGCTGAGTGTCATGTCTGATCTCTAACAGCCACAGGGCTTCCTGCTTATTTTACTTGTCACTCAGCACTCAAGTCAGCGGGAGGCAAAATGGCTGAATATGCCTCATCTTCCTTAAGTGTTTGCTTCCAGACAGTGGGGGCCTGGCTGATGGATGAAAATGACATCCTGTCCCTCCGACATGATGTGGAACCTCTAAACATATATACCTCTATATTTCCCCCACCCCCCAGCATCCGTCAATCTCTTTGTTTATCTAATACTCTCTGTGAATTGGTTCTCAGGTGAACGCGTCGCGCCAGGAGGGCAAGCTCCTGGAGGAGTGCGATCTCCTGATTGACATTATTCAGCAGAGGAGGCAGATCATTGGAAGCAAGATCAAGGAGGGGAAGGTGAGATGAAGAGTATGATAGCAGATACCATTGATTTTCCTGTGCTGGTTTTTATAGCCATCTTTCACTTTGATATCCTCTCGCTTTTACCCCCTCTGATTCTGATTTATGCAATTTTCTAGCCTGGCAAACAGGGAATAAACAAAAATGTGTCACCAATTTTAAAACTACCCATGGACCCACTTGTCATTTTGTACTTCCACTACAAACAGCATAATGTGCTTTCTTTATTGATGCTAGTTGAGTCATGGTTTTGTAGCTACTAATTTACATAATCCTTTAATCATTAACAAATATATTTGCTCCCATCAGTAAACCATACCAACAGTATTAATGATCATAAAGGGGCAAATACTGTCTGCAGATCTAATTATCTACAGTCATATCCGTAAAAATAAAAATAAATGAAGTCCCTTATCTCTGCAATGTGCAAATGTGGTACAAATCAGCATGTGGGCGACAAAGCATTCACAATACAAAGGTTTGGATTGCTGCAGTTGATTGACTGCCAGTATCATCACCTTTATTCATCACTATTTAAACACATAAATTCCACTGAAAACACTCCAAGCTACCGTCACACCACATTTATACTTTGTAACAGCCGCTTGACCTGATCCTTGCATGGCGTAAAACTGCATAGAATGCAAACCCTTCATCACATTCTGACAGAATAACAGAAGAACAGACGGTGAAAACAGTTCGACCGGCCAAAAGTGGATCCCAGAGCATATGGAAGGTTGCCTTTCTAAACCTAAACCCTAAACCCACATGATTTTTTCCCCCTGCTATATCCAGTGAGACTTGGAACCCACCAGGGAGGTTTTTTTTGTCCACCATGTAATGTAGGCTTTAAGCTTTTAGGATTGCATTAGAGAACAAACAGAGATATTTGTTTTCAGGACAGCAGATTTCTACAAATTGCTGTTTGGTGGAGTGCTAAATCATGATCAATAATAACTCAAAATGCTCTTTTCTGAGACCAAGTTTCAGTTGTTAGTCTGCCTTATGTTATTAATTTTTGTAACATGATGATGCACATTTGAATGGATTTGGACTGAGATTAGTGTTTTGGGTTCTTTGCAAGCCAAAATGCTGATGAAATGTCCTTTGACCTCAATTCAGCCACTGACCTCAATCTGTCTCTTAAAATCTCTGCTCATACAGTAGGGAGAGGGAATGAAACAGAGGGGCAAGTGAGGGGAAATGAAATCCCAGAGTTGCGTGCAATAGAATCATTGATACGCCTAGAAACTGTTGAATTAGCAGGGAGATGGGATAAGCTTAACTCGTGTAGTGCAAACTTTTTTGTCAAGCCATTTCTCTTTTTCTTGGCTACTCTTTCTTTTCCAATCAAAATCAGCTTTCAAACGAAGCTTAGTTACTCAGTCACACTAATTTTTTTTCTACAACACAGAGAAAATGTTAACCTTCACGTGTCTTATACATTTATTTTCATAGTTACAGGAGAACTTTTTAAACCCTATAGAATGAGAAACAAGTAAGTAGTTCAAAACAAATCAGATTCCACTCCTTGTAAATTAAACTTAGCAGGATTTTCATGCCTTTTGCTATTATTTACCATCTTTGATGTTCATACCAATGAAGACAACATGAAGGAGAAAACTTGAAGAAATAGATGACTATGTGCATCAGTCAACTGCTTTGACCTTTTCGAGAATGTGTGACTTTGAAATGCTAACATCCATCTCCTTGTACCAATAAAACCCCACCTCCTGTTGTCAGTTCTGATTATGGTCTCATCCCTAATGATCCGCAGCATCTTGGATGAGGACATTTTCACGCATCCTTTGGTTTGATTATTTGATCCAGCCTAACAGCGCCATTCTCCGACTTCTCTTTGCCATTCTTTCCAGGCACAAAGGCTCCGGAAGCTCGCCCAACAGATCTCCAACTGCAAGCAGTGCATCGAGAGGTCCTCGGCCCTCATCACACAGGCCGATCAGACGCTCAAAGAAACCGACCACGCTCGCTTCCTGCAGACCGCCAAGAGCATCAACGAGAGGTCAGACTGCCCACACGCTGACCACGCATGTTGGAATTATACGCCCAAGTAAACTGAGCTGTAGCTTTAGAGGGAGAGCACAGAGTGCACACATAGATGTTCAGAATCAGTATAAGAACTTGGTGTACTTGACTTCCCCAACAGCAAAGATAAGTAGAGAGGGAATTCATCTTTTATTTAGCCTGATCTTATTCCACTCACTGCTTAAGCTTTCTGACTAATTGATTTGGCAATTGAGAACAAAACCCAGTGTCCAATATGTCCATCCTCAGGAGAAACAAAGCTGATATAAAAAGAAATCATTATCCTTTAGTCCTTCAAACAAAAGCAGTGTTTTAATCAGAATCTAATCTGGACAGCCTCGCTAATTAGAGGGCTGATTTCATTCCGATTCAGTCTTTTTAATTTGAGCAGTGCGTTAATACTATATATCTGTGTTATTCCATCAGCTAAAACAATGCTAAAATTCAGTTTTTCTACAGTAGAGTAGTAGAGTAGCTAGTTTTCTTCTTGTTCCTACAGTTGGATGTTTGAGCTTCACTGTGCAGAATGATATATATATATATATGTGTGTGTCTTTGAAGATACATGTTCTTTAAAGATAATTGTAAACACTTGTGAAGTATGATAAAGTATGAATAAAGTATTCCATTTTGATTGCTACTGATCTAGGGTTTCCATGGCAACCGCATCGACCCAAGTGCTGATCCCTGAGATACACCTAACGGACACCTTTGATACTTTCGCCCTGGACTTCGCCAGAGAGAAGAAGATGCTAGAGAGTCTCGATTACCTTACTGGTACGCCTTTGTGTTTTCAGTTTCACCTCAGTTTATCTACTGAACTATTTCAACACCCTGTTTTAAATTCAGAGCACTAATTTGTAGTCAGAATCAGTGAGCTTGTCAATTCATGTGCACCGTAATTGCTTGGTATTTATTTACTTCAAGATTAAAATCATAAACCAAATGTCCTCTTTTGTTGGATCTACAGTCTACATCCTGTAATTCAGTTCCTCACTGACCATGAAACCAAACGTTGCCTCTAATTATGATTCGCTTCCAGCTTTAAATTCTGATTTTGTTATTTGTTAAAATCCTTTTGAAGTCTCAGCTGTCTCCAAGCACTGTCTTTGAAGGAACGGGCCCCAGCCTATTAACTCCAAAATTAATTTTCAACATTAATTTCCGATGTCCCGTTTGCAAGGACCCATCAAAATGTCACTGCGTGAATTACGAGCACGCTGAGGGACAAAAACAAGGCGTCGTGTGTAGTGGATTTGAAGGTCTATGAAAATGTCTGGCTCGTATTTATTCTCTGCGATGCATGAGGGCTTCGCTGGAGGGCCTTTTCACTAAGTGAATCAGTCTGAATCACTCCACTATGTGCAGCCACTCATGACAGAAGGCTCGGGAGAGGGAGAGAGTGACAGACACAGAAAGAGATAGGAAGTGGCTTTACAATCAATTTAAGCTGCGCCTTTATATCTTTGTTTCTTTCCTCTGTTCATTCTCTTTCTACGGAAGGCTTCATGGCTTGAATACAAAAGTGGGTTGTTTTATTTATGCGACTTTAGAGCAAAAACAACTATAACGTAATAAAGTGCACATGAATCAAAAGTGTAAGAAAGCCAATTTAGCATTTCTGGTTATGTAACGACCCAACATTTGTTGCTGCTAAAAGGATTGGAATATTTACTCTTCCTGCTGTGTTAATGTGTTCTGAATCTGAATATTTTATCATTTCGCTTATGCACTGCTTTTAATGCTCAACCTACCACTCTACTGGAAAGAACATCTTCAATCCTGTGTGTAATGAAGCCTCTGCACTCATAAGTTGAACCAAATGAACACGTACAAGGTTAATTTGGGCTACTGTTTGTTATAACAACCGACAACCTTTGAGTGTGTTCCCATTTTGGAATATCACCAATGCAGTTTGCAACTATATTCAGCTGGAACATAGCATTAGAGCTAGAGATGTTGTTGGATGACATTTCTTTTTTCTTTTCATCTTCTGCAGCTCCCAATGCTCCGAGCATAAGGGAAGAGTTGTGCACGGCTTCATACGACACCATCGCGGTCCACTGGACATCTGATGATGAATTCACAGTGGTGTCCTATGAGCTCCAGTACGCCATCTTCACTGGGCAGTCTAACATTGCCAGTAAGTATGTGTGGCTGAAAAGGAAACTTTGAATCAGATGGGGTTAGTTATTATGCATACTGAAACACAAACGCAATTTGCTCTAAATCCTTCCTAGAATCGATTGTCAGGGTTGTAGGTGCAATTGAGGACACTCTGTTACACATAGATCTGGTGTGGTGCTCATTTAGAGCCGTTTTCTTTGTTTAGTTTTGTAGGTGCAATGAAGAGTGGTGACTGTGACTTCCTGTGCCACAGCCAGAAAAAGTCACAAAAAAAGTGCCCAGAAAATGGCTTGCAGCATGGATGAGATTGACACTGCTGGATAGGTTAATAAAAAGGTCCAGTGTGTAACGTTTAGGAGACTATGCCTACACACAAAGTGGATCACCTTCCGTGGAGGCCGCCATGTTGAAGCCAGACGTAGCCAAGACGGGACAAAACAAACACTGGCTCTAGATAGGGCTGTAATGTATTTTTTCACGTGTTTCGCTGCCACCGTAGCTTCTCCTTCCTGCTTGGAAGGGGAGGTTGAAGTAACCGAGTTGCTGTCTGCAACTACACCGCTAGATGCCACTAAATCCTACACACTGGTCCCTTTAAATTGGCTTTCTTTGATCGACACTAAACTTATTTACTGCTCCCAGAAAGCACTACTGCAGCTTTCCAGCAGACTGATAATGGTGTAAACTGGATGGATATGTCAGACACTACTGGCAGAATTACAACCCCTCCCAGATGGAAAATGGCGAACATGAACATGACGTCCAATTTAATGAAGTGAAAATGAAATGGCAATTCAGGCAAGTGGAGAGGGCTTTTATTAGAGTCGCCCTATAGCATTTGGACCATTGGAAAGTATAAAATAGACCCACATCCTGCATGTAAACATTTGCAATGGATTTGTTATGCAGACTTTTTTTTTTTACCATACTACTTTTAAACCTGTGATCTCAGTACAATCACGGTCCTCTACTGGTGGCCACTAGCTCTCCTATGGCAACAGGGAGTTGAAGTGCTTTTCTGAAGGCTGAGACAGCGGCAGAAGTGGAAGCTCCTGAAGTGAAGCCTCTTGCCTTTATGCTACTATCACTCTCACACGAAATGACTGGCTTGTGAAGGATGGACGCCGAATAAGATGTGATGATAGCGCAGCAGAGAATTGACACCAGGTGTAGAGCGCTCAGAAAAAGACGAAACCTCAGCGGAAACGCTGAGTTATATGTCTATACATGCAAGACGTTTAGGTTTGAGTAGCAGTGATGGAGTGAGACATCGTATTAGGAGAGATGACAGCTGTAAAATGAATCAGCATCCCTGACACACACTCGGTGACACAATGTCTTGTAGAACAACAACAGACATACAGTAGTGCCGACATACACACACACACACACA
>NW_023340206.1:4139051-4157830 GCF_004916995.1 Morone saxatilis
ACCTTCCAACTTCTTTGGCCCTTTGTATCTGAATATCTGAACTTTTTATTAACAGTTCTTACCAGCCATTTTTCCACGGCTGGTGACTTGATTCTTCTTAGGCTTTGAACCTGATGCCACACGTGAGCAACATAAGATACTTGTATGACAACTACTTAACACTTGATATCAGACTAATTCGCCAAGATATAGTACACACCAGCCCACACGACACACACACCACAACCAACACACCACAACACACCACCACACCACACACCCCACACAACACACACCACACACACACACACACGACCCAGAAAACCATGAGCACACTCGAGTGAGCAACAACTACAAGGAGGAAAATGGGGTCAGGGCATCTAAAGACGAGCTCCCCTGCTCCCTTTCAATCAAACTGCCTTTTCTTTGTCTTTGTTCTTTTTTTTTTGATTCAAATAGATTTACCTCACAGCAAAAATCCTCTAGCTTCCTTTCTTTCTTTCTTTTTTTCTTTCTTTCCATCTCTGCTTCCTTCACTTGCCTTCTCCTATGTTGAGGTATACCTTCCTTTTATTTTTATAATTTTTTCCCCATCTTCCTGAGGCTACACCTTTGTCACTGCTTCTTATTATTTTAGAGTTTAAACCATGTTTAGAACCAACAGCCATTAAACTAATGTGAAATTTATTTATTTCCCTCTTTCTTCCCCCTCTTGCTTTCACCTCCCTGTCTCCTCCTGTTCCCTGAAATGCTGTGAGCTTTCTCACCTCCTGTTTTCACATTCAATAATGTCAGGGGTGTTGCTGTTGGCATCTGAGTCACGTGCCAAAAAATTCCCCCCGGAGCAATTCAGATGAATCACTATTCAAGAGGTGGAAGACTTTTAATGTTAGTGTAATAAAAACACAATAAACAACATCCTTAACTCCCATGCATAATTGTTCAGCACAGCCTTCTGAACTTGGATTTCCTGTGGGAAATGTGCATTAATATGATAGTGACTGTCTAACTCACTTTCTATTTCATATCTGCTATTTCTGTTTGATATGCATGGCACTACAGGAAAATACATCTGCAGCGTGTTTGATTTTAATGAATGTGGGCAATTTATTTTTAGTCTGAAAGTGTATACCAGTAAGAACAGTCGCAGTAGTAGCAATTAGTAGCACTTTAGTGGTTAAGCTTTAACAATTACCTATACAGGGTGATGCTATGATCATAATGTCCTCAGTTTTCTTCATCCCACTTAGTTTAGTTAGTGTTGTGATTGGTTGGACAGAAATAAATGCATATTTACATTTATTTCTACAGTTCTAATTCTTGAAGGTGCAGTGTGTAACATTTAGGAGGACGTATGGGCATAAATGGAATATAATATTCATAGGCATGTTTTTATTAGTGTATAGTTTCCTTAGAATGAGCCGCTTTTATCTACAGAGAAAGCGGGTCATCTTCTAATAGCATTTTTCTACAGTAGCTCACAACAGACAAACCAAATACTGTCTCTAGATAAAGGGCCTTTTTCACTACTTTCGCAGCCACTGTACTTTCTGCTCCATGCTTTGAACAGGAGTGAGGAGTGAGGCGAGGGGGGTGTAATCTGCAACTGCACCGCCACTAAATCATGCACACTGGTCCATTAAGATTTGAATTACACCAGTTAATGTATTTGCATTTTTAATTTTTTAGATTGAATAAAAAAAGATGTAATTTTTGTGTTTTACTCCCCATTTTAATTTACAATTCAATTTACAGTTGATTGGAATTAAACACATCTCTGTTTTGCTAGGTGTCTCTACTTTTAGCCTACTGTTGATATTTATTTAATAAATTAATTCATGTTTTAGTATTTTAGTATTTAGTATTTTAAGAAAATAAAACTGCCAGTCAAATCCACATCGTTATTTGAAAAATGTAACACAATGACTTCTCTCAGCCCATATTTTGTTGGGTTGCACTGTAAACAGACACACTTTTTCTGTTGTATTTCTGACATAGCAGCCCCTCCAGGTTTGTTTGCTGCCCCCAGTGGTCAATACACACTTCCTGTTAGCACCAGCAACAACAGGTGTTGCCAGGATTGAAATCATATAATTTTTTTAAATATCTTTAAGATAAGGAATTCCTATATATGTGTTCATTTATTTTCTTTTGGTTGATTTGTTAGGCAGCAGGCCTTCAGGTGAAGTTGGTGAACATGGTGCTGATAACACATCTTTATGAGACATTTTAACATTAAAAGGGGAAATTTTCACTCTTTGGTGGCCAACAAAGAGAAGCTGTATAGCGGTAACTTCCTGAGTGAATTCCTCAGATGAACAAAGTCACGACATGGAAGCAGAGTACACACACACACCCACTCCTGCCCTAGGAGATGGTGCTGCAGTACTGAAGCGCCATTGAACGGAAACACACGCCAAAGACCCACACACACACCAAGCAGGGAGAGCATAGTGCGGCTAAGAAGTCAGTGAGGTGTGAATGGTTTCCTCGCGCCTTTTCACACCCTCTCACCTGCTCCCACACAACCAATCATTTAGTACACTATCCTCTCACACAGCTGTACATCACTCCTCTCCAGGAAGTAAATTGTTTTTCTCCTGTTTGCGTGTTATTTTCTCTTGTGCTGAAAGTTAATATTAAATATGTTTTCTACAGAATTTTCTCTTCTTCTCAGACTTTGTCCTTTAAATAAAGCGCATAATATTTATTATAACTGCTAATATGCATTTTTTGCCCTCCTTTTCGTCTCCTCCCAGGTCTGTGTAACTCACTGGAGAGCTGGATGATTGTTCCCAACATCAAGCAGAACCACTACACGGTGCACGGTCTGCAGAGCGGCACCAAGTATATCTTTGTTGTCAAGGCCATTAACCAAGCGGGAAGCAGGAGCAGTGAACCGGGGACTCTAAAGACCAACAGTAAGCACGACTGAAAACGAACATCCTGCATGGGATCGACTTTTACTGAAAATTCATTGGGAAACGCCCACACAGAAGTAGCATATTCGATATTCACTTTTTTTTGTCCCCCTCGGCAAATATGAAATTGAATTAACTGAAAATAAACGAGCTGTTCTTAAAAGAATGTTGCTTGTTCTCAGTATTCCCAAATAAGTGTTCATTTCCTCCTCTCTTCTGCCAGGCCAGCCATTTAAGCTGGACCCGAAATCGGCCCACAAGAAGCTGAAGGTGTCCCACGATAACCTGACAGTGGAGCGGGACGAAACCACGTCCAAGAAAGGCCACAGCCAGGACCGCTTCACCAGCCAGAGCAGCTACGGCGTGGTGGGCAACGTCTATATCGACAGTGGTCGTCACTACTGGGAGGCTTTGATCGGAGGGAGCACATGGTGAGGTTTGACGGCACACATTTCGTGAAGTAAAAGTCGGGGGTTTGTCATTTTCCCGATTGATAACAGAATCTCCCGATCCCCCTCAGGTACGCTGTGGGCATAGCCTACAAATCAGCTCCCAAGCACGAGTGGATCGGCAAGAACTCGGCCTCCTGGGTGCTCTGCCGCTGCAACAACTCCTGGGTAGTCCGCCATAACAGCAAGGAGCTGGCCATCGAGCCCTCGCCCCACCTGCGACGCGTTGGGGTCCTGCTTGACTACGACGCCGGCTACTTGACCTTCTATGACGCGGTGGGCTCCCAGCACCTGCACACATTTCACGTCTCCTTCATCCAGCCCGTGTGTCCCGTGTTCAACGTGTGGAATAAGTGTCTGACGATTCTCACTGGTCTACCTATCCCCGACCATTTAGAGGGACTGGATCCCCAAGACTGAAAACTACAAGAATAAATCAGCATAAACTCGTTTTAATCATCTTGAAGCTGCACTGGGCAAGATTTGTGAAAAGGATCATCTTTGAATAGAGAACAGAAGAGTGTCCCATCCTTTTTTTAAATCATAAAGATCTGCTCTATTTACCTAAATTAAATTCTGGTCTTGTCTCACTTTTATTGCACCCAGAGGCAGTGACGAAACAATGAGTGAAATACGAACTGCCTCCTAAACAGCAAGCTAGCAAGCAAAACTGGACTCACCAGTGTTGATATATTCTCCTTTTCCCATTCGGTTTCTTTGGCACATGCCGTCACAGACATGAGCACGTGAGTCGCCCAAGGACATTACTTTCTCAATCCAAGTAATTGAAACACTTGGTGCAAATTGACCTATTGCAGCTTTAATATGCAAAGAAAAAAGAAGAGATGCCTGGGTCTTATTTTATAAAGTTCGTCAAAGTGATTTTCAGTTGTTTGCTATGAATCTTAAAAGCAAATATGATGCTGGTTCATGCCATCTTTGACTCTTAGAAAAAACTATTCTAGATGGATGACAGTAAGCTGGAGTCAATCCAGAAGAAACCAGGACAAATGGACAGAGCTGAGTCAGAAATTCCTACTCGAAGGCACTTTGGGCCACGATGGGCGTGTTTGTACCACTGCGTCTAGGAAACAAGCCACAAATCAATTTCTAATTTTCACCTTATCAGATATAGCACTTTGAAAATCTCTGAAAGTACACACACATACACTTACACAGAATACACACACACACACACACACACACACACACACACACACAAAAACAAGTGCGAATACACACACACCTCCCCAACTTTAATCAATCGCGGTTGCTGGGAAGAGCAGAATAATAGATGTATATTTTGTAAATGCACCCCCCCTTATCTTTCCCTTGTTCATTAAAAAGGAACCAAAGTAGCCATTGCTTGTCTGTTCAGATGTCTTTACATAAATTTTACATAAGTTAATAAATGCTGAATTATTTTTAAAAACATGACAGAGAGGAAAATAGCGTTATGCTAATATTAAATGCAGGATTCCCTTAAAGGTAGACCTTGTTTTTGCACATTGTTCATACTTTATTCATCGTTTTGTAGCCTAAAAATCTAATTCATTTTGGTGCAATTAACATGCATTCATATTGGGAAAGTGTTGTGTTCTGTTTGACTTATTGTGTTAATTTCCTTTTTAGGCAGCCAGACAAGTCTTGCCGTTATGATTTTATGTGATACATAATATGTGAAGTTGTGTTACAGTTGTAGCCCCAGGTTATTATTGGAGCTAGGAGGTAAAATGCTCATTTGGGTGTAATTGTTTTTTTCCTCTCTCTCCTATAAAACAAGTGAGACCTATTTGTGCCAGTGTGCCAATACTCCAGACTCATTCATTTGCTTTTAACAAAGACTGTCTTTGCAAAATCTTAAATTTTACATGTCATTTTCACACTAAGGTCTTATTTCATCAATGCAGCGTATTGTTTAAAAAGGTTGAATTACTCTCTATAGAAAACACACTTTCACATTATTGAAACAACGCAGCCATGCACAGGGAGCTGTCCTCAGTCTTGTCGCACATTGATGATGTCACTCTTCACTCATTGGCTGAATCTTGATTTGAGTTTCTTGCTATGTAAACGGGACAAAATGGCCTCAATGAGATTCAGAAAGGCCCTTACAACAAAATCTCTCTAAGGGTTGCTGTCAATTCTATATAATCTTATCCTAATGTGACAAACAGTGACAAAAATGGCACTCCTTAGTGTAAATACGAAGATTTGTTTGTAATTTTCAATGTTGCTTTGTTTCAATAGCTGGTACACTTAAAAGTATGACAACAAATAACGATCTATTCTTTAACTCTGTGATTCCTTGGCAATTAATTGAACTGTACGTTTTCATTGTACATGATACGAATATGTAGTGCTTAATTTAATGTTTCCATTTGAACTTTATGACCATGGTGTTACATGTTGTGTCTCTGTAGACATTTTTATGGAAAACAGGATATGTGAGCTTGCATCACTGTCGTCTGAGATGTGTTTATGAGAAGGTCAAAAATAAACGTTGTTCCTTTTCACATTAAAGTGTGCTTTTTTCTTTTTATCCAGTGAGGAAGCAGTGTGAGAATGTCAAGAGTCGATCTCATAAAACAGGACGGGGTGAAATGCCAGGAGCCGTTTCTGTCTTTCTGTCTGGGGGACGTACAAACAAAGATCACATTTTGAAGAAATTGAAGCAGTCCCATTCAATAAATTCAGACTATGGCATTTTGGTATGTGTAAAGTTACCGGTGCCCTTCAGGAAGGCACTGCACTTCAATGCTGTAAGCATGGATTCATTTTTTTTTTCCAATTAAAAACCCAAAATCTGGTCGGACATGATATATGTCTCTTATCAGCTTGGTCAATTCCCCATGTATTTAACATTGAATTTGCTGTTTCAAGATATTTTTAGATCTATTGCGCCCAGTGGGGTCTAACCATCTTGATAACACAATAAGGGAATAAGGTCATTATCTTTTCTATAACAGCATTATTGAAACTTCATCTACTGTGGGAACAGATGCTGCACAAGGCATCAAACATCTGTACTTTTTCTTACACGTGATGAATCATCCAGGCAGACACTAAAGTCAAACTCCATAAGTTTAGACCTCAACTTGCTGAGTTCACTCGAGTTTATGAATTTCCTGTGGAAGTAGAAGCTGTTGAGTTTATCATGTGAACTTCCCGCGGACAACAGGGGCTCTTCCTGATTCTCCAGGAGCAATTGTTCTTAGACGCCAGGCTTCAGTGGGGGTATTTGTCTGAACGGCTAGCGTTAGCCGCAGCTTTGTGTGTGTGTCGTTCACACGGTTCAGTGGCCCGAGTGGGGCAAAATGAGTTTACCCAGCGCTCCACTGAGCAAACAATAAAAGGACACAAAGGCAATTTGCAGGTCGCCATCCACAAATAATGGAGGTGTGCACTTTGTTTGTCTGTAATTCAACCTGTGATACAGAGAATATGTTAAAGATAGCATGGCTAGACTTCTCTCTGTTGCTGTCAAAAACGTTGATGCCAGTCATCCGTGCTACTTTCTATAAGATACAAGACGCAAAACATGCATTTACTATCGGCATAGAAATAGTAATGCCTAAATGTCTGTAGAAATCCACATTAAACTCAACATGAGAAAGCACAGCTAAGAATCTGGATTCCTGACTGAATATAATTAGTAGAATGTGTCAACACAATTAGTTTCACAGTGACAGAATTATACTCATTGCATATTAAATGTATGAAATCATGAGTCACAATATTAGGGCCATCTGTGCTTCTCTAAAAGGAGCAAGCCAAGCATAAATCGTCTAATTTCTTGATAGGTGGATGTCCACAGAGAGCAATTATCTTGCCTCTGAGACTACTTTACGTACAGTGTATCATACTCTGCTGTCATACACTTTGTTCTTAACCCATTAATGACTGTACGACTATATTAAGTATGTTAAGGAAAACCACACAGAATAGTTTCTGTTAGAAGTAGAAAGACTTATTTTAAAAGTGCAACAAATCCCAATAAATTTTAGAAATTGTTCTGAATACCAAACATTTGGTATAACTCTGTATAATTTTTTAAGGTACATCTATTAGGGGTTACTCATTTTATCCCATAAGAATACATTATACAGTGTCTCTTAGGTCTGCAAAATGGAAATACCGGACCAATAATTAAGTAATAAGCAACATATTATCATTTTTCTTTTTGAATCTATCTTGTAACCGTGTATATGTAGCCTCATACATTTAGAAATTTTCTGTGGATTTGTGCTTAGCTCAGCTAGTATTTCAAGTACTGTAAAGTAAATTCCACTGTGGACATGTCAGTCCTTGATACGTGGACCTCCGTAGAGAGCAATTATCTCCTGAAGACTTGCCACTGAGACTAACCTTCCACACACAGTCTATCATACTCTCTGTCATATGTTCTGTTCCTAAGTGTCCCTCACGTGACATGAAAGAATTCATTGTTGGCCTATTTCAATGGAGGTATGCCTTGAGATTTTCTAAAGTCACTGTCAAACTATTGCATTCACGTAATCAATAATAAAAATCAAACTTCTTGGCACTAAATTCTGACCTTTTCCTCCAAGCTAATACAATTTAAGCCAAGTTAAATGTTCTTTCTGACCCTCTTGTGTTCTCATTCAAGACTTTGTGTGACATTTCAAACAATCGATACAGTAACTTAATGCATCTTGGGATTTTGCTGTTTGGCTGAAATGCATCGCAAAGGTTGAGGACCAACTATTTTATTAACCTATATCAAGGGAAGGATTTGCTAAGCTTGTGTGCTGTTTTTTTTTTCTTTCCACACAGCCTTGGTTCACATACAGTGACGTACCACTATAGTCACACTCTAAAACTGGTGTGAAGGTCCAACAGCTTAAAGAGCTCAGGCCTGATTTTGCCTTAAGGGCACCGTGAATATATTTTAGCAAGAAGCAGGAACTGTTATTCATTCCCCCCCCCAATGGGCCTTGAAATTTGAACCACTGACCCTCCTTCACAAGACCACTTCACTTTCCTTTAGGCAAACACTGTCCCACTTTTGTACATAACATCAGGCCAAAGATGGTTCAGTGTGTTGCTGCTTGTGCTGCTACCACTGCAACCACAGTTGTTATAGGCAGTCTTGAGGCTCAAAATTCCCGAGAGGATTTTTACAGCCAAGCCACAGCGCAGAGAGAGAGAGACAAGACTCAGACACAGCCTCTCTTCTCCTGGGGGAACTGTGCATGTATAGGCCCTTGCCATCCTGATGAATATGTGTGTGTGCGTGTGTGTTAAGCGAACTCGGGCATGTGTCAGTAGCTACTTGCTGACAATTTTGCATTTCAAGCAAATAGGCAATGGCAGCATTTTGAGAGATGAGCAGTAGGGCAATAATAGTAACTCCCTCAGGAGTGAATCTGGAAAATGGGACAGATGTTGGTACAGAAGCACTGAAACAACAAAGACAAAATAAAGCTAGGTTGAACTGGTCTGTTTTGTATATAAACGCTGCACATGTGCTTTCAAACCATCACATGGTGAAGAACTAATGGGAAATATAATCGTGTGGTCTTAAAATATGATTTGCAAAAGCTTTTCTCTCCATGCCCTCTTGTAGCATAGAAAAAATCAATCCTTAAAATGTCCAGCAGATGTCACTGTTAGGATTCAGGAAAATAAGCATACAGGCACGCCATAGAAATGTCAGTGGATTATGGACGGTAATTGGCAACAGAACTATTGACTATTGAACTCCCCTCTACATAGACCAAGTGTGTGTTTGTGTGTGTCAATGATCATGTCAAAGAAAGTCGTATTTCCAAGGAGCCAAATCAATTAATTGTTATGTTATGGTAATCAATAAACAATCCATGCATATTAAATCCATGTGTTTCAGTATTGCTATTAAATTCTCAATCTGGTAGTTTTTTTTGGGATACTGTTCATTCATTCAAGTAAGAGTTTAGTTTAGGGTATGGGCAGAGTAAATGTGCTAGAATAAGTCATAAGGCTTGACTTCAGTCATAATGTTGCATAGTGTTTTGTGAAGATGCAATCAGGAGTGTTTGTAAGATCTCAACCTCACTTCCTATACTGAACATTCAGGTACAAACTGTATGCATGTGGTTAAGTAACAGTTATCATAATAACTAGGAATACAACAGCTTCACAAAGGTAAAAGCAGAGAAAATCATTGTGTTGTGTCAGATATATAAAAACTGGTTCCTGAAGCAAGATCATTTTCTCAAGGATCCGAGATGTCTGACAGACTGTCCTTCAAACCACCAAAAAACTGTTCAATGCCCAATGTCAACAAACATACTGCCTGACTGAGGTGAGCAAAGATACTGAAGCCAAACCACCTCCAGAGATGCCGTTTATGTGGTTTGTGCCTTTTATCCTAAGGGGATTATTTCACTGTCATAGTATTATTAAACATTACATGCTAAATAGCCACTATTTGAGAAATCTCACACCCACTCTGACAAAATAATTGCTAGTGTGATGGTAAAATTATCATTATTATGGGAAAGTTATTAGCTATTGTGGCTAACAGGTTTCAGGTCAATCATTAGCAGAGAGGTGGAGAGAGCAGCTGCAGGCCTCTCTGTGGGCTCTGATAGTCTCTCTGACAGTGAATGGAAGGTGATATTGTCTTCTGTTTGCTGTGCGACAGAGATTTTCCACTGAAGGCAGTCAACCATCTGCTTTGATACGCTGTTGCCAAACTGTTCCACCTTCTGGTCAAGCTACTCGGTGACCATCACAGCTGTGGAGTTTCCTGCCAGCAAGATTCCAGGAACTTGGCTGACAACCGGTGCATGCAGTTGAATGGCCGGGGTCTTAAGGGGCTTTTTGGATCTAAAAAGAAAATGGCCCTTTTTCACTAGTACCTCTCAGGAAGGGGATGCTCTGGGGTTTGGGCTGCCTAAGGAGGGCACCCAAAATGAGGGAGGGTGAAGTCGGCCCACGAGGGGCCCAAAGCTGTCCTGGCCCAGTCCGTACCATAACAACTGACCTAGGAAAATCCTCCAAAGAGGAGCCCCCGAGCTTGTTGCCCTGGCTCTATTCTCAAGATGTCGGAAGGTTAGGAGAAGTGAAGGGGAGGTAGTCCCACGTCTTTAAGTCTGCAATTAGACCTCACACCGTCGGTGCTAAAAATTGCATGGCTAGCTGGTTAAAAAGGGGGATTCTTGACAGACAAGAAGCAGGTTATTTCCATTGTTGCCTCTTCCATCCTGGGCTTTCCAGCACCACTAAAAGCCTGTTTCTGCCTCCAAGTGCAATTCCTTCGTACAACAAATTCAATCTTCTTCCTTTCAGGTGTGAAAGCTTGTGGATCTAAATATAGCAAACCAACCTAGCCCTCCTTTGAAAACAAATTAGGGGCCTTACTCCTCACACCCACACTAGCTTTGGTCTCATTCCCAAGCCCACTCTCCCCTGAAAGGAGAGCAGACAGATATAGGCTCGTAAATGAGAATCAGGTCCAGCGCACCTTCTTATCAGGACTCCCCTTACCTCTCGCTACCTCCTAAACAATGCTCAGCCATACACCTACCTTGCCCAAATCTATTTTAAATCTTTCGATAGCATATTTGGAATGAGACCCCTCATTTCTGCTTTACCACATTTGATCTTAATCAGGGACTTGTTACGTATGCAGCCTTGCATTCTAATCGGTTGCACCAAGGCACCAAAGGCTTTCGTGATGAACAATTTAGTCTATTGATCAGACAAGCCTTGGGCCTGGGGCACAATTAAGGCCAAAGGAAGGAATGATCATTTTACTAATGATAGGGCTTTTGGAAAGTTCAGCTAGGAGGTAGAAAGTTGAAACTCTCTCCAAAATGTCATTTATCATGAATCGTTTAAGACTGTTATTAGTATCCTCTACTATGCTTTATCTATAATGTATGTTGGCATGTGTCTTTGTCTAGATCTTTCTTGCTTCCATTTCCCTTCATCCCTTTCCAACTCCCTCTTTCTTTTCTGACAATCTGTATTTCTCAGCACTTCTCCCTTTCTAAGGTTCCTCTTCTTAAAACTCACTCACACACTGAATTTCTCTCCCACCTTCTCAATCACTCAGTCAATCCCTCTTTGATAGTGTTGCAATTTTATCCAGACAGCCAGTCAAGAATCCAATTAGTTTGCACCTCTCAATCATAAAATCTTCAGTCAGGTTGAAACAAACTTGGACAGACATGCTTTTACCACCTCGCTGCCTAATTAAGAGACAATAATTTATTGCACTCCAAATGGGCAAGAGCTTTTGTGCACTCAAGTAATTGGAAAAAAAAATAATATAAGGGAGACAAGAGAGAGGAGCAACCAAGCGACTAGAAACGATAAAGGCATGAATTAAAAGGTAGCAGACACGGCCAGGGTGTTAGCTAGGTGTTTGAGCCATTTATGCTCATTTCTCCCTTGACTAAGTCCAAACTAAGAGTCGGACATTTTTCTAAAGGAGTCCTAGTGGGGCAGCGTGCAACACAGGTCGTCCAAGGACTTGCGTGTCTTTCATATCTGCTTTTAAAATTCAGGGGAGCGTCCTTTGTATCAGCTACACATCGCCTTTCATTTTTATAAGGAAAGTACTAGAGAGGGTCTCTGACCCGGCAAGGTGGAAGAACAAACAAGTCTGTGCTGCTCTGTGTGTATGTGTTAGTGTGTGCTTGTACTTTTGTACTTTTGGACCTTTGGAGTGACAACATTTCTGAGTCGTGAGTAGATTTTGTTTGGTCCTCAGTGTAGGATAAATATTTTAGACTACAATTAACTAGCATTAGACTTGGGTTGTTTATCTCAAGGATTTAGGATTAGAGAAAAACTTCACCCTTTGACAGTTTTTTGTTGTTCGTCACCCAGAATTAGTGCAAATTCTTCCTTTAAAATTATAATTAAGGGTCTATAATATAAGACATATCAACTCAATTTACAGAGCATGTGAGCTGTTCTGTATATCTTATCTGGATAAGTAAATATGCATGTTAACACAAAGGTGTAATTGCCTGCAAAACAGACCACATATTTCCTCACAACTAAAATTAATGAGGATGAGCAGAAAACACCACTGGTAATGGAAAAAATATAGCAGACCTAGGGATACATTTTGACTTCAGTATGAAGAGCTAAGCTGAACAAGGTTCACTGATCAGTGACCTGTGTTGTGGGTGGATGCCAGCCAGGTGTGAATGCAATCCATAGAGTCATTTTTACAAAAACTGCCCCCAAAAGTTAAAAGGTCACCCAAAACTGCCATTATGCTTCTTGTCGGATGGTCAAATAGCTTCAGGAGCCCCCTTTCTCCACAACTGTCCAAGGTCAGATTTGGTTGGCGGCTGTGTCCGACCATTTGTGTAACTTTCCACAATATGCAATTGGACATTCACACGCACTTCTGCGATTGGCCAGCTTGTGTGGAGGCGAGAAAGGTGGCAGAGTTTGAACTTATCTGATTTTTTTCATTCTCTACACAAGTATTTCTTTAACTTTTCAAATCTGCAACCAAGGGCAAGACTGTGAAGGACTTTCAGGAGAGACTGTCTGCAAATGTGTGCCATTATCCCCACATTCAAACGCTATTCGTCGGACAGCTCGTCTTACAAAGTAGTTTTGTTTGAGCATGACCTAACTAACTCTTCCACCTTTACAGACAACCTTCTTCAGCAAAGGAAAAGTAAATAGCATCACATCCCTTGACCTTCTGTTTCCATGCTATTATGTGCATATCAAGATCCATGCTTAATAACACAAGGTAGCAATGCAACAGCCCACTTTCAGACAATATTATTCCCTTCTGTAAAACTTTGTAACACGTGCTTTCTTTAAAAAAAAACCTGAAGTCTCAAGACCAATCAGACATAACGCAGGTGATGTGGGTTATTTCCTTTGACTTAAGAGAGTTCCCTTCAGAGCCACAGAGGACATTATACAGCCTTTTTCACAGTTTAAGTTGTATTCCTCATGACAAGTAAACTGCAGCTAGTGTAAAATCAGTCGAGTGCCCCTTTAAGTTTATCAAGACGTATTGAATGTGCTCACTGGAAAGACCTCATTAGGACCCAAATGTAACTCCTACAGGAGTTTGTGTGTGTTTGTGTGAAAGAGAAAAGGTGAATGTGGTGAGTTTTGTGTCAGCAAGAAGAAGAGCAAAGAGAGTATATGTGTGAGATTAGGTGTATTTGTGTGTGAAGGAGAGAGGAGGAGGGAGAAAAGGTGAGAGGAAGATGTGCATTTGTATATGGATGTGCAAATGTGTGTATGTGTGCGCACGCTTGTGGCGGCGTTTGTTCTTGCCTGAGTGCATTTGCACAGAGGAGAACGGATATGACAGGCCTGTCTGTTGTCTCCCCAGAATAATTGCTTATGGATTACCTGAGGCGAGTCCCACTGGAGATACTTAGAAATGACACTCCCAGGTGACTCCTTGAATCATGTTCATATCCGGTCTGAGCGAGAGTTTGATTTTGCTTTGCCTGATGTGTGCGTATCCTTGTATGCGTCGCTGTATGTGTGTGTGTGTGTGTGTGTGTGTCAGTGTTTGTGTGTGAGCGTTTGCAGATCCAAGGGGGATACGTTGTCTCCTTCATCTTACAGACTCGCATGCAAGTGAATCCAAAAGACGTCACAGCTGTTTATTACACGCACGCACGTGCACACAGGCGCCGACAGTGTGTACACAGACACCAGACACACACCTCCTCCAAATCCATCATCTATGACTCAGCTCAATTCCATGTGGTAACAGTTGACAGACTTATTACAGGAGCATTTTGGTACTAATTGTGTTGACATACAGTAGATTCAGGCGGTTTGTGTACTCCATTAAAACAAGTACAACTACTTCAGTGCCACTTTATTGACAGAGACATTTTCTTGCTCAGAGCCTACATGTACCAGGATGTGCAGTCGGATCTCAACTCTGAACCCTCAAGGTCTGGGGCATCATGAGGGGCAACCCTGAATGATTTAGGAGGTCAACAGCCAAACAGGGGCCCTGGAAGTTGGCTACGATTTCAGCTATTTGTTATTTCATAACTATTGTGCTGTTGTCGAGTGGCCTAGAATAGACTTTCAAGCCATACAAGCTTGAGGATGAGTGTTTACCTGGCTGTTATAAGAGTAAACTCTTGTCACGTCTGCGTACTGAAAGCAAGTGTTCCTGCTTGCCTGACAAATATACACAATGGAGCAATTACATGTAGCATTAAAATGCACAAAGGCCGAATAATGGGGATTGTTTGTGTTAGCACAGTTGGATAAAAGACTGAATAGTCCCCCCAAATTAACTCTGTTTACTAGCTATTAGTACTAGCAGGTGCGCTAACCTTGCTAGCAATCATGAAGATAGCAGATAAGACACAACAATGCACAATTTTATCCTGTTGTTACACATGAAGATACTTCATGTGAACAGGTATTACAACACAAAATGAATTTAATAGTATCTATCTTCTCCAGGTTTTACTGTCTTTTTTGTTTTAGGTAGTAGCGCTAGTGCTAGTGATAGTGTCAGTGTCCTGCAGCAGATTTTGAGGAGGAACAAAATTCAATATAATTCATAATATGTGTACATACTGATATTTTTCTAACTGAAATACTATTCTTAGCTCAAAGGCTTCCTGAGCTCTAAAAGAAAATGGGCCAAACTTTTTCTTTCGGGTACTTTTCCGTTCACCCATTGATGTTAGCTTTGGCGCTAACACACAGAATAGGCTACAGTTAGTTTTTTATGATGCAATCCCATTAAGCCAGTAGCAATCCGTAACTCAGTCTTCAGAGACAGGGATAAAATTCCTCTCAAGGTATGAATATTAGCAAATCACACCAAAAGCTCAAATCCAGCTCATACTTTACTGTGCAAGCTGTTACTCTTCTTTGCAGTCAGAGCTGTCATTTATGTTGGAAGGACGGAAAAAAATGTCCAAAACATAAAAAATAAAGGTTTCTGCAATTTTCTCAGTTGGCGATAAGCCTGTTTTCTGAAATAGCAAATTTGGATTTCAAACAGTGACATTACCACTATCAATTCCTCCCAGGGAGGGTTTTAAATATGCCTATACTGAGTAGAAAGTGTAGAGGTCATTCTACTGATTTAAATGAAACATTTTTGCAATAATGACAAAGAAAAAATATAATCCAACTTAGTATGAAAGTGGAGAATGGAGGTCTTTTTGCTGGAACATTTATTGATTTGATAGTGAAATATGTCCTCTTGTACGCCCCCGTCCTTGTAATTGACTGGACTTAAATAAATGCCCCTCAACTGCAAGGTGAGATAGGGAAGTGAATGACAATGTGTAATTCTTGGTAAGGTTGTCCCCGAGTGCACACATTGTATTAAACACCATCCCTAATTTACTTGAATATACTTTGCAGAAAGAGTCAGGACTTCCTTGGCTCGTGGTAACCATTAAAATCTGAAAGAGGAAATTCTGGAGGGTGATAAATGTTCTGCAACAAATGTTTTTATTGTCACATAAAAGCCAAGGCAGTTTGGAAGAAATCCCTTCACCAGGGCTACATGACAGAAAGGAAATTGTCCTAAAATACCTTCCCAACAGAGACACATCACCCCAAAACTAGTGAACTTAAAGCGATCAGGCAAATGTTACATGTCTAAAACTCTTATTTCACATCGATCAATCAGTTTTATTAATTGCATAGTAGCTTGTTGGTCTAATTTGAAGCCAAATTATTAAGGTCACTCCTGAAGCACCTAAAATCTGGAGGAAGATTTATGATTCCAGATTACAGTCTACTTGCTTGTCGCAATAAAAGAAGAAATAACTAAATAGCTATCATCTCCAATGCAAGCTGTATTATCTGCTCATATTTCATGCTGCCTGTTATCACAGATAAAACCAGGAAATCACAGCTGATATGAACGGAACGGGAAATGCTCATACTGACGGACGCCTTTTAGACCCAAGGAGTCTGTTTGCGAGTAGGGTATTTGATAGAGTTTCAGTCTCACTGGGATCCTGTGAGCAGCGGAAGGTATAGGTAACATTCAATTACATACCTCTGTACACACAGTATGTATTGAACCGTGGTGGGCCTGAGGTAGATGAGGGGTGACAGGGATAAGCTCAAAACTCAGTGGTCCTTGTATTTTTACTAGGACAGAGCCACAGTGTGGTTGTGTGATTGATGCACTGGTCTATGCCAGCAGTATGGGGGTTTGGTAACTCTAATGTGATATGAAAGGGGTCTAAAACGTCTAAATTGTCTGCCTTTCTGGCGTTCTAAGAATTCAAATATGAGATTTAAGTGTGAAAATGCCAACATATTTCTCTTAAGAGAATAAAAAAAATACTGAAATCGCACAACTCCCTATATTTTGTATCAATTCCTTAAATTCCTTATTTTGCTGAGGAACCCTGGATCTCGATTAACCCATAGAGAATCACTGCACCACTACACAATGAGATCACTGTTCTTTACTGACTTACAAGACTCATATCTTCAAAACTTCATGTCATCAAACTTTAAATTATAAATTATTTTTGAATTTCCTGCTAACTCAAAGTCTTATATGGGCTATACATAAACCAATACACTTTTGTTTGTCAAAAAGTCATTCACAAACAAATAAATATACTATATATCCTAGATAGGGAATTTGACCTTTCTGGGATCTAACTGACCCCAAACAACATCACTGTGTGAACAAACTGTTATAATCCTCATATAAGATAAAGCTCAAACAAAAGTAAATAAACTGACTTATTTTGTGATTTGGGTAGTGCTGTGTGACCCCAAACAAAAGGAATGAAACATGTTAATTAGCAACATCATGTAGCAATTGTCATGAAATTTAGGAAAAGTAATGAAGTATCAAGGTGAGGGGGTTAACATTAGGTTCAAATAGAACTGTTAATCATTTTAACTGACAATTATGAAAGGAAAAGGGCAAAAACGTCCAATGCAAAGATGAGGATGACACAATATGGGTCAGTTAGTGGAGCTGAATGGGTGCAGTTTATACAGTCGGCCAGCAGAGGGCGATACACACACTATAATGGTGCTCCTCCAGACTGCGGCTTTGGGGGAAAACTGTAAGCTACTCTCCAACCATCTGCAACAGAGAGTAGCAGAAACAGTGTGTGTGTGCAGCCGTACATGTGTGCATCTGTCATAGCACTAAGCTTCAACCCTCTCCAGCACACTGAGAGCTGGAAGCTGCTGCCTGACATTCACAAACAATGGCCACGCAAGACAATGCAAACAAGATGCCTGGGATCATTTCCCTGTCCCCGTGTGCAACAGCTTGCACAGCTTTTTACTTCCTCCACCCACCCCTTTCTAGCTCCAATATAAGACATCGCCCAAGGTGTGGATTTATGTTACCATGCAAGATCCCTTCCCAACCAACTCTCCTTTAACCAAATCATCCCACATTCAAAGCACCTTTATATCTCAGCTCCAGATCAGACATGTTAACGGCAGAGCTTGTCACAGCAATCGTGGCTTTTTTTTTTTGGAAAGCCATGTAAATTACTCCAGGGCGATTTGAAGCGGACTGCATTTTGCAGTGCAGCATAAACATCCTAAGGGTGTTGTTTGAGTCAAACATCCATTTGGCTTAGTAATTTTATGGGTCAACTGCACACCAGAGGAAGGGCATAAATACTCTGGCAACACCTTGAATAGTACTGCTCCCTGGACAACCTCTAACAGTTTGTGCCCATGTATGTACGCATGTGGGCGAGTGTGTGTCGGCAAACAATCTGTCCAATAAAGTTTTGAAATACAGCCACGCAGGATTAAAGCTGTACCGGAGAACGTGCGCTGGGGTTTCAATCGGGCGAGTCAGAGTGTATTTGGAGGTAAAAGAGCGCCGCGGATGGTTATTCGTAGAGATAGTATACTTTTGAGGAGGAATTGCCGCTCAAAGCGAGGTAGACAGTGGTACACTCAAGGTTAGAAGTCTCCAGTTCATTTCCACAAAGCTGTGAGCAAATCTGTGCTGACAGTACAACAGTTGACCGGTGAGTTTGAATAATTGCTTCCATCTATAATTAGATTTGCTGTGTCACTCAGCATGAAAGAAGAATTCTGGCAATTTCGCTATATTTTTTACCACCATGATTCCTGATGGTGTTTCAAACTTTAACATTTAAACCGTTTAGCTTTAAGGCATCGCTGCTGCCCAATACACCCACAGTGAATGAATGTAATCTCCAAGCATTTAAGCAAACCAGTGATAAAAATGTTTTTTCAACAAAATAACACCTACACTGCACTTACACATCTTTAAATAGCTATGTTTAACAGTTATACCAGCATCCCTGCTATAATAGTCCTTTTAACATTGCACTCTCTACCATGTTTACTTCCATGCCTTCTGGATTCCTGTCACATTCACAGCAATAAATGTACCCCCCCCCCGTCCCCCAAGTGATTTTTTTCCCCTCATAGTAATGCTTTGTAGCCAAGAGCTTACAAT
>NW_023340206.1:4157930-4158218 GCF_004916995.1 Morone saxatilis
ATTCACAGCAATAAATGTACCCCCCCCCCGTCCCCCAAGTGATTTTTTTCCCCTCATAGTAATGCTTTGTAGCCAAGAGCTTACAATCAAACAAGCAGTTTCTCACTATGTGTTTTTGGTTGATAGTGTTAATGAAACTGATGCTGTAGTATTTTTTAATGCCTTAAACTGCCTCAATCAGTGGATTCACTGCTTTGTTTACTGATTGGATGTTCCTGCAAGCAGGGAAATCTAGTAGATAAAGGAATACATAGAAATAAATCCCACCCAGTGCCTGAATTGGACCAA
>NW_023340206.1:4158302-4164790 GCF_004916995.1 Morone saxatilis
ATTCTTTTGGTGTTTTTTATCCATTTCAACAAGGACATTTTCAAGCGCTGTTTCCTAATCGTTATTTATTTTCACAAAGACCCTAACCATCTCACTCCTTAAGTCTAAACCTAACCAATCAAACTAACAAAGTTAATGAACACTAGCCATTCAGAGGCAGAGAAGAGCACATCTGTTATACAGATGTTTAGTTGTGGTGCCTTTTTTGTGTCTATACTGACTAGAATGTGGCGGTGAGCAATCAGAAGTAAGGGTACTTGTGGAAATAAATCAGAAGCACCAGTCCATTGCAGGTATTCATCTCACCTACAGCACAGGTACTTGTGATTGCCAGTCCGAGTTCAAGGCGAATGGCTTTTTAAGAGTTTGTGAGAGTTCATTTTTTTGCCGTGTGTTATGATAAATCAAGGAATCAAATCTCTGGATCAAACATGAATTGGCAGTTGAGATGTAGCTGCATTTTCAAACACTGCTGACAACTGAAATGCCTGTTAACGGCACTGAAGTACGCAGGTAAGTGATCCTATATCTAAAATTTGACAGCTAACAGCAGCGTGCACCTGCCTTATATTAGCAGGGTCTTGGCTGATAAACGTGTTAAGAAACACACATCTTATCGTGAATAATTGCAGTTCCAACCAGAAAATACCAATTCGCAAACAGGGGGAGAAGGCATCTACATAAATAAGTCCCATGTTGAAGTTCAGCTCCTCTCGTATTATACACTTTGTCATTCATTTATTATTTTTGCCCTGAGAAACTGAAATGCTAAGCTCAGATAGCAGCAAGTTTCTTCTAGGTGTGTATGTCTGCCCATCCCTTAAGATGTTACTATGGGGATGAATGCTGTGGAAGTAATGCAGACTGAAGGCACATTTCAATCCGGTGAGTCAGTGTGTTTTGAGGCAGAAGCGATGCCCTTATATGCTATGCTCTGTATAGTAATGGAATTATTGCCTGGATGGATTGTAGCTCGGGGCGTATGGCTCACAGCACTGTGGAAGTGCATTTCAAGGTAGAGATTTGGGGATTTTAGGAGCATTTGAGGCTGAGAAGTGGAAGGAATAGTCATCTGTGTAATGATGGTAATATTATTACTAGGGGGACCGAGGCTAAATTGCAGCGGGGCCGACTGGAAGTGAAACTCGAGCCAGAGAATCAGTGTAGATTTTCAAGTGCAGCAGGATATTGGAGTCAATTAAAAGTCATTTCAGGCAATTCAGGAAGTTTTCATATTCTAAATAAGTTGAAATTGAATATGCAAAAGTGAATTATTATTATGATTATTATCATAATGAACGGGAAGTTCCGCCCACACTTCTAATTGAGAGCGAAATTAATGCAGGTCGTGTTGCCTGCAGTTGTAAGCGCAGATATTTATTAAGGTTTCAAGTGTGTTCCATGTGTTCATATAGAAACACACAGCGAGGAATGTTTGCAGGTGCACACAGCTACATATGGGCAAGCGCATGCCGAACACGCATCTCAGTTCTCCGGCTCCTCCTCTTTAAGCATGTCTGGAGATCTGTCTCCTGCAGATTGCCAGAGCACTGGGTGAGGTACTTCAAAGCGCTATGAGAACTAGTCAGACTGAGAGTGAAACAGGGGGAATCAGCTCCTCTACTCCAATCAACCCAGTGGATGGGAAGACACAGCTTGTGAGCCCTGCTATATTCCACTCTACAGAGCCAAAAGAAAATAGAAGGATTTCAGCCCCTCATGGATACATCACAGCTTGTAAACCCTGCCAGAGTTAGCTACCTTTAGAATATCCATGAAGCATATAAGCAGATTATATTACAATTTAAAGAAAATAAAAGACAGAAAAAATAAAATAAAAAATCATGCCAAAATCAAACTAACTTTGGGTTGATTCACCATCTCCCCCTCCTGCTTCGACTTTGCCTTTAAAGGCAGGCAGCTAGCCACTGGTGTTGGTTATTCTGCAAACATTGACTGCTGTGAGTTTGAAAGCCTTAGAACTTAAGTTTTGGAATCCACTTCTTGTTGGGATAGATCATCTATCCTGCTTTTCGTATATCTCCCCTGATATGTTTGCTTTTTCCCCTCTAAAACCTGACTTAAAAGAATGTTGAAAAATGAAATAAATTATCTTTTTTTTTTACCCCCAAAAGAATTTTGGAATGGGGATGGAGCAAGAAGGTAAGAAAATACTAAAATATACAGGCTTGTAAAGAAAAATAAAATAAATAAATTGCGGAGCATAATTTCAAAGGCTTCTCTTTTGTAACATCACAAAGCTTTCTGACATATGAATAATGATGGTGAATCATCGCTCCGTATGGTAGCAACATAAAAAATAAAGATAAAACATAAAAGCACCTAATTTGATGTCCAAGATGGGCGGTGTATTGAAAAAACCTGTGTTTGTATAAATTGCTCATCAGCTGCCATCATTATGCTTTGTGTAGTTATATGATTGGCTTTCTTGTGTCTCATCACAAGAGAACAAGCACCACTCCACACCCTTTGATGACATCGCAGACCTTAAAATGAATACAAGCCATGCAGATACAAATTGGAGGTCCAATTTTTCTTCAGCTCAAAATGGAGCAGGTGGATAATCACCAGCGCCCTACAAAAGCTAGCTTTCATTCTCTCTAATGATCAAATCTATGTGGAAGCCATTAGCCTGCTATTCTACTGAAACTCCATCAAAAAGCCTGTCAGAGGCACCCGAATATTATGATTTCAATTACTGTGGTTAGATGTGTTGAACACTGTAACACCACTGAAACTGTATGTGTGGGTGGGTGGGTGGGATGTACATGCCTACATCCAAGGGGAACATATCTCCTATTTTGGTAACCCAATGGTTTAAATCAACCCCAAAAAACAACACAAATTGCCTGTTAAACCATCTAGCAGATATCGAACACCTCATTAGTCGAGTAAAAAAAAAAGATATCCATTGTAATCTTAGTTGGCACATTATTATATATGTTACCCAATTCTTATTATTCAGATTTTTATAGTCATCCGCAGTCCATATATGACACGCGGATATGAACTGACTAACCGAGTTTACAATATACTCCACCAGCTCTCGAATTTACTAACAAAAGCTCGATCCATGTACTCCATCCCCTAACATGTGTAAAGGATACCAAGTAGAAATACCAACTGGTATAATGAAACAGCTAAAGACATAAAGGTCTCAAAATCAATCACCAACCTCCTTAACAGCTAAAACAACTCTGTCCATAATCGCTGTAGACACACTCCAACTATACAATATAGAACATATTTATCAAGAGGGTCTTTTTTAGAGGTATTATACTAATATTCACAGTTGCAATAGCCACACACCACAAATAAATTATGAGTATCAGCACACCCAAACACATTCCTTCAAGGTCACATAGTGAGATGAGCATCCTTGTGACTCACATTCATTCCTAGCCAGATTCTGGAGAAAGATCCAGTTGGTTGGCCATAACACGTGAATTAAAACACCCTGTACATGTGAATATACAAGCATGCCTATTCCAATGCCCCAATATGAACTATTCCCCTCCCTTTTCATCAGCTGAATTTCCCACAATGGCGCGTCGCTATGTAAGACCCACTGAGCCCATTGAAACAAACTTTGCAGGCGCCTTAAATAACGCAAAAATACACCTCTCATAATAGTCTATTTTGCGCAAAATAATACACACATGCACAATACACACATATTTATTCACACCATATGCCCTCAACGCGCCCCATACAATACACTACAACCGCATCTCCCCCACTCTTCCAGCTTCGCGTACTACGCTACCCTAGTGCGCACCGTAGCATGCACCCCAGCAGTCACACTCACAACACCCATCACGCAGGAACTCAGAACTTACATCTAGAGAAGGGGCCACAAGCTCTCGCCTCATAGAGAAAGTATTCTACGGCACGCCTCTTTCCTAAAAATACATCACTACACTGGAGCCGAACACGAGCGAGAAAGAGCACACCACGAGAGCCTAGAAATTAGATTAAGCTGGGAAAAAGGACAGATAAAGTGTACAGGCGGGCTGATTGAGAAGAAAAAGGAAATGGCGGAGCCAGGACCTGCTGACTACAAACAAAACGGATCACATATTAATGTGCTTATATAGTATACCACCCCGGGCCCACGCGAGCTTACACGCTATTACACAAAATATATCCATCCCCCAGAGAACCGCAAAAATAAAAGGAATACCCGTCAAACTGTAGCCAACCCCACCCCACCAGTCGTACACACACCGTAGACCTTCAACCAAAACGAATACCTGCGTCACACATGTGCAACAGCGTAACAAACATGACAGGGACGAGGACTATAGTTAGAAACTACGTAGAACCGCCTCCCAAGTGAGTTCACCACATCTACTGCAGCTATGCATGTGTAGGTCCTGAGGCACAAAGCACAGACCACCAAATAGCTACAAAATTGCTGATAGCCATCTTGGTCAGACTACTTTACATTTATAGTTAATATGCCGCACAGGGAGCCGTGTATCCACTCTTGATGTGGTGTTGCACTTTAGTTCAGACACCAACCTCACCCGAGACCATCATAATATATGAAACTATTTTGTGAGAGCCTCGCATTGATCCGGAAAGTTGACCATAGATTATCCACGCTCTGAGCAACAGACATCCTTTCTCCAGCCTGAAAATCTGGACAGCTCACATTATGCCTATACTAAATAAAAAGTAAGGGATTCTAAGCGAGGCTGATTCATTTTTTATATCCCTCATCACATACAGTGTGTTGACAATGGATAGTAATATCAGTCCTATGTGCTTATGTGTGATTGCCCAACAGCCAGAGAACCCTGCAAGCCAGGAATACAGCTATGCCAAGACAAGCACAACTCACAACCTACGTGATTGGTAGGGAACAGTGACATGAGAGCAGAAAAAACGAGATGCTCACAAATTTGGGCGAAGCCACCCAGGGATTAATCCTCCACCAAACTTAATAGTAGCGAGTGTCGCGATTGAAAATACCCACCTTCTATCAACCCTCCAAGAAGCAATGCTTTGAATAGACTGCTGTTGTCCCAAGACACTCTAGAACGATTTCTTCACCACACCATGATGTAGAATCGTCTAAACATAGTTTTACACCCACCTTTTAACACCGCACAGTCAGGTTCCATATATTTAACTAGGCTATTAATAATTACAAACAAATACCAAGCTCATTTGATCCTGTATTACTCTGTGCTCCCCGAGGAAACTTCCAGCCATATATGCACCCTCATCCCCCATAACACAATATCGTCCTTTATGCTTACATTTCTTTAGGCAACCAAGATTTGTGTCAGACTTACAACAATCATTCTAATTAACCTCTGACCCTTATCGCAGGAAATCGACAAATTTTAGACACACTCCACTCCCCTACCCCAGACCCTACCAATAACAATCCACCACTCATTCTATACAATTTCCTGGCGCTCAACATATAAATTAAATAGTCTATCCATTTGGCAGTATAAACATCTACTAACATTTTAACAATATCCATATTAATTAAATACCTTAACCCAACCACGCACACCAGTTGTTGCTCTGTAGTTCATACATTATTTAATACATTATCACTTCTATATTTCAATCCACCACAAACAAAACAGATTTCATAGTTATTACTTGTGACGGACAAAAATTAGCATCTTATTAATAACATAATTCACAATTAATTTGCTATTTTTATTATTAATATTCTTCTTTCTATGACTGAATATAGCTGACACAGGTATCATCTCACTTCTCAAGAAAGGCCGCAGCACAACGTGTAAAAAAATTAACCCCCCCGTCGCCATGTATCTTGGTATGTTGGGATTCTTCTCGTTTGTTGATGTTGTAGGTCTGTATTGAATGTTGAGTTTTTTGTTCCGAACACATCAGACAGAAATATTTACCTAGAGCATACATCAGAGCACAGAAATCGAGAACAGAAACAATTTTACAACGAGCACACGATCAATGAATACTGACCATACAGTCCAATTGGAGAAGCCAACCAGCAAATATGGTAACGTTCGAACCACGAATACAATCAAATAATATCCCACACAATCACAACCATCAAAGACATTTAATTACAAAACTTAACCTCCACCTCCAGCTACCCTATACACTGATTACAAATATTACAGTTAACAAAAACCCACTACATCGTTAAACAAAACTAACAAAAGTAATAAATCAACACCCATTAAAAATAATTACACAAATCAAGCACCTACTTCTATGCATAAAACCCACATGTCTGACCATACATCAGTTTTCAGCCATCAAAAAAAAAAAAAAGCATTACAGACTCTGAAATTCCTGAATTGGGAATATTACACACAACCCCGTACCATTAAAAGACATCCGCAAATAAACTTTCCATCATACTGAGGTATGCGACTACTTTCTTGTAATCGTATCCATTAGTGTGTTCCATTGGTTAACTACATAATTGGTGATCATACAGTAAATTGATG
>NW_023340206.1:4164890-4165094 GCF_004916995.1 Morone saxatilis
TGGGTGGGATGTACATGCCTACATCCAACTACTGTATGATCACAAATTATACAGTAGTTAACCAATGGACACAACTAATAGGAATACGATACAAGAAAGTAGTCGCCATACCCCATACAGTATGATGAAAAAGTCTCCTATTGCAGATGCTCATTTTAATGGTACCCAGGTTGATAGTAGTAATCAATTCCCAATCTCACAGGA
>NW_023340206.1:4165141-4210180 GCF_004916995.1 Morone saxatilis
AATTCAGAGTCTGTATGCTTTGAGTGCTCGAAAACTGATGTAAATGTCAGAACATGTGAGTTTAATGCATAGAAGATAGTGCTTGCCACCATACCTGTGTATATTACTTAAATTAAATGTGTGAATTACCTAATTCACATTTTGTTAGTTTTGTTTCTACGCAACCTTGCTAGTGCGGTTTTGTGAGTTAACATGCTAATATTTGATAATCAGTGCTAAATACAGAGTACAGCTGAGGCTGGAGTTAAAAAAGTCTTTACAATTCCAATGTCTTTGATGGTTGTCGAGACATTTCAGTCAAAACTACAAATATCAACCTCATGGACTCGCTAACATCATGAGCATACATTGTCTTGGAACCATGAATGTTAGTATTAATAGTTACAAAATTGTACGCCCATCCATCTTGTAGATGCTGAGATATTTTGCTGGATAAATTATAACTGACCTCAACCTCAGGAGATCACCAAAGTCTGAGGGCTTAATCCTCTGGGGGTGCGTGAATGTCTGTAGAAAATTCCATGGCTATATATTTAATCACTGTTCAGATATTTCAGTCAGAAATATCTATATCAGTGGTGGGCTGACCGATCAATTAACCGACCACCCCAGAGCCCTGCTGCAAGTGTGGTTAAAGGTACCTTTAAATTACTGATGTTGTCAATGCTGTGTAGTCCACCTTGCATTTTTTCTCTCTCTGGGAACAGGCATTGACGCTGGACTTGTTATTGTAAGGGTCTGAGCAAGAATAGGGGAGACCCCAGCTGACCTCAGCCGCTGTTCTGCAAAATCAAGAGTCCTTCAAATGATTGTGAAACCCTGGGTTCTCAAGAAATTACTCAAACAGATGAAGAAGAAATTTCAGCTATAAATGCCAAAACCTCTCAAGTTAGAATTGTGTAATTTCTTGCTGACAGTCTTGGGAAAGCCTGTGGTTAAGTGTCAAAGGGGGATCGTGGAACATATCCATCACGGTGATAGAGGTACGGCTAATTCCATGGCAACACTGTACCCAGCAGGTTATCCCACACACCAGCACATGAATATGAAAGATTTAACAACTTCTATAACAAGCATGTGTTCGTCTCTAGGACTTCTGCATGTCTGTTGCCAGTCTGTATATTAACTAGAGCTACATTCAAATCCAATAGTCTTATAATGTAGATCCAGCCTTGGAGACCGCCATCACCCACAAGGGGTTTCCTGGTTGGTCAAGAGGATCATCAACCATGATTGATCGCCTACCACACTGACGTGAATTACAGTCCACGAACCATCATCAGCAACAATCATTGCGGAACATTCAATTTCTGGTCTGCAATGCAATAAAAAAACAAAAAACAACAACAAACAAACAAACAAACAGAGCTGTCTCTATTGTTACAGTCTGCCATTTTGCTCACTTCACAGCATTGGGAGATAGGTAAGGGGGAAGTAAATTTGAACAGGATCCATTCCAATTGAGACTTTGCCGTGTTATTTTCAATCAGACTCCCCTGATGCAGTCGCCAGCCCTTCACATTAACCCTCCCTCCCTGTTCACCTGACCCTTCCATACCTTCATCCCTCCAACCCCCACCCCTCATCCCACTCTCAACCCTAGCTTGCCTCCAAGGGATCAATTGTACAACAAATTCAATGAATTCTTTGGCAGGGCCTGTATTTCCTCTGAGAGCACCGGTTGCTCTTGAGTTTTGAGTGAAAAGAAGAGATGGGGAGAAAGGAGTGAGCGAGAACGAGAGAGAGAGTGAGAGGTAGTGATAGAGAGATGGGGAGGGAGGTAAAGAGCACCTTTGAGGCCGCTGCATATTTAGCGCCGGGCTTTGACGAGGCTTGGCAAAGAGAGGTGCTGCGTCGTGGCGTCTAAATGAAAGGCGCCAGACGGAAATGAAAGGGGGCAAAGGATAAGATCAGGAAATACAATAAGGAGCTGTCTTGTAAACACGCCTCGATGCCAAAAACAGATAATAAAAAGAACAGGCTGATGAAGCAGTACTTTTATTTTGCTTGACAGAGAGGTGTGTCCAGGTCATTATCTTTTTGGGGTGGGTTTGGGGAAGTGTTTCTAGCATTACGCTGACACAAACATTATTTGTTTGTGAAGCTAAATAGCCCTTTGTAGTTTTGCAATATTTCCTCCCTTCCTCTACCTCCACCTCCTCCTCCTCCACCATCTCCTTTCACAATCTTTCACACTAACACTGGAGAGAAAGGACCTTACAACACAATCAGAGAGAGCCGGAGAGTACTTGTTATTCAGTTCTATGCTGCGAATTAAAAGATCCCTCTGAGCCACACACAAAAAATACCAGCTAATAACATTCATAATGCATATGAGTAGAATATGTAAGTAAAGATTTAGCATTATTATTGATTTTATTCATACAGTCTGTAAAAGGCCATGATAACAGTTAATTAGCTTTGGTTGGCCTTATACATTATGTATCCGTTCTAATATAGAACATAAGAATAGATGGCGTTTCAAAAATAAGCCTCCAAATGCTTAACAGTGGTACGAAGGGTAATTATACACGTGTGTGTATGTATGTGTGCCTGAACTTTTGAAGTTATGATACGTGTGAACTTTCTTTCCCCAGAGGGACTACCAAAATGGCAGGGCACAGTAACTGGACGAAGCACATCATGTATACCAAAGGATGTTCCAGCACTCTAATGAGTAGAGGGATCGCTATAACCCTCTCACACAAAGGAAGGAGTGCATAGATCAAATGCACGACTTTAGAAGATTGTTCTAATTGCATCTAGTTAATATGCATGGGTTTCTATCTAAACATATTATACGCAGGCTGCAGCATCTATTAAATCCATGAGTTAGCCTTGTATTAAAAAATAATAGTTGGAGGTATTAAGACTTTATTCAGACAGCTGGAAAAATCTAACATTTTTTTCTGAGATCTGAGCTCTAGGACAGACTGTGCAAAGTGATCAGCATGTGTTACTGTGGTACATGTGGTAACCCAAACAGCAAATGAGTTTTGAGTCTATGTTATCTCTTTTCATGCCATGTAGTCATGGTGCACGGGTCCTCCATCACAACAGACAAGATCAGTGGTGGCTGACAAGTAGAAATGTGTTTGCAGTCATGGATGGCCAACTCCAAATTTGATGTAAACATCATATCGTTGCAAGTAATACGTTGAAAACCAATTTTAGTGGCCACACACTGACAAACCGCTGGTAAGCAGCTTTAGCATGTTAGCACTGTCATTGTGTGCATGTTGCATAGCATTTAGCTCTTACCCGTAGCATGTCGATTTTTAGTCTCATCTCTTTTGACTTCATATCTGATAAATGGAATGTGACTGCGATATAGATTTTGCCAGTCAGAACATTTTGGAGCCAAATTGTTCCCTCAGATGATTAATTTGTGGAATCAATATATGCCATAAGCTTAAACTATTTCATTTATATCCTAAAATCCTAAAAGTCTAAAGTTCTCCTTGTTTAAAGTCGATTTTCGAGGTGGAGGACATCCACCGTGTTAAATCAGGCAAATGTTCAAGTTGATGTCAACACATACTATTATTGGGTATAATGCACATTCATGTTGTGTATGTAATTGCAAGATCAGACCAAGACTATCAGTCCTAAGCAGCTCATAGCGAATCGAAGAGGCAAGGAAATCACTTCCCAAGCACTTAGCAAAGGGAGGGAACAATAATTTGAATATTGAGTGAAAAAATAAATAATTTGGTGCACACATTTGTAATTTCGTAGGATTAATCCATCCCTCCTGGTCTTTATGGAACCTGACTTCTGAGACACACCCAGCAACAGTTCTCTGTCAGCCTTACTCTGCTCTGTTCATCTGCTTCACTTCACTGAATTGTCTAGCAGCATGAAAGACATGTCTCGTCTTTCAACAGTCTGAGTGTCGCATTGTGACAGATGGCTCTGTCTGTGTATAGATGGAAACTTTATGGTGATGTTCGGTCGAAGGATGGTCAGCATAAACTGGTGGAGTCGACCACCCACGCAGGTCTGAGTGACGCCTCACTAAAGAACATTTAATAATTATAGATGTGTCAGCGCTTCAAGAGGAGAAAAAATATTTAAAGAGGAACTACACACTCAAGTGTACATATAATCACACTGATTCTTTTTTTGGGCTTTCCCAAGCAAATATTGATGTGTTTGTAATTAAATCATCATAGATCTAGTTTAGCCTTAAAGTCTCCATGCCACCCTCTTGCCACCCCATGAATATTTCTCTAGATACGCATACAAATTTGTGTAAAAAAAAACTGCTCTTAAAGCTTGCATGCGTGTGCTTGGATTTAAAATTTTAGTTCAGCTGAATTCTCTGAACCCTCGCTTACCGTGACACAAAGAGTCCCAGGTCTGCAATCATAGCAATATGGCATGATCAAAAACTTCCAACTCCAGGCTTCAGTGCTTCTTTATAGATTGAGACAATTCTCAGACAAGCTAAATAAACAATATAACTGAAACATGCATTGTTGCAAAGCTGAAAACAAGAGTCTTTTTCTTCAGATTCTGTCAAGTTTAAATTTTGAGGAAAAATGGTCGTCACAGGCCAACAAGGCAGCAATGTTGTTTTCTAGAATAACAAAACAGAACACACACAACAAAAATCTCTGTTTCCCTGAATAATTCACAGACCTTGCTTGTTTGGAACCATTTCAATCAAGAAGGTAAATAAGTAAATAAAATAAGTAAAATGGTGAAAGGCAAAATTATATGAAAAGCTTGAACTTGCCCTTAAAACAGGAAGGTTGAAACAAAAGATAAAAAGCCTTTGCTGGGGCAATAAACAAGCAGGTTTTTATTCACGGTAGCAATCCATGTCAGTCAAAATAATAAAATCTTTAAACGTCATGCTCAAGTTTGCTTACATTCATACAAATACAAATCATACATTCGGTATTGCAGGATCAAAGGATTTTGCCGGATGATTACATCATTTGAAAGGAAATGTCTTTTGGAGCAGGGAGGGAGAGATGTACAATAGCTCGCACTGTATCTCATTCATTTTTAAAAAGGACAGCATGCTGTGTGCTGTACATTATAAACATAGTTACCAAAACACCCTGCGTAGAGCTACACGGGGAATGTAGAAACAGGTTGAAATTCCACTCTGGTATTGCTATTAACATAGGTGGCTCTTTTAACCCATACAACAATGTACTTAATTCTATCCGGTAGAATCGATATTCCATTTTTTAATACAAGTGGCTGATCAAAGCAATCCGCCTGGGAAATACAATATGAACATACATCAGCACACGCAGAGATGTTACAGAATTGGTTAAAGTGATTTGCAGGTGCTGTGTGTTTTCGTGATGCACCGGAAAAACCAGGTATCGGAGTTCTGCACGTGCACAGAAAGTGGATTTACACAGAAACTATTTCTGTGAATGCTGAAGGCACACGGCGGTGACAAATGAAGCAACCCGCGCTCAGCCGGACAGCTGTGTGTGATACATGAACCTCATTGCGCACTACAGGCAACCGCATTCATTGCCGATTTAATGGTGTGTTTAATTAGCTTTTAATCATATTTTGATTCAGCCTCTTTCACTTCTGTGGAGTAAACCTGGATTTCTCACCGAGTTCATTAGCCTAGAGACGAATGCCCCGTCGTTTCCGATGACATACTAAGGACCTCAGCTAAATCTGACCTTTCATTCCGACCACTGATGTGAATAACGCGAAGATTCCGAAAAAGCAATGACAAACCGGATTGTGAACCACATTCATCAGCTGATAGATCAAGACATCGGGCTGAAAACCAGACCGCCTCTGCAGGCTGTATTTCTCCACTTCCTGCTAGCCGTGTGCTCAGTGTAACAGCACCTTCCTGAACTCTAGGTAGCTGCCAGACCACCATGCATTTTTAATTTGCTTTGTCTCCAGGATGTATAATGCAGTCAAGGTGTCGAAATGAGATAAACGTCATGCTCCAGAGGTAATTACATATTCTCTACCCAAGTCTAGGTCAGTCCTCCAAACTCTAAGAAAAGAAAAAACAAAAATGTATATATATAAATAAAACGTCCTTTTTTAACTTCGGCTCAGCCTGTCCTTTGTGAGAGTGGTTGTTAACTCCCCAAAGTCACTTTCCCTGTCTGTCTTAAGAACGGAGTTAGCGGAATCGTTTCTGCCTCATTTCCGAGGCAACCTCTGAAACCGACTCCTGTGTCAGGCCAACCTGCGCTGACAACCCCCCGCTGGAACGCACGCGCGTACACACATAACCATGCACACGCGGACGGTGCCCACATGCAGTCTGAAATCCAGCATGATGTCTTGGATCTTCTCCCTCTCTTCTCAAATGTTGATTGACTAGCTTCTGCTCACAGCCTGCCAACCCTCCAGGGTCATTTACGGTGTGGAAAAAAAGAAAAGAGATGGCGGGAAGAGACAGATCAGAAAGAAAAGCCCAATAAGGGGAATGAATAGCAGAGGTGAATGAAAAGAGGAGACCAGTCTCATCTCTAGCTGTCAAAAGCCCCTGCTTTGAGAAGCTGAAAACCATGTCTCCTTTTTTTCTACTGATTTTCATTTTATTCTTGGAAGCTCCCTCTGGGAATTTGTCATTAATTTATTTCTGTGGAGCAAAGTTGGACTACAGCTAGAAAAAACACAAGAGTACGTCAACCTTGGAGCCAGGGCCACACAGGAGACGCTTCATATGGAGATTATTGTGGAGGATTTCAAGGACAGATGTATTTATTTGTTTGATGTGTAAAATGGTTAAATTATCATTGAATATCTTTTCTGTATAATCACTTTGGAGCTCTCTGTGCACTTGAAAACAAAAACCAAAGGCATGCTTTAATCAACGTTTGCCACTTCAAACTCTGACTGAACATCAGTGCCCTGTTATCTACAAGTCTTGGCAAATATTTTCTATGGTGTTCAAGTCCAGGCCGTAGATGGGCCACTCAAGGACATTCAGAGAGTTCTTGTCCTGAAGCCACTTCAGCCTTGTCTTGGCTGTGTGCTTGAGGTAATTGTTGCACTAAAAGGTGAATCTTCATCCCAGGCTCAAGCTGTGGGCACTCTGAAGCAAACTTTCTTTAAGGACCCCTCTAGATTTGGCTCAGTTTATTGGCTCTTCAGAGGGTACAGAGTGGACAGAGCATTGAACGGTTCTTAAAAGCACAATAATGAAATAAATTATGGGTTGGGGTTAACGTTATCATACCTAACACAGTTAACAAAGGTTGCATCTGAGTCCTTCTACAGAAGCAAAATTACTTGGTGGTGTGAAAAAATATTAGAAATTATTAAAATCAATCAAACTATCAAAAATATAAAAAAAACAGATATATACACAAATATTGCTGGTTCCTTCTTTTTCCTTCTCAAAACCTGGTGCCTACATGACCCACCATGCAACTCGACTTGATTCGCTCAACTGTACAGATTAAGGTATGGTAAGGTAAATTGTGGCTAATTTAGGCTTGAGCCACTAGCCTCAAGCGGAGTTGAGAAGTGGGCTACAGAGGTCTCATAAGCTCAACTTCTTCACTGCACACCCATGATTTTTTTCATTTTACATTTCAATAGTAGTTGTCAGCTCCATCCAACATCACAATTGACATAACTTAAGGCAATTCATCAAACTTTGTGCCGCTCCCTCTGGAACCACAAGACTTATACAACTTGTTTTACATATTCAATAGTACTCCCCAAGACCTGTAAACAGAGTTTGATGTGTAAATTCAGAATTCTCCTGATCTGTATCTGGATGAGGAAAAATGCCTGTTAATTCCTGCTCTAAATGCAGTAGTGTTTGCAATGCGATGGAATCATGCAGACAACATCTGGTGGTCAACACTGCTCAGCCAGATGCGAGTCACAATCTATACAGTGTGACAAGATTCTTAAGAAAAAACTACCACCTCTTCTTGCTAGCTCTGAAAAGCCTGCAAGAAAATAGGGCCTAAAAACACAAAATGTTTCGCCAATTTGTCTCAGAGGCTGCTTTACGAGCTTTAGGTGAGCGCTCTATGCCTTCAGTCAGGAGTTGCTTCCATTTGATCACTGTGCCATTAAGTCCTGATTGATGGAGAGCTACAAGAAAGGGTTTCCCTCTGGCAGATTCTTCCATTTCTGCAGACGGTAGGATTCTAAAGCTTGATTAAGGCTGCCAGTATGTTCTTCATCACCTCCCCAGTTTGAGTCATGGTGCTTCGTGGCCTCTACCTTTGCACAACGGAGCCTGCTGAGCTAGGAAGATTGCTTTAGCAAATCTTTATACTCTTCCTGGAACGATACCCTGACATGAATCTGTCTGGGAGGTTTCAAGGCTTTGTGTTTCTTCTTATGCGCACTGAATAAGCGTGGGCTGTGTTTAGACAAGTGTATGCCTTTCTAAATCATGTCCAATAAATCGCATTTGTCCCAAATGAACTGTAGTCAAATTCTAGAGACATTAATAATGATCAAAGGAAACAGGAGGCATCTGAGTGTCATAGTGAAAGGTAAGTCTGGGAAACAGAGGCCAGACTACCATTGAAGAGATGTATATAATCTACTTTTAAATAGATTTTATAATGAAATGTTAAACATTTTAAAAAGATGATGGGATTTTTTTTGTTTCACAATAGTTTTGCAGTCTTCACTGTGGTATAGTAAAACAACCTTTATCAAATAGTCAAAAATTCTTTGTTTGAAATATTATTTAGTTAATGTACTAGAGGAATACAACATATTATTGAGAATGTGACCATAGATACTTAAATAAGTAAGATTTTTAGTTTAATTTGTAGATGCTGAAATTTTTTTTTCATATTCATTTTTAGAACTAACCCAGGACCAACAATCTTTTAGTTTCTTATATAATAAGTGGACCCAAATGCAGACAATGCCAAAGTAGATGGAATAAAAGGTACTTTACTTAAACTATGGTCAATGAACATGCCAACATTTTGCAAGTTAAAGGCAAACATATCCAAAAAGGCAAGGTCTAAACACAGGTACAGATTACAAGCAGGGTTACAGGAACAAAAGGTGGACAATGGCATCAAAGAAACAATTTGGCAAACAGAACTGAGAAAGTGGCTGGTTTGTATATGCTAGAACTAAATTAGGGAACAAGGCACAGGTGTGGCTCAATGAGGGAATGAGGAACAGGTGTGCAGGGATACCGGAAAAAAGTCCGGGAAACTCTTGAGAGCATCTAACGGAGAGATGGGGAATGGCAAGACCTAATAAGTTCCCAGATGAAATTGGGACCTAGTTGAAGGAAGAAAATTTGAACCTGGAGGGGGAGACTGGGAGACATGTATATAGACTCTTTCCTGCCATGTTTGCTTTCAGTGTAACCAAAGGAAGATATTCTCCATCTGTTCAAGAAAGCGTTGATTTTGTATTGCAGTTTTACAAATCTCACCAATTTACTCGGCTGCTAGGCTGGACTGAGATGAAAAGATGTAATAGAGCAGGTATGCTTTTGGTGACATTACGAGGCAAAAAGTCTGTCAGCAGGGAAGGAAAAAAACCTACAAAATACTATGCCAGCTAAATAAGTTGTCATTTAAAGATTCTTGGAGAGCAATTTGACTGAAAATATCACCCATTTTACCTCAGTCCCTTGGTAGCACAGGGCCAAAGTATACTACATACAGGTTTAAACAACCAACGCTTTTTTCCCATCTGGTGATATTGTTAACATTTAGGTGTGTGTATATGTCTATGGACCCCTTTGGCCTTGCATAATAATGATAATAATAATAACACAAATTTTCAAAAAAACATGTAGGAAATTCATTTGCAACCATTAACTTTGATGGAAAAAAGGGGGCAAAAAAAAACAAGACATTGAAAGGAACAGGAAGGAATCACATTTACTTTCACATCAGCTCTCATTTTCATTTCCTCTCCTCCCTTTTATCATGCCACGACGGTGTCCAGCTAATTGTTCACGCTTTGAAAAAAACACCCCCAAAGAGGGTCAAACAAACACAGCGAGTGGAGCTCGGAACACGCTAAAGATTTGCCTCCGTGTCTTATTTCCTCAAAGGCACTCAGCTGACACACACCTATGTTGACACACACAAACATATTGAGGCTCGTCTCACAGGCTCATTAATACACAGCACTTCTCTGGGATTTCAGGGGTATTTATTGTTCATTAGAACAGACGCACGCACATGCAGCGTGCATACTCGCACTACTCCCACACTAATATTCATAAACAGAGCCTCGCTTGGATCTCTTTTGGAAAGCTGGGTGTACTTTTAAGTCGTCGTGTGAGTTGAAACTTTGCCCGTGCTTCACGCTAATTTGCCATTTCTCATTTGTACAAACCTTGAGACCGGCCTATCTGAATAATACAGTTGCTCCATTAAACTGCAAAACTAACACAGTGCGCATATTTGCTGGATTAAGAGCATTCTCTTGCTTCATAGGTATTTTAGAATGTACTTTCTTCTCGCTGAAATGAATTTGAATTTGGCACCTCAGAGTCAAATAGGAATACAGGGCTGAAAGGACTGAAAGGATGATAGCAAGGCAGCCGACGTCTTCTTGGCTGTTTAAAATGTGACATGAATTCTCATTAGGGTTGGAAGGGGCTGTTGCAGATGGAGTAATCCTTGGCAGGCGCGGCAGCAAGCGCACTAATATTTCCAAAAGCATTAATACATCAAGCACATTTGGGTATGTGTAAGAATGTGTGTGTTGTGTGTGGCTGGTGGCTGGGAAGTAGGACGCCAGCAGAGGGAAGTCGACACACACACACACACACTCCCGGCATCGACTTGACAGAGACATACACACACCCACCTGAAGCTGAATCATCCAAAAAGTGCTGCCGCCGCCGCCACCTCTGCTGTCGAGCTGCAACAGCCTGCGCGATTTGTTAATGCAAATTTAGGCCCAATCACACCCACGCTGACTTTGTTTAGGAGCGGAGGGGAGACACGGAGAGAGAGGTGAAAGGAGAAGAGGAAATCAGAGCTTCGTTGTAAGGAGGAGATGGCTGGGAGATAAACAAGAAGGCAGAAGCAGACGGAGAGATCTTATTTGCGGTTAGAAAACAGAGAATTACCTTACCATAGGGAACAAGAACGGAGAGACAGACATGGAGAAGGGATGAGCTATGAGAACTATGATGTCTAGGATTCAATTTATCATACATTGGATATCCTACACAAAACCACAGGATTAGACAAAGAAGGAAACTGGCCTCAAGCAAATACTGTGTAGTAAAGATGTTTTTTACAAATAAGCAAAAACTAATTTTCCATCATTAGAATTAAGTTTAAGTCCTCTGTTATGTGTTATTAGTCATGTTGAAAAGCTTGCTTTCTTTTCCTTTTTATGTACTATATCAACTATATTAACTTCCATGGTGGTTCTTGTAATGAAAATATCTGTACATTTCTGTTCTTGCTGCATTCTGACCTTTGAAAATATACAGCCAGCTCTTAGCTTATGGCACCAGCCCAGGTACTGAACTCTGTGGCCCTGGGGAAATGCTAATCAGCCAGTTGGGACTGGTGAAAGGCCTGTATACAGTAGCTTTGCCTGAGCTACTGTAGCCTCTAGCTAGCAGATAAGTCTACATTGGATGTTTAATATGATTCAAATCGCTGATATAGTGCTCTCAGTGCCTGGTGCTGCTCCCTGGGCCGACAACTCATGGAAATATAGCAACAGGATGTAGTCTGCAGGACATAAAGGTGACCACTGCTGATAGAAACTGGGGGCCGGGAAGGGGATTTATCAAATGCAGTGGTGGGCTGGCGTTTATATATGAACCTGATGGGTATCTAAAGCCACAGTATGGTTAACCACATCCCACATATATTCTTTTAATAAATGGGGTGAGAAAACTCCCATTGAAGCAATGTTTTTTTTTTTTTGTGAAGGAAAAACCAAAAGATGAACTGTTGGTGCTGAACAAAGAGCATCTTCAGTTTCATCTACAAAAGGAAAAAAGAAATGAAGGTTAAAGGCACCACAGTCCCGCCCACAGTCCTGTTTGAGTGACAGGAGATCTCTGAAAGATATGTTGCAGGAATGCCAGTGAGCATCAAGGACTCCCTTTCTTCACTTCATGAGATCAGCCTTGGCAACACATCATTGTATCGCTCAACTTTTATTGCCACTATTGACTTATCAACTTGTAATTTTGTTTAATTTGGTTAATTTCTTGGATAAAAAGTCTTCATTTTAGAATATGCAGGTACAGTTTTAAAGGTTCAGTGTGTAACATTTAGGAGGTAGAAATGGAATATGCCTATGCTTCCATTAGTGTACAATAAATAAGAATCATTAAGTGTGTGTTACCTTAGATTGAGTCTTTCATCAAGCTCGTATTAGTTTGGTTTTGGTCTACGCAAACTCCTGATGAAATATCTAATTTTTTAGCTTCTAAATGCTGCACTATATTCACTCACTCGCTGCCATTTAGTTCGGGGAAAACAGCTACTGGCTGCGTCTGAGACCCAAAAGAAGATGCTAAAATGCTTTTTAAAGCTGTGGGAAAAGTTCAGTAATAATTTAATTTGTCACTACTAATGATCCCTTTTATATTACACAGTCATTTGATCCATTGTTAATATAGAAATATGTGTTGTAGCAGCTTTAAAGTAGATTTAAATGCATTGATTTTGAAAGCCAGATGGACCTTGAGGAGAGATTATTTTGTCACACATACTAATCCCAAGGTCAAGAATAATCTTCTATGCCAATGATTTGCAGGTTTTTTTGCCACTTTAGTTGTAAAACATACATTTTTACAATAAAAGTCAACACCTTAATCATGACAGTATGAACAGTTTATATGCACTGCATGGATTTAACAGCTTCTGTAGATTCTAGTTAGAACACTTTCATGAAATCAATTCAGGTTTTAGATTGTATTCTTAACTGCAGCTTTTGAAATGCAGCATCATGTGCCTTGCAAAAGATAGATTGTTGCTTTGTACTTTTGTAGGTCACCATTATATATCACTTGAAAGGTAAACAGGGATGTATACACGAGCCATTCAAGGACCCATACTTTACCCATACAGAGTACAGCCAGCTCACCATTCTCCTCTCTCTTAATGCCTATTAGGCCTAAAAGCTATTGATTGATAAGAGGTAGCTCAGTAATGATCTAAAATTGCAAAGTTTGGATTTCCAACCACAGGCATATAGTTCACCAGCCACTGCTCCACCACCCCCACATGCATCTGTATGAGAGGTAGAGTGCACAGCATATTAGAGTATCAGACTTGGTTGAAACCGTATTTGAATACAGTCTCGTATATCTGCATCCCACGATGCAATTTATCATTCCAGACACTTCAAAAGAAGACATGTCGCTGGCAGGATAAAGATGAAAAACATTCTTCATGTTCACCCATGCATCCACAATGCACTCCACTACTATTTTCTCACAATCTAAAATCTACTATGCACTGTAATTGCGCCGGGAGACGACTCGGGGATCAACGCAGGAGCACGACGCTTTGCTTTGCAGTGTTTAACAAAAATGTGCCATTTCTCTGTCTCTTTGTCCCCCCCATTTCCTTGCCCTCAAATGTTTCCCTCCTACTCTTCTATCTGCTTTTACTATTGTTCTCCATCGCTGTATTTCTCTCTCTCTCTCTCTCTCTCTCTCTCTGCTGAGTCGTCCATAGAATGTTAAAAGCCTCTAAGACTGTGATGTCCCTGCAGAGCCCGCTGTCCTGAGAGTGGAGGCTGAGTTGAATGCTAAATGGGCCACAGCACAGTCACTGACGCTTGCCACTGCTTGGGTCCTGTTCCATGCACAACCTGTGGCCGTGCCAGGCGCGTGTTAAAGTGAAATAACGGATGTGAAAGGGGGTGTCAAAGAGAGAAAATGAGAGTTGAGTGGATGATGGTGTGTGTTGCTGGTGGGTGGGGAGCTAAATAGGGTTACAAAGGGGTTGGCAAATGAGGCATTGCCCCGGTCTCTCCTGTAAGCCATTTTAATGATGATGAGTGAGGAGCGCTAGGGCTCCCGACTGTGCTGTATCTAAAAATGAGTGTTTTTATCCCCACTTCCCCTTACTGTAAATCCTCATGTGTGGCTTGATGTTAAACATTTATGCATTTAACTGATGCTGCAAAGCTTTATGACTTAAAAGTAGTTAGTCCACATTCACTCAACAGACAAACTTTTACTCAGTGAATGGCAATAAGGTGTTGGCTCTGCAGTCCTTTCTGATGTGTGTGTGTGTGTGTGTGTGTGTGTGCAGCTGCAACTGCAGTGAAAATATTAGCAGAGTGCCCCTAACATTAAGGATGGATTTGTCATTGTCTTCTCCTGTGGAGTACATAAGAATAGAAAAAGGTGTTTGAAATCAAAGATGGTAGCTTTAATCAAATGTAAATTTCATTTACAGAGTAGAGAGAGAGGTTTTTTTCCCCCACTTTCAATTTATTTTTCCATCCGGGATGAAAATTAAGTCAATTTACTTTCAACCTCAGCTCCATTTCTGATCTGCTAGAACATGGCATTAAACCATAAAATTAAATACGTCCAAAAATGGATTCTTGTTTCGGAATTAGTTCCGTAATCATTCATGTGTCTGTTTGACTAATGACAGATTGTCAGCATGAAACATCCATGCAGAAACACTTCATTTTTTTCATAGCATACTGTATGCCATTGTCTTGTTACTTTTGCAGTTTGACAAACTTGTGTTCTTCATGCAAATTGAACATTTTCAAGAGATGACTTGGCAGGCAAGTGTAAAATCTAAACTTAAGATGCACAGTATATGAACTTAAAGGTACGCTGTAGGGTTTTTGACCACTAGTGGTGCTATTGAGCAATGTTTTTAAGAGTGAGTCCCCATTTTGTTAGCGTCATGCAACTGCACACAGACATGCATATGCACAAGCATACTGGCCAGTTTTCAGCCCAAAGAGATGTAGTAATGCAGAACAAAGCTGAGAAAGAAGAACACTTTAAGTTAAACATGGATGTAAACAACCCATAATTTAACATATTCAAAAAAATCTTATTTGCAAATGTTTGTAAGGGAGGAAAAGCAATCAAATTGTTTGTTAGGCCTCAAGGATGTTTTGTGAGTAAGAGAAATGAGAAAAATCCACAAGGCTCTTGAAAAAGTCATTACAGATGAGACTAAACTCAGAGTACTCTAGATATTTAGTATTACACATCCATCATGTTTGTGAGTCCCAGTTGCAAAATACATGTGCTTTCTAAAAGGGTTATTTCTGTGATTTAGTAATGCACTTCCATAAAGTTGGAGGACTTAGCAAAGGCAGATATAAAATAAAAGGAATGGTCAAAATTGATGCAACCCATAATGCAACCCTTCTTTTTCCCCTAGTAAAAAGCTACATCTTTCAAACTCCATGCACCCAGTGTGTAACACAGCATTTCTGTCCAGAGCCATATGAGGCATTATTCAGCCATTTTCTCTTTTTTCCCAGGATGTGTAGTACTCCCTCCGACTAGTAAATTGACTTTGACATATACAATCAGCGGAGTGCCCCTTTAAGTTAAAGCAAGTCATAGTCAGCAGCAACTAAAGGCTGACTGGTTCTCACCAAATATAATCATGATTTATTATGTACTAGGAAAAGACCAGAGCTCGTGATTAATAAAAACTTCATGGGCCAAGCAAAATTTCTCAAAATAATTAATGAAGCAGCATCAGTGCTGTGACAAACAACAGCCAAATGCACAATGTGTTTTTAGAAACAGCTCTCATCCTCTTTCCATCACTTGGACACACACCAGGACAAGCGTTTAAAGGCAAATGATTGGCCCAGCAGCCAGTACAGCAGGAGGCAACCTTGACCAAACAGCAAACATAAGAGACAAAAAAGGGTTTGAAAACTCCTGATGTTATGGCCAGTGAGTCAGCCGGCTCATCAGCATTCTGTCAGATATAGCAGGAGGCCATGGCTTGTATGGCAAGGATGGCTAAAACCTTGAAATAGTGCAGACTTCCAAACCCATTTATTCAAGTAAACTTTAAGAGACAAAGTTTAAGATGACGGGAATTATATAGCTATCGCTTACTGACTATCGATTACCTTTTAAACGTGGAACACCAACTTCTCTTGCACAGACTGATTCTGACAGCTCCTGCCATGGTATTTTCTGACAAGTAGCACATTGTTTCATTCATACTCGAACTGATATCCATGCCTCTATTTTCCCTGGAAACCCACGGCCTATGGGATTCAAATTGTGCACGAAAAGTCAGGCCAGGAGTGACTAGCTGAGCTGAATTTGTCACTCAAACAAGTGAGTACAACGTTCATTTGACTAGCATTGGTTAACGCAGGCTGGGAATACAAACACCCATATGTAAGATGCTCTTAAATAATGACTAAATGAGTGGAAAGGTTGCTAAAAATGCATAGCCTGGGATCTGGGGATAGAAACTGGTAGAGCTTTAAAAGCAGCAGGAGTCTGTGACAAATGCACCGCCCATACAGTATACGAACAAATACAAACTTCGCACAAGAAGATGCATTTACACCTGGGTGCACACATACGCCGACTCCTGCCTACGTGCATCTGTACACACACTTTATTGCACACAACCGTACACACACATTCACACCTAAATGAACAGCTGCTGTGTTAAGCATTATCTAAATACAATCAGGATGCTCTCACCAACAGCACAATTTGCATCTCTCTCACTCTGTCTCGGCATTTCGCCATGGCTCGTCAGCACTTTAGTAAAAGGGCTTTTCACGCACAAACACAATAAAGCCCCCAACAGGCGTCTCAGGTGGGTAGCAAAGCTGTAATCCTCTTTCCATCTAAGCACCTTTTTACTGTAGGTAGAGGGGAGAGAGAGAGAGCTGAGAGCCAGAATTTGTCACCCCTTTGCTTCCCTCAGCTGCAGGAGTATTTGCATAGCATATACACAAGGTGCGAGGATTGATTTAATTGGCTAGCTTGTCTTCTTCACCAAGATATGATGCTGCGGGGAAAAAAAAGAAATGAGGTTATGTGGGGTGTTCGAGAGCGAAATAAAGATTTCCAGCCTTTTTTTTTTGATAAATGTGTGCGCCTGCCCGTCTGTCTGTACTTACATTGCTGTCAGTGTGTGCACAGGCCGCCGTGTGTTGCAAAGCGCTCACTCACGTGTGCGGGAAATATGTGTGCGTCTCTGACAGGAGCGAAAAGGGGGTTTTCAGAGTGAGGCGGCAAGGCCGAGACAGGAGCACACACTCTTTAGCTGAGAACACAGGCCTCATTTAGGTTAGCACAGGATTAGCCACGCCGAGCCGCACAAGCACAGGAATTAAAATGCAAATGAGGACAAGGATTGCACAAGAGGAGTGCAACAAGACGAGGATAAAATAGCACGGTTAAGGATGGATGCAATGTGTGCTGTACTGTTTTTATTTATATTGTTGCTGTTTTTAATTGCTGCTGCTGTGGAGATGTCACAGTAGCTGAAGCAGATCGAAACATGTATTCTATTAACAGGACTTAAGATGCCGGGCATTAAAAAAAGTGGTTGTTGTGTACAAATGGAGTCCAGCGGAAACGGGAGGACATACAGTAGACTGGTGCTACACTGTTACTGTTAATATTGAGAACATCAAAGTGTATTTGTAGGTTTAATTTTACGATTTGGCTGTTTAAAACAGTTGTATAGTGTTTGTGGCTCTACAGGAGTCATGAATGAGAAAATATCATCAGGTTTATCTTTGCCGTGGCTTTGAGACCAAGTTGCATTATGGGATGTGTAGGGCACAGCATTTTTGCATACTATGGGGACTATAAATCAGGATCTCTTGGCCTCTGCTGCATTGATATTGACCATTCTTTTTTCTTTTTTACCACAAACTTTATGGAAGTGAATTACTAAATCACTGGAAGACCCCTTTAAAAGGTCCAGTGTTTAGGATTTAGTGGCATCTAGCTGGGTATTTGCAGATTCCCTCACTTGACCCTCACCTTCCAAGAGCGAGAAACTACTACTACTACACCCCTATCTAGAGCCAGTGTTTGGTTTGTCTGTTCTGGGCTACTGTAGAAACATTATCCTATTAGTCCTATATGTTTTATTGTTGAAAATTGAATAGCTAAGATATTATATAATATAGCTAAGTTATTACATAATACCTAATTCAACAGTTTCTGTCTTTTACATGATACTAGATAAGCTGTACAAGATGGTTTTCTTAAGAAATTCCTAAGCTATTGTGTCTTGGAATGTGAAGGTTTTACAAACCACAAAACATGTCAGTGGAAGGAGAATAACTTAATTATAATGACCTGACCCTGATTTTTCAACTGTATCAGTTTTCTGATTAAATCCCTACTAGATTAGGCATTATTGAATAGGGGCTCTCTATCATAGGCTTGACATTGAGAAGGGTATGCAGTACTGAGGCAATTATAAGTTTGTTCTGCTTGCATCTGCCCTCCAGCTAAAAACACAGTGGCAAATTAATCATCTTAAAATGGCCAAAACTAAAGGTTAGCCATAATCCTCCACATCATTGTCCATATACGAGCATACAGACACACACACACACACACACACACACACAAGCTCCTCTCCTCCTTGTCTCCTCTTGTGTCCTCTGAGTGGACATAATGAAAGTTAATGAATAAATCCATAACTTATATTTTAAAAATGGGACACCCTGCACAGGCAGGAAAGGACATTTCTCTGAATATGTGCATAGACTTCAATAGGGCAAGAACACCGCCTTGGGAAGGTTCAGGGGAGCAACGAAAACAGAGGCCAAGTGAGCAGCAGTGAATACAGCTGGAAGGAGAAGGAGCATAAACACCACACTAAAAGCAGCTACCCAACCATTTTGGTGATGGCTGGAGCAAGGGTTTGATTAATTGGGATTTTCAGAAGGCTAAGATGACAGCCATCACACAGAACTCAGTTGGTCACTACCAAGAATCTATCTGATCTAGTCCACTGAAGACGTGTTTCATTTCAACCCTTTTTATGCACGAATTGAAAATGCGCATTAGAAGTATCTCCAAAAAGTTTTTTATGGTTGGCTGAGGTGGAAAAGTTAGCAGATCATCAAAAGCAAAATGCGACAAAGTGCAATGGGAACAACTTAGCGAATAAATCATGACATACATGAAGCATTCGACTTAAACCTCAACTGAAACCTCTGCTCCACCGAGGATACCAAAATGTCGGCAGACGCAGATCTGTGTTGAGTGATGGGGAGAGACTAATTTGACTGATGCTCTTTTAATTACATCATCTCATTGCGCTCTCTTCTTCTGCAATGGTTTAATGGCACCTGACTGCAGAATTTGTGCCACCAACTCTTCATCTTGAAGTGCTTCTTTTGCAGTAGATTCTTTCACCAATTAAAATTTGCACTACACTTGGATGGAAACCTGGCATGAGTCTCCAAACAGTGAAACTTGAAAGTACAGTTTGTGCTACAGTCAATGTTAATCTTCAAAAGTCTGGTGCTCATGTTGGCTGTTTGAGTTAAACTTCCTACTCTATAACTTGGTCTATGTTAGGCTATACCATAGGAGATCCAGCTAAAGGTTGCACCAATGTGGATTACGTCCCTCACAGAAGGAGGCCCCTGTATTTTGAGACAGCTAAGGATTGTTACCATACATGGTCAACACATGGATTCTACTTTGACTTGCATACTGTTTGTGTTAGCTTTTGCTCCTCAGGTGACGTGTGGTGTTTTATTTCTGCTTTACCTGTTTGTGTTTTTACTCTGGATTGCTGCTTTGAGTGACAGGCTCACTGTGCAACAGTCTTACAGTGTGAAGAAGTGCACTGTTAAGTCCTGTATGCATTGGTTGGGCAGAGGACCTTGGTGATATGAGAGGGTAAAAAGATGGGTTGGGGTGTGTGACAGATGTACAGCATCTACAGTCAATTAAGCTTCCTGCAGAGTGTGGCATCAAGTTGCATCTACCATATGTTTATATATGAACGTTGACCTATTACATAATGATTTAAGTGTTATTGTGTCCGTGTCACAGCGGGGGTGCAGACATCGAGTTTACCCCCTAAGACAGCAGAGCCCTGTTAGAAGGCCACTGTGAAAAAGTAATGTTACACACTGTGACTCTCGATCTAGCCTTGCTGCTAATTGCTGAAGACTTGGTGGACGGGGAGTGGACACCTCTTTATTGGCCCAGCCAGCAGACTTGACTGGACTCATGATATGTACATTAAGCTTTTCAGTGCACACAGCAGTAGAAAAAGGTTAAAGCCCACAGAGCTGCTTTTTAAGGGCTCAGAAGGAATCAAGGACAAGATCATTCATTCACCTCCTTCATGCAGTTCTGTTAAACTGTGCATGGGCTTTGTGCCCATTACCATGTCCTTGTTGTATGTATTAAAGCTGACAACTGTCGACATTGTGTGTCTCTATTTTATTAAAAAAATTTTTAACAAGTTCTGACCACTACAAAGATGAACTCACAAACTCACACAGCAACCATGGCCGCCATGTTGAACTGCCATGTTTCTACAATAGCCGAGAATTAATGAACCAAACACTGGCCCAACATATTGTTCTAGTCTCCCCTACATGCTTAGAAGGCTAAGCTGTATTCAAATGGGTTCAAACTGCCACTTTACCACTAGATGTCACTAAATCCTATACTATCTCAAAACATATTAATATATTATAAACAGATTTGCTGTAAAGCCATTCATAGCCTCCAGAGGATTGATCCTATTGACTTTGGTGATCCCTTGACTTTTTCTCTAACCGAGATTGACCTTAGTTTGACATGGATTTTGGGTGAAATATTTCAAAAAGTCTTGGATGGAATGCCATTAAATTTGGTACACACATTCACATCCACCTCAAGATGAACTGTAATAACGTTGGTTATCCCTTAACCTTTGATGTATCATCATCATCAGGACAACGTTTTTTCATTTGACAAACAATATCAGCAGATATCTGCAAAACTATTGACATTTCCATCAGCCTCAACTGCACTTACTGCTATTAAGCAAATGTTACCATGCTAACATGCTAAAATCTGATTGGCGACATGGTAAACATTCCACCTGCTAAACATCAAGGTTTGTCAGTGTGAGCAAGTTAGCATGCTGGCCTGTGCACAAGGTTTAAAGCACTGCTGTTCCTAAGTGAAGCCTCTCACAGCTGCTTACAAGGCTGTAGACTTTTTGTTTCACTGCTCTACTTAGAGTAGCATTTAATGCTCAGCAGGTATCGCACACTCGGCCTGTGTGCATGTGTTAGCTAGTTGATAAGAGTGGTGAGAATCAATCATACAGTCTGAGAAAGCAGCTGAGCATCCTTTTGTTGTTGTACGATGAAATGAGAAATGTGAAAGTCAAAAATAGCATTTAATGAATGATTAAAATTTTTGTAGATGAAACATTTACAAGTAAACCAAGTAATGGGGGTTTCCCCCCATAATTGTATTTGTCAGACTGGAGATACATGATTTCTAAGAATTTCAGTCGTTTTTATGGAGCTGTAGTCAGATGAAAAAAGGATTCTGCATAAAAAAACACAACAACAAAAAAAAAGTTCAGATCAGTATCAATCATCCAAACATGTTTCCTGGATTTTACATCAACCGGAGAGTGGAGAGTTTTTTTCAAAGAGTTGGAATCCCACATCAGAGATTTTGATCTGTATTCAATGCGGCCCTGAGATCGAAGCATTTGCTGTCCTGGTGTAAGCAACGGAGATTTACGACGGGTGTATTTGTTGGCCCGGCCTAATCCGTAGGCTTTCCTCAGAATGGGAGCTTGTCAGATAGACCGACAGTCAGAGAGACTTTTCTCAAGAAGGCTTGCTTGTCAAATTGCAGGCACACAATCAGGCATTTGCACACACTCTTACACACTTGCATTCTTTCCCCAGCAAGGGGTCACATACCCAATCAGGTACACACAAACATAATACACACACATAGCAGTGTACTAGTTTGATATGGCGCTCAGGGTGTGATGACAGTATCAGGTCCTTGTGTGATTGAGGTGACGGAGGCAGAGACAGGATGGGGGCTGTCATCAGTGAGTGACAGGAAGCTGAGGTGGAGAAGGTGGGGGGAGTGACAGCTGAGTTCATGGCATGCAGTCTATCCCTCTGTCTGTCTATGTGTTTGTCTCACCTTCTCTCTCTCTCTCTCGGTCTCTCTATCCATCTTGTCTCTTTTTCATGCCTGCCAGTCTGTTTCAACCTTTCTGTCTTCTTTGTCCTGTCTGTCCATCTCTGTCTCTCTCTCAGTTTCAAATACTTTGAGTTTTTTCTTTCTTTCCCCCGGATGATGGGTGGATGAATTTTGCCCTTTCTTCCCTGTGTCAGACACTGCATCAAGAAAAACAATAGGAGACCCATAAATAGGGTTTAGAGAACATGCACCCAATTTACTTTGACAGTGGGGGAGGTGTGTTTGTGTGTGTGTGCATGTGGATGTACGCGTGTGCGCCGGTGTAAGTCACTTTGACAGCTGCTGCAAATGAGGCAATATTGCAGGTATTGACTGACATGGTCGGCCCCAGGCCCTCTGCCCACTGAAAAAGAGTGGTCGTCATAAATCACAAGTTGTATTAGCAATTGATGCTCCAGCTGGAGATGCAGAGACTCAAAATCTTAATCTAACATTATTTTACCAATGATGTGAACTTCTAAAACTGTTCGGTGTAGCTAATTGAAAAGCTTGGGTCATGCTTTAATAAGAAACCGTTAAAAAATTAGTGCTCATAATTAAATTTACGACTAGAAGTGTGAAAAATCCCACAAGTGGCATTCTTAATAAAGCAATAATCAGATCAGAGCTACAAACACCCCCCAACCCTTCCCTTGCATTTTTGGATTATCTCAAGGGAACCAGTTTATACCGCATTTTAACGCCTTACTCAGTGAGGATCTGCACAGGTGTCAAGATCACACCTTTTTTGCCGTCGTGGGCATGAGCATGGGCAAGAGTCAATTCAGATCAGTCAGTGGTTAGACACATCAACACTCAATGCCTGCGTGCCTTATCAGTTTGTCATCAGTGCTCATGGAAAATAATTTCCTACCAATCAAGCTTGTTTATCTATTGAACACTACATAAATAATAAAAGTAAGCAAAAGCTACAAGTATTAGTTTCTGAATTTCTTTAATATCGAGAAGTTGTTCAGGGGTATGTTTGAAACAGTGAAAATCAGGGAGTATGAAATTCTCTGCAGAGGTCATGGGCCGCCTTTTACATGTGCTGGAATTTATAAAATAAAAATAAAAATAACACTAGTAACTCAAAAAGGGGTACCTATTCATGCATGGAAAGTCATAAAATAGCACTGAATTTACATTATGGACACCGTGGGAAACCTGGTTATCATGAAATTTTTGCTTCAACTATCAATTTTCACACCTTAGCTGCTAATTTTCACACGGCCCCCGCAATCTCAGATTCTGAAACAACTATTCATCAGCGCACTGCGGACCTGCATGGAAACTCTGACCGTACATTCATGCCAAGCACGTCACGTCAGGCCGGCTCCTCTCAGGTATCCCAGCAGCACATACTATTCTTAGGTCTGTCATTTTTGCCCGCTTTGCTTCCTCTCTTGTTCGGAACAAAGACTGTGAGATGAGGGTCATCTTTTCTGACAGCAAGGGCGATCAGCCCCTGTGAGGTTGTCGTACTCTGCTGGCTTTTACAGTGCGCCGCTTTCACTGACCCCTTTGCTTGGGTGTGCGATCCCGTGCACTTTATGCCTGTCTGTGCGAGAGAGGGAGGTTGTTAAAATCCTGATCTTTCCACGCCGCCCAGCTTCAACCTCTGCTGTGCTTGCGTGCATGTGCAGAGGAGGTGGCATTGTCACAGCCCTGCCCTTTTAACATCTCTCCGCTTAGACTACTTTTGGCTTTTTTTGTGCCCGCGGTGTAAACGTCCCACATTAGCAGATCTGGAATCCTCTGACAGGGTGGGTTCTGACCTTTGGATATAAATAACACTCTCTATTTGACTTGTGAACAGAACGGATGCACGGTTCTCCAAGCGACTGTTGGTGGCCGGGCTAATTGCTTTTGTGTGCTTGTCTCGTCGGCTGCCAAGTTGCACTCTGCTGAGCCACGGACTTGGCCTGCGCATGAGAGAGAGTTGGACAACAGGGCTCTAAAATATGCCAACATCCATTTGACTGCTTGGCAGTAATACAAAGGGGATGGAGAAGGGAGGGAGAGAATGAAAAAAAATGAGACAGATAAAGGTGAAGCGTTGGTGAATGAGAAAACTGTCAGTGACCAGAGAGAGACGCAGAATAGTGAAAAATAGTAGACACAGTGGAGAGTGGATAATATCCCCCTCATATGTTTTAGCTTTATTTTGGATCCTGATAGCCCATGACCGAACAGGCGCTCCTCTGCTGTGTAGAAATGTACGTAAAAATCAATACCTATTGACTTGCCATTAAATTTATTCCCCTTTCCCCTAAACTATTTTCCCTCGTCCTCCCCCCCTTTCTAATTCCTAATGATTGCCTTTCTGCTCAGTGGGGAATCTTCCGAAGCCTCGAAATTTCCTCCCTGCTTGGTTTGCATCAACTCCACAGCAGCTCATGAACCCGCCTGTCATCCAAATCAGGCAGGAGATGAGTGACAGCATATCAAATCCCAATCTTTTAACTGGTTCTGGTTGGAAGAAGAAGAGAAAAGCTGATGAAAAGGGAAATCTCCCCCAAGGCTGTCTGTGGAGTCAAAAATCTTGGCACGTCGGCAGAGGTTGATTTGTGTGTGTATTTTCTCAGAGGCTTGTATAATGGCTTTGACACTGAGCCTTCTCATTGTGACCATCAGTAGTAAGCCTCCGTGTTAGGTCACCTACCATATTTCCTCTCTGGCAGTAGTATTAAAAGTGTCAGTCTGCGAGCACCAACCAAGGAGCGGTGATGTCCTCCCCGACATTTCAGCTTGACAGTAAACACTCTATGTGTTGCATCCATTTCTAAGTTTCAAGCTTCGTCGATGAAGATGTTCTCTTATGGGATAGATCTATACAGTTTCTGTTGTGAAAACAAGCTTGATGGCTTGAAGCTACAAAGAAAAAAATGCAACTATAAATCATACGAGTGTACTGTAATCTCTACTGACAGTCTGCAGTTGTGATGATCAGTGATTGACTGTGCCGCATTGTGGTTTCTTCTTCTGAACTGCTGAACATCTAAAAGATCTTTTGATTGTGGCGTTGCAGAGACGAATCTTTCCATCCATCCAAATTAATTTGGCTATGGAGCTGTGCATTTGTGAAACTCCCAAAAGCTGATAGCAGAGAAAATGTGTGACTCTTTCAAACTATTTCTCTTTGGCGTGGAGCAAAACTTTGTCATCAATCGTTTTTTTTAATGGTTGATGGGTGCACCATGCCATGGAGAAATTAAATCTATATGTCTAAGACAATGGTAACTTCAAGAAAAGATTATGGCAAGAGACAAAGCAACAATGATTTTGTTCACAAATTTGACAAGCTAACACGCATACCCATTTGATCCCCAAAGCCTTTCCGTCAAAGTATTTCTGATTAAATACATCTTTTAGGAATCGGATAGTGTGAGTACTGCTGAATGAACCGCTAACCAGAAGCCAGGATCAACATGAGAGAGTGGATGTCAATTACTAAATCATACATTGTAAGAGAGCACTGTAGCAGAGTGATTTGTTGGCTTGAGGGCTCAATCTCTCTAATAAAGCACTGGCTTTTCCCCATTGTCTGGCACATCATTACTCCCTCCATCCACTGTCATTATTGTCAGTGGTCAGATCTTTCCTTTGTGAAGCACTATGACCACATGCATGGAATACTTGTGCGCTTAGTGCGGCTTAAAGTTTGCAGATGACACCAAAGTTATGTGCCAATTTGCAGACTGTAATCAATCAGCCTGCACGGTGCGAGGCGAGGGGTGCGGACAACAATCTGTCTCTTTTGACAAGACAAAAGAGCTGAAAGTTGGCACAAAGAAGCTACAAAGTGTCCACACCATGTGCTTGATTAGCTTGCGTACGAGAGAGTCGGCAAGTTCAAGTTTCTCAAAAGCCTGCATCAACAAGGACCATCATTCTTTTTGCAAGAAAACAGTCCTTGCATTAAAGTAGATGCATAATGGAGAGGATGGTTTGTTGCACTGCAGCTTTGTGTGGGCTCCGGTGGCCTCTGATTCCACTGCCTTGCAATAGATAGTGCACATGGCCGACTACATTACTCTTGCTAATTCCCACCTGTACAGAAGATTTACAAGAAGCAGTGTGGGAGGAAGGCAACACCAGCAATGTAACCCGCCCAAACCACAAACTGTTTTGTCCCTTGCTGCCTAGCAAATGGCACTGCAGTATTTCGACACTGGAGCAGATTTTACCCTGAAGCCACAAGACTGCTGAAGAAGAATCTCATAAATACACCCAAGTGAACTTCACTAAACACTGAACAACCACTGCCCCCACGAACACAAACACTACAGCCCACCCACACTTTTAAAGTGGGCAGTGACATTTGTAATGCAATACTGACCTATCCACACACTTCATTATATGTCTTTTTTTGGAGCTGTTACAACTGTAATGCATGAATTCCGCACAGGTCAAATTAAACATATCCTGGACTCATGGGTGCAGGATTGTGTGCGAAGATGCCACCATATGGCAGCTGCTGTCTGCATTTTTTGAGAGAGGAGGGTGGTAGCGCAGTAGTAGTAATGATGGAATTGCTGATATTTTTCCCTCTTGGAAATTAACAAAGAAAAACCCAGCAGGAAATAATCATTTAAAGACAGAGGAACAAAGGCAGAACGAGAGTACATACTGATTTCTGAGCAAAAGAGCAAGGATGTATCTTAATTTCAGATTGACTTTGTGTGGAATGCACCATTATAATAGTATGTATACTTGAGAACAGGAACGTTGAATTTAATAGCATTTAACTGCCACCGATAAAGTGTCTGCAGGAAAAAAAGAGTGAAAATTGCAGATGAAATAACTTTTCTTGCTTGCTGGTCATGCATATCCTGAAAAACTGCTGTGTAGGTTCGACTGGAACTGAAAATACTGGTACTGGATGACACTGGCTAGGCCCGGTTTCAGGCGCTTGGTGTTCCGGTTTTTTACAGTATCCTCTCTAATAAAACAGCTCTTACAGGAAGTCTCAAGTTCATACTAACCTGATTAGCATGCTTACAAGCACACAGGGTACATGCCCAACAATGAGAAGCTCATTTGTATCGGAAGTCACCACACTCAGGTCTATTAAATGATTTATTAACAAAAGTGAAAAACATCCGATGAAAAAAGATATTAAGTTTGAAAGCCTGGCACACAGAGACAATAGGGACACATATTATAGTGGAGAATTTGGAGAATGTGCGGCTGATAAACAGTTTTTATTCTCTTCTATTTAGTGCTCTGCAGGGAGTGACAGGGACGATGTGAACTAAGGGCAGAGATACGGAGTGATGGCTCATATTAACTTATGACATGCTGGGAAGGTTACTTTTAAAATGTAATAGGTTACAGACATGTATTACACTTCAATCGTTACTTTTTACGTTATTTAACTACTCCCTGTTCAGGATCTCTATCTCTGGCTTCAAATATTGTGCCAGTGTTGGAGTTGAAGGAAGCTTTATCCTCCTCATCAAAAGGCGATTGTTGCACATATGTGATTGATTAGCAATTGTAATGCGATTAATGCCAAGCAACAATCTGTTGTTTTGTACGTGTTACACCCAACACTGGGACTGAAATTTATATTTTAACTCAAGAACTGTAACAGATTTAGATTTATTTTGTAATTTAATTACATTACATGCAACTATTAACCGTTTCAGTTCAACAAATGAGCCCTATTGTTGAATCACTTTTCTTCAGCCCTCTGCCATGGAAGAATATGCAGGTTTTCCATCCAAACATACTGTACAAAGGCTGATTCCACTAATTAGTTCTCTCCTTTCTGGTTGAAAGTGTTAATCAGTGAAATCAGCTGCTGTACAGTTTGGTTGGAAGGAAAAACCGTCATAATCTTCCATGGCAATGGACACACGTTGGTTTTAGAAAGCAACATGGGACCGTGTTGGCCACAGGCACTAATGTGTCAGTGTTGCACTCTTCTTAGTAAATCCACAGTGAGTCACAGATTGGGGTGTGACAAGAAGGGAGATATGCTTGAAAATAAGAACCCATACAGAGCAGAGAAAGAAGAAAAAGAAAAGCTATTGTTTTTCTAGTTTAGAGGTTTAGATTGTCAGCCATTTTAAGTACATTTAATTATTACAACATTTAAGACATCTCAGAAACTAAAACAGCCATTTCCGGCATCATTTATTTTCATTTACACACAATCTGAATTGTAACTTGAAATTGTAAATTAATATTAACACTTAATGATCGAGGGTATGCAAGAGAAAAACAGGGTTTTGAATGATATTCAGCCTTTGTAAATTAAAGTTACCCTGTTAAATTTTTTAACATTCCCTTTGGAACAGTGTTTTTTAAAATAGGGCTCTGTTTTGTTTGCCTCTTGTGCACATGCACAAACACGCCCATGCTAGCAGGTGGCATGATACACGGTCCTGCAAACGGTTTCACACTAATTGGAAGATCTGAACTGCCAACAACAACGAGGAACAAGAAGACCGCTGGCAAGCAAACGGATGTAAACAATGTAGGTTTGAAATTTTTTCGATAATCAGGTCTGCAAATGTTTTATGAGCAAGAAAATGCCTTCAACACATTTATAAGACCTTTTGGTGAGAAACAGTGAATTTAAAAATAACTTTGTTTACAAAAAAAGAAAAAAAAATCCACATGGGGTACCTTTAATACATTGGAGTTGCTATAACAAGCAGTGGGAAAGTAGACATAAAAATATATGATCGGACACATCATGTCCACAGATATGACATGTACCACAATTACAGAATCAGCCAGCAGCAGTTTTCTGCCCTGCATGATTCAGTGTGGGTTTACCCTTTAACACAGATGCTGCAGCAATAATAAATGCCATATGATCCAATCCATCATTGTTACACGACATTTCAGCACTTTATAATGGTTAACAAGGTCTGATATCATGCCAAGGTCTGGGAGAAAGACTTGCCCATGTGATAGGATAGATAGATAGGATAAGAAAATTTATAGTGTCCTGCTTAGTTTGTAGAATTCTATAGAATATTGGACCATCAGAGATTGTTCATTTATTGAGCTTCTTTTTAAAGGTTTGGCCGTGCACTCTACTGCCCACCCACACACACACACACACACCCACCCACACACCAGCTTCTCTTTCCCCTGCAGAATCTGCTTCGACAAGATAAGTGTGGGACTCGTAATTGTGCGAGGGCCCTCATCTCTCCGCATTGGCTAATAATGGTGCTGTGAAAGCCTTGTGCTCATTACGCTAGCCTTTGTTGTTTTTATTGCACAGCTCGGTTGATTATTTTTTTCATGAGAATTCAGAAGGTTTAATACTCTTCCCTCGTTCGGTAAACAGTGCTGCCACCGTGGTGAGCAAACTGCTGCAAAATAAAACAATAAATAAATGGATGATTAAAAAACAATCCCATTTCTTAGAAATCAGGGAATTATATATGGGGTTCTGTAAAACACCTTCCATATTTGCATACTTGGCATAAAAGCACTTGCGATAGCAGTTCTGGTGCTGATAGAGGGACCTTCAGACTGCTTTCTAACTTGAGTGAACACTCCAAGTGGTGCTCACAGTATTAATGGCAATGGCCCGGACCAATTCAACCGCAGCAGTGTGTGTAGGCAGAGAAACAGAGATAAACTCTCCACATTCATTTTCCTTGCATGGCAAATACTTAGTCAATAGCTAGTGCTGGAGCTGTGTGTATGCTTTGATTTCCCATTATCTTTTTGAAAAATATGAGATTACTTGCGACCTCGGGTTTAGCAGCCTGTCATCTGGAGATGCAGACTCAGACACAGTCCAAAGTCATTCCTTAGAAGTCAACCTTCTTAGAGTTGTTTTAGATTGCTGGAGCAGTGGACTGAAAACTTTGCAACTAATAATTCACAGATAAAGCATTATGCCTTAAATTCCTCCGCTCACTGCCTCTCATTTGCATATACAAAATGAAAACAGACCATGTATACCTCTTTGAATTACAGAGTCAGTACACTGGAAACATCACAGCCCCATTTAGTTATGTCCACTTATTCTCCGAAACTCAAAGTGTCAGCGTGAACTCAACTGTGTAAGTTTTCAAAAAATAACACAATCCTTTGTCTCGACTATTTGAAAATGTTGTCAGCGTTTATTCAGCTCAGGGTTGTACATGCTGTTATATAATGCCAAAGAAAAGTCATGTATAATTCTATTCTATTCTCTTTTATAGGAAATGCAGGCATATGTTCACAGCCGGGTGCATGAGTTATAGTACAGGGCTCAAAACCAACTTTTTCAACACCTTCCCAAAGCTCACAGGGAGGCAGCCGCACTGACAATGCTACCCACAGACATATCTGCAGACATTTTCTGTTCATCAGCTTCATGACTGAAGATATCGCCTGATGCCGGTTATCTCAAAATGCCAGATATTCGGCCCGTTTAGTCGGTCTATCACTAGAAGAAAATATGGTAACCATGAAACTCCCCAAAAAGGTTAAAAGCCCTATCTAGAGCCAGTGTTTGGTTTGTCCATTCTGGGTTACTGTAGAAACATGGCGGTTAAATATCAAACAATATTCAAACGTAGATGAATATTATATCCCATTTCTGCCAATACAGATCATCCAGAAAGGCTAATTGTGGGTTTTTGGCATCCAAAAAACAGGCAAAGTTTAGCATAGAGACCTTTTTTTCTATATTGTGACCATAACAGTAGATGTCTCAAACTTATATTCTACCAAAGAACTCCTATTGATCATGCTTATAATAAGAAAGGAAAAACTCTACTCAATAATTGTGCATATCACAAAGCAACACTGACACTGACATATGTTACAGCTTTTGACCATGTCCATTGTCCTTTACAGTGCTGATGCAAATGGTAGCATTTTGAGCATCTTCAATAGTGTCTGTGTCAAGGAGTTCTTTCAGCATCATTACTGTAATCACCAAGGAGCATTTTCTTGCCAGGAACCATTCAGACTGAGCCTACGACTGTATTTTTCTTCATTTCTGATGAGGAGGAGGAATTTTCCAGAATAGAATTTTCAACCACAGGATAAAGCAAGGTTGTTTTTGAACATATGGGACCTGATGTCATGATAAAAGGGCAGATTAAAGTGCAAGACAATGAAGCAAGGACATCATGACAAAGTCTGGTCAGCTTGTGCACCTTAAAAAGGACTCCGTGTAATACATCACGAGCAATGAATTTAGTTGAACATAAGTCATCTAAAATATACATGCAACCACTTATGTGTTCGAAACCATGCTTCCATCACAGTTACTGAGGAGGAAGCTTTACACTGGACATTAAGCACATCAATAAATGCCTAATTAACAAGCCTCCTAGGTTGCTTACTGACCTTGTGGTTCCCTGTCAGGGTTTCTGGACCACACAGGGTGTAAATCCTTAGTTAGACAGATGGCTTTTTCCATTCGGGAGTTCATATAGACCAATATAGATCAAAAAGGACCATGGCTAGGATAATCTGGGGATCAGTCATGTCATATTTAATTTTTTGGGATTTGTACTGTTTTGTATGTATTTTCTTATTGAGTTTTGAGTATTTAAAGACCCATTTAAGGATGGGCATTGCTAACTAGCTGAAGCAATAAATGTGGCATTAAGACACCACTAGGGGTGTTTTACAGGAGACATTTGGTTCACTTCTGTGAAGAAAAGTAATTGTAAGGTAAATTGTCTAATAGAACAATGGCCAAATGTAAGCCTTGTAAATCTGTATGATTAAAAAAAAAAAAAAAAACGTAATACAGACAGCTCATTGTATAAAATGTTTCCTAAACAGAAAACAATTAGCTCAATTTGTCTAAAATACATTGTCTCACATTTTAAACTAACAAAGACTGAAGAAGACCATTATGTTGCTTTCAACCAAAAATGGTACTTCCGCCCAATGTTTTGTGAAAAGAGTTCTTAACTTATGGTATTAATCCGCCATTGTTGTTTTCGAGCAAACAGGCACTTGTTTACACATGTTAAACCACACCTGTAGCTCATGCCATAGCTGTCAGTAGTTTCTCATAATATGCTGATGATTTTGTAATTTTGCGAGTCCAGTTGCCTTGTGGGGTTTAATCCTTGTGTTCATACAACAACAACAACAACTGAAGAGCATGTCTGTAATGTCCAAGTTGTGAAACATTAATAATTTATAACAGTTGTTATTTACTGCTCGAGGAAAGGCTATCCAAACCACCAGATGCAATCGTATTCACAACTGAAAGTTAGACGAGGCTTTTAAAAGTAAATATAAAATGTTGTAACATACTGTAAAACATGTTGGAGCTGCCATTGACAGGGTTCACATTTAAGGAACTCAACTATCCCTTTCTGTACCCTCCAATTTTGGATTAGTAAATTTAAATTTGTGTGAACATTAATAATTGAGGCTTTCCAGTGACTTTTTATGGTTTAAAATTTAAACAGGTAATTTAAAACAGATTATATTAGGAAAGGAGTACAATAAGTCTGTGTAACAGCCACGTTTAGAAAAGGATGTTGTCAGAAATTGAACCGCACTGAAGCGTGCACAGGCTTTGGTTCTTTTCGATGACAGCACAGCTATTAATTTATGCCAAATTGTCGGAGTAGAAACAGGAATAGAGAATAAAAAAAGAAAATACACCAATGCACAAACTCAAGTGCATTTGATTATTTTTTTTATTTATGTCCAACCCACCACCACCATCATCTCTGCACTTCCAAATCCGTCCCAAACGTCAACCCTTCTCCCGCCTCCTGCTGCCCTCACCTTCCACATTCCGGGAGAATGAGAACTACTAAGAAGTAAAGTAAGCTCAAGAATACTTAAATGATTGGATTATATAAGAAACGAGTGTGCCAAAGGTAAGGACAAGAAGCACCTAAGCATTATCCCTACTCCATAAACGCTGCCAGCAATCTCCTCTTATGAGTTCTTGTTATGCACAGGAGAATAATAAGGCCGTCTCTTCTCATCCCCGAGAACAATAATGAGTTCTCTGTGAAACAGTCGTCGCGGTTCAGTTGCTGCACCTTTTGATTCTGATGGCTCTCTCTTTTTCTTCTGGTCTGAGACTTTCTTTCTCTCCCTCTATCATTTTTCTATCTCTTTCTTGCTTTCTGTCCCACTCTGCAGCGAGGAGGAAACTCCTCTCTGGGCATCAATCCCCTGCAAATACGATTAAAGCACTGAGTCATCATTTGGACCACAGGGCATAGTTACCAAAGTAGCAAGGCCGTGTGTGTCAGAGTGTGTGTGTGTGTGTGTCTGTTTGTCTATCTGTGACATGTGAGAGGGTTCAAAGCTGTGGATCCAGAGAAGACTCTATTCCTCTATCCAGGAACAAAATGGGCAACCCCATTCCTCTCATCTCTGTCTCTTTGAGATTCAGTGGGGGGGGGTAAGGCGTGACCAATCGCACCCAGATATCCTCACCCCTCCAACCTCTCCTCTTCCCACCAACCCTCCCTCTCTTCTCCCCTACCCCTAAGGCTCAAAATGTAATTGCGGCTGCTTTTTTGCAGAACCTTGCTGGCGTCACTTCGGAGGGTATTTTTTTCTACTTTTTCTTTGGCCCACATTATGACAGGAGTAGGAAGACAAAGTAAAGAGTGGCAGATGGAAACCCAGGGGTCTAAAAGGGGCGTGATGCTTCTCAGAATGTCAAGTTGAAGTTCTCAAAAGAGGCCTACAGTACTTTGGAGCTACTTAAATGTGGACCTCTTTTGCTGCCTGTCAGATGTACAGAATGAAATGTCACTACAACTGACATCGTTGAGATCATTGTGTTCTTGATTACTAAGATCAGAAGACTGAGAAAAAGAGAGCCCTGCTGTTGACTGCAACAGTCAGCGACAGACTTGTCACCGCGATGCTCCAATCAGAGCACAAAACCACATTATTGGTGACATATCATTTTGTCTCAGCTTGGACTGCTGGTAAACAGTACACAATAGAGATTTTACCATGGCTGACTGTCATCCGAATGAAAACAGCCACATAACTTGTACTCTGCTTTTTTTGACGCAGTTTGTTTTGACAGGTAACACAAATTAGCATTCACACCAGCAACAAGCTCACACACATTCAAATCCATGCACAAACCCGAGTACACACATGGCACAACTCCACAACACGATTTATTGTATTCTTGCATTGAGTGATGATTGGAGGCAGGAAATATATCTGCTCCGACTGCCTCGCCAAGCACATTTGAAGATGTTTGTCGATGTATGTGTGCTCTTTTTTTACTGTGAGTCAGTACACTGCACACTTTGTCCTGTTGTGTGAACTTGGAGGACAATCGCTAGAACAAACGCTCTGAATCAAGTTCATTTGTCTTGTACAGATAGTGTGTGTTTGCTCTTCGCCCCGGATCAAGAGCTGTACCTCTGTTTCTGTGCGTGTGTGTACATCTGAGACAGACAGAGAGCCTTTTGTGCATGCAATGAGTACATCTTCAGCCTGTGCACTACCTACTGTACTGTACCTCACTATTGTTCTGTACTGCACGAGCAAAAACTATTGATGAAAGCTCCTGTGAATCCATTCTGATGTGGCTGCAGCTGGAGGCGGTAATGAGGAGATTGGCTTTGTTCAAACTTCGAACGACAAAACAATCAAATGTTGATGTTGCTCTGCTAAGCCACTCCTCCCAGGACAACTGGATAGAAGCTGCCAAAGTTTGCGAATAAATTATTCACCAAGCAGCTCAAGCCCAGAGGAGGTTTTGGAAGAAGGGAGGGGCGATGATTGATCATGTCAATCCTCATGGCTGCAAAGAAGTCAAGAAGATCCGGCCTGCTGGGCTGCCGCCTGCACTCCTGAAGCTGAACTCATCTTTTTGGTCCGTTTTAATTATGAATGACATTTGCTGAGCTGTGGAGCTGCTTGGTATCTGCCAGAAGAAGATGGAGGTTGTTCTTAGCAGGCGAAATCAATCATTCAATCAGTCATCTATGTACCCGTGCAATTTTGTTTTGCGTAGGGGGAAACTGGGAGTCATTTCTGTCTTGCTTGGAATATTTATTCCAAGAAACTTTCATTTTGAATAAGAGTGGCTGTGTGAGATGACTAGTTTTTTAGTCTGCATGCAAACAGTCCCTTCCCAATAATCCAAGCTGCAAACCTGCATATAAACACAGTTGGCACCACTCCTGGGCCATCTTCCCTGCCAGAAGCTTGAGGACAGAGGGCCAGCCGGTGACGATTAGACAAAGTGACACGTTATATAAATATATATTTATAGAAGCTGGGCAAAAGTAGAGCTTATCAATAATGCATATATAATTCATTAGGGCAATCAACTCATTCTCCCCTTCACCACAAGCCAAAGCCGCACAGATAACATCTCCTTTGGCTGGAGTCTGTTTAATTGATGGGTGATGTGACCACTGAGATCAAGAGAGGAAGGAAGCAGGAAGCAGGGGGGAGGATGGATTGGAAGGTGGAGATAAAGATAAGGGGATGTGTGTGGGTGCATGTGTGCTGACTCAAGCTCGGTTTTAGTGTGGCATTAAGACTTTACTGTTTATGGATTTTTACAGCAGGACTGTACTACAATCTGTAAATCCAGCATCACAACTGAGGCGATGGTGCAGTAAAATGTGTGTCTAAGACTTTTAAAGGACAACTATGCTGTCTCAAATCGTAAAGACAGGACAAACTTTGCCTAGAACTTTAACCAAACAGCTTTAACTCAACGGTGGCATGAATTGACACAACACAGCAAACCAGATTATGTGGCAGTAGCACAGATTAGACATGCGCTTTTGACTTGTTCATGCTAAAAGGTTTAGATAAATGGCGTAATTAAGGTAAAGATACAAAAACAAATAAAGTTACAAAGGTACTCCAGCGATTTAGTATAACACTTCAATTGGGGGACTGCCAAGAGACTGATTTAAAAGGTCAAATCAAAGCAGCAGAGACTGAGAAGACCTGACTTTTTATTTCAGAGTATGGGTCAAGCTCCAAAATACTACATCCTACATTTCCCATGATGTGACTAAATCAATGTCTTTTCATTAGACACCCCCTGACTGGCAAATGTCCATGTCTTCCACAATCTGAGCCCCAGTTCAGAACTTTCAAGAATGAACTCCCATGCTTAAATTCATGGCTACAACTAATAATTACTTTTAATTTTGACTAATCTGTTAATTACTATTTTGCTGATAAATCTATTAATCGTTTAGTCAATCACACTTTATGATTTAGAGCGTAAGGCGTCATCTGTAAATAGCTTGTTTTGTCTAATCTAAAGTCTCAGAATTCATTCTCGACTTACAATGAGATAAAACAGATAAAAAGAGGAAAATCCTCACATTCTACCAGCTGGAACCACTGAGTGTTTGTTCCTTTTTTTGCTTGATTGGTTACTTAAAAGCTTATCAAAGTTGTTAAATAAAAGAACAGTTTGTTAAAAGAACAGTTCAACATTTTGGGAAATGTGCTTATTACTTTTCTTGCAGAGGTTTGGATGAGAAGATTGATATCACTCTCATGTCTGAACTCTAAATATGTCACTAAAACAATCAATTAGCTTAGCTTAGCTTAGCTTAGCTTAGTTTAGCATGAAGACTGGAANNTTTGTTTAATCTGTACAAAAACCGGTGCCCATCCACTAAATATTGAAATATTTCCATGAAGGGTTTTTGCTAAATGAGAAAGACTTTGGCTAAATTAATATGCATACCTTTAATTAATGTTGCAGAATTTCAAGACATCAGACTGACAACTCAACAGAGAATCCAGCCCACTAGTAACATAGCGAAGCTCCTTTATTTTTGATCCATTTTTATATTCAGTCTGGTCTGCCTTTGTTTGCTTCTATTTTCATGCACAATGGCAGTCCTCCAGCCTGTCCACCATGAGCGAGACATTAATATTGCCACCAGTGTCCATCAAAAGAAAGCGAGACTAAATCTGTGTTTGCTAGTTTTTTTTTTTTACTGAAGTCATTTTCATATCTTAGCAAAACTGACACTTGAGGAAAAAAAAACACCTTTGCAGTAAAGCCCTGCTTTATTTTTTATGTTGCAGGAGAGAGTCTATTGCTTGAAGATTGCAGCAGATCCCCCAAGGGCCTAATTATGGCTATCAAAGCAAAACTAATGGGCAAGGTATCAAACAGCAAATGCTCAATCAAGGCCATATGCTTAGTGTGAAGGTCAAAATTTCCTGTCATGTAACATCTCATCATTCTGAAGCCAAAGCATGTATGATGAAGAACACAATAACATGTTATCTGTTGTCTGTGGTGTGTGTGTGTGTCTCTGTTCTGATTGCATGATTCTCATTCATGCACACACACACGCAGTTGCGCACGCACAGCGCAACCACATCCCAATCCACCCGACCGCAGCTGTCTCCACCCCACTGCATCTAGAGCAGGACAATTAGTAATCCATCACCGCTGTTTACAGTCTGGGTGGTGGCGGTCTGGAGAGGGAGAGAAAAGGGAGGCATAGGGAGAGAGGTGCAGAATGTGTTAAAGGAGAGCGAGGGGGGGTGAGGAGGGATCAAAAAGCAATGTGAGGGACAGAAAAATAGAGTAAACAGGGTAAGAGGACGGTGGGAAAAACAAAGTGTTTTTATACCTGGCCAGCAACTTTCTTAACTGTGGTGTGTCTGTGAGTGTGTGAGAGTCTTGTATGCCTGTTTTGAATCATTGCAGTACACGGGCAGAGTACACAGAGACGATTACGAGTCGCTGCTGCGTTAGGATGCCAAATCAGGAATCTGTGCAGGCGAACATGCAATGCCCTGCATGCATATTAATGCGCGTGGGTGCGCACGTAGGCGTGTGTGATGTATGTGTGTCTTGGGGGGGGGGGGGAGGAGGAGGGGAGTGTGAGCTGTGGCAGGGAGAAGAAGGAAAATGAAATATAGGGAAAAAGGATAGAGGGAATGAGGATGGATTGAAAAGGGGAGGCCCACTAGATGGCACTGTTGTGTGGTGAATTTCATTCCTCTCTCCTCCCTTTTCTAGGTCTCTGTTTCTATCTCATGTTGTTTCCTCCCTCCATTGCGATTCCCTCTCTCCTTCTTTTTACCTCCCTCCCCTGCTCTCTTTTTCACTCTCCACCTCTTTCTATGTGCAGCATGTATGATAGAGCCAGTTATACAGCTGGGAATTGAACACACAGAACTGTATGGCTCCCTGAATCGAAGCTAAGGTGCTTGAGAAGCCCGGACAGCTTATCCAAGGACAGTGTCTGTTTGTTTAATTGACTGCCACCCTCACACACACACACACTAAGATGCACCTACTCACACTCACAAATTTGTACGTGCATAAACATTTCGTGAATAATCAGACACACGGAGCCCCGCACACATCTGTACGAAAGACTGGAGCTGGCCTATTTTCCTGGCAGCAGAAAAGGTGAAAGACAGAGGATGATGAGTGCATAAATAATACTTACTAAATCAGAGAGGAGGTACAAATTCTGCCAGGTTGAGATACGTTGAGAGACGGATGCAGGAGTGTGGGCGAGCTGTCACCATAGAGTGGAAGTCAAGCGTAGGTGAGTGGTGAGTGCAGAGGGTGGGGATAAAGGGCGATGGATCAGTAATGTCAGAATTAACTGTTTTCTTGAGGTGCTGTGAGCACATTAACTTCATGGATGCCGATGATAATCAGCCCCCCACGCACTTCTTGATGGTGATTCTGAAGCCAGGTCTGTATATAGCACAAAGGGCATCAATTAACAGCAGCCATTTTAGACTCAAGCAGCGGCTATAGCAAACAAGCAGATCATGAGTTGCTTAAGAGGAAAGATTGGCAGAGCTACAGAGAGCCACAGCCATAACATATTCACACATTAATAATTCGGACAATTAGATATATTTCAAACTGAGCTCCAATCAGATAATGGGCCGCGCTACTCGACATTAAGCTGTGTGGGTTCTCTGCTGGTCACAAGTTAGCTGAATGGTAGCATCCAATTAAAAGGCATCCACTGATGATGCTGGGTTAAATCAGTCAGTTCAACTGTAATTTTGATGATAGGTTTTATGAATTATAATTATATTAAATTAAAACTGCCCTTGTGCTAAATTGCTTAATTATCTGGCATCTCTTGTGAAAATCTTGTCTTGTAGTATCAAGTCACATCAACACAAATACTTTAATTTACTAAAATGATGAAGTTAGACCTGCCAATACCAATTATAGGTTGTTTTTTAGCTCCTAGTGCAGTGGCTCTAGGGATGGCAATGTTGGATGGGTCAGCCATCACTTTGGTCCTGACTGAAATATCTCAACAACTACAAGATAGATTGCCATGCAGTTTTGTACATTCATGGAATGTAAAATGTAATGTAAAATTAGGCTATTTAATGATATATCTGTTACGAATCATGCATTCGATCTATCTCTGAGAGACATCGCATCTAGGCCAACCTCATGGACAGAGAGGGAGCGCTACAGATCAAAATACGGGTACAACGAAAACAAGCGTACTCAACAACACGGTGCAGGAAGAAGTAGTTATCCAACAGCGAGAAATGGACTCCACGTAACAATATTGTCAACTTGGATTCATTTTTATGAAAAAAAATGTAGATTGATTGGACACTAAAGGAATATAAATAGAGAGTATTGGACACATAATTGGACTTTATGAGCTTTATGTTGGCGTTTACCATGCCAGTACATCTTAATGAAGTTCACTTTGACGCTCATGGTTTTCATAAATTGAATGATTAAATTATGGGCAATCTAACTGATCTCACAATGTCAAGCATGTCCATGTTAACGTAAGTTATATTTGTGTAGGCGATCTAAGCAGCTTAAGTTCTGCTTTTACATTGGAAGTTTTACAGTATATGACTATATCGTTGAAAAGGAGTTGATCATTGTCAATGCAAGCTTTTATTTGATCTATTAATGCATATTATAAGTATGTTGTGGCCCAGACAGCATCTTTCTATTCTTCACTGCTATGTGAGGTCAACATGGCCCTAAGTGGCTGTGGAAATTTTAATTTTGTTTCATACCCAAGGTCATCGTTGAGATTTTGAGCCATGATAGTTCCCATTTTTAATATCTCACAAGATCATTTGAATACTTATTGTAACTGGCAGTAGGTACTGTATGCATTACCTGTGCAGGAAATCATAAATATGTATACTGCCTTAAAAACATGGAAAGTAGTGTAAATATAGCAGGGTTAACTACTTCACCCCTTTTCATACATTATCTTTCCTGCTGCCATGTTAAATCTTACAATGTCATATCATAGTGATCCTGTTGCATCTTATGGACGTTTCTTTTCCTTTCCCTCCTTGAGAAACAGGCTTTATGGGACTTCAGCCACCCATTCCCAGGAAACCCCTCCAGATCATATCCATTTACACCCGCATTCATTTCTACCCTCGGATCCTTTCTGAGACTATCATTGTGATAGAGGATAAGGGCTGCAGGGAAACCCTTGGTGACAAAGCAGAGTAGTCCTTTGGCAAACTGTATGTCTAGACATCTAATTCAAATATGACCGTGTGAGTGATGGCTTTGCCCGTGGATGAGATTGAGTGCAGAGGAGTTTTTTTTTTCTTCTTCTTCTTGTACTCTAGAGAACTAAAATTGAGGAATAAGCTCTGTGACAGATTCAGATAGCAGGAAGAGATACTGTCAGCATCTCACCTCGGGCAGAAATCCATAGCTCAATATGTTTTTTTTTCTGTTGATTTGAGAATTTATTTTTTCCTGAGACTATAATTATCATTGAATTGGCAGTCGTCCTCCTGCCTTTTCAGCGTCTCTGTTTTGCTAACTGTTTCCCTCTTGCTTGCTCCCCCCACCCCCACCTCCTCTTTTTCTCTATAGTGCCAAGTAAATTATCAGATTGTTTATGAACTGTAACAGAAACCTATTTTCAATCCACCCGCAGCGTTGAACCACATTGCCATTATGGAAGGATCTGATAAAGTGGTTCAGCTGAATCATGAATGTTTGAATAAAACGACCAACAACCCGTTTTCACTTCCTATCTGCGCTGCTGCGAATGAGACTTAAGTTCAAGTCAGTCTAATCTCCAAAAACCCGCCGCAAAATTGCTTATTTTACTTGACTGGAGTGATTTCGGCCCTAGGGGCAAAACCTGTGCTGGAAACTTGTGCTGCATATAAAAATAGTGTTTGCTGTGAGGCTTACAAGGTATTGGGACAACAAGGAAACTATGAGTGTACAAATTGCAGTTTCAGCTCTTGTTTCTTAATATGTATAATTTATTAGAAGCTAGCGTCATAACTTTTAATGCCTTTATATGATCTGATGAACTCATAAAATAGACAGTTTAAATAAAGGCACCTGTAGAAAACAACAGGTGGACTGTCCAATGAGAGTTCAGTCACAGTAATCCCTACATTATACATATACATTACATTAAATGTACTTCAAAAAACGCTCATTTATGCAGAAAAGATGAGGAAGAAAACAGCATTTTGGTGGAATAGTGAATTGAAAAAATGTCAGATTGAAGTGGAATTTGGTTCTTTCATCCCCTTAGACAAAGTTGGAAAAAGGTGCCTCCTTATAGTTTACTGTTTTTGCTTAGTTTTGGTTCATTCCTGGGTTGCCTATTTGATAATGGTTATGCTATTTGATCCCATAGACCAGAGGTGCCCAAGAAACCATTTCCCTTGGGGGGCCAAAATTAAAACTTAATGGTGGGCCATGGGCCGAAAGCAAACACCTATTTTATTATATTTTTAAAATGGAAAAGGATCCCTAGTTCCCTTAATTGACTTCCTGCACAGTGTCACTGAGTCTGCCATGCTCAGATTATGAACAAAATGTATAATAATGGATCTATTTAAAGAGAATTTACTTCACAACAATTAAAAATGCATAAACAGCAAGTTATGTTATAATTAAAAAAACAAAACAGATTTATTTATTTTTCACTAGGAACATCTGGCGGGCCAAATTGAGCTTTGGGCAGCCCAGCCACAGACACTCAACAATTGAGCCAAAATAGCCTAATATTGCTTTTTAGAATGTCAGACTACACTAAATACAAAAAGAAAAAGGTCTGTCTGGAGGCATTTGTTCGTTTCCGACTCTGGGAAAGTGGAAAAAACTTAAATTACCCAAAACTACTGCATGTTTGAACTCTCTCTTTAACCAAAATAACACACATTGAGGATAGTCTATGTGATATCCTCCTCTCCTTTTGATATCAAATGTAATATTTTTTCACTTTCACCATTCACTGAGCCTCGCCTGAACGTATTTGGAAACCCCCGTGGGGAGGCCTGCCTTCCTCTTTGAAAACCTCTGAACTAAAATATACTTTTATTACATTTATTATTAGTTATTTTATTTCTTTTTATTACAATTATATTTATATTGTTTTTACTGCTTTGGGCCAATATGTACTTACGTATTTGTAATACCTCTAACATAGATAGTTCCAACCACAAGTATGGTTCAGTATAACTTTATCTGATCAGTCAAGACTACCAAAGCACAACTGTAATTCAGCATTGGATATTAAAGCTGCAGTATACCGTCTTTAGTGTAATATGGTCATAACTACATGCAGATATAATGAGCATTTGGAAAGAATATTAAATGTTAGCTCTTTAGCTGCACGGATGCTGAATCTTCCCACTAAGTTTGTGTGTGTGTGTGTGTGATATCGTAGTGCTAGCAACAAATCAGCTCGCAAACATTACAGAATTTTACCCAGTGCTTAAAAGTACCTCTGAGTGTTGTTTTTTTGTATTTTTTTATCAAGGCACTTGCTCCCGTGGCCCCCTCAGTGCTTTCCTGCCAGTGAAAGATGCCTAGTAGACACACTGCTTAAGAAAAGAATGAGAGCTAAGTGTAAAACAGCCAAGGCCCAATTATGTAACTCTTTGATATCAGCGCAGTACATTTTTCTCAAAGTTTTAATTCCTCTCTTGCGCTGACTCTGAAAGAGACAAAGGGGGCCGCAGAAATAACAAGGTCACCTAGCTGTTTTTCCATCAAACAGCTCAACAAGACAAGTGTTAAACGTCGGAATGCAAAGTTGGCAAATTAATGCCTCAAGGTAAAAAAAGGTACGTCTTATACAATATTAAATTATCTAGTATATTTAGTATATCAATTATATCGGATTAACAGAAGAAATGATCACAGCTTTTCCTTGATTTCCAACCTCCTAATATGCAGTAGCAAATAAGCTAAACAGGCCAACATATAGCTGTCTGAGACTATAAGTCTGTAAAAACTGCCTCCCATCCCACTTGACACTCTTCACTTAAACACAGCTGTGATTAACAGAAAGCTGCTAGACCTGAAAAAGCCCATACTGCATAGGACACTACTCAGGAGGCATTAGATTTCACTGCGGCATCAGAGTCATATTATGTTGCGCTGTCAAACTGGGTCAGTTTTGCGACATTACAGTTGCAATATCTGAGTCTTAGGAAGTCAATGGCAAGACTTCAGAATATTTACTGTTATTTAAAACACCCACATTCAGTTGCAATGCAGTTTGACAGCTGGAGAGGGGAGACTTTCTGGAATTGCGCATGACAAAATTGGTGCTCATGGGCACTGTTCCACAGACACAGGTTTATTACTCATTCATTGTTCCATATTCCGAGCATAACTCACAGATACATTGGGAATGGTTGCTTCCTGACCCTTTTTGCAAAGCCGTCTCCTTGAATGTACTACCCTTCATTCATTCATCTGTCCCTATTTTTCCTCCCCCCCCCTCCCCCTCTCTCTCTCTGTGTCTCCTCCCCAAAAGGCTAAATACTGCTCTCTCCACAGAGTTGTAAGTAGCCCGCCTGGTCACCCAGGGTCAGTCCTGTTTGTTGATTTAATCCTTGTCTGATGTTGTCTCAGCTCGTAGCCCGGGCTCAAATGACTGCAGCGCCGGCCGGCCGGGCCTCTTTCCGTTCAGCTGTCTGATAACACCTCTCCTCAGAGCCCCGCCACTCCGATCTGATCTGAAAGCTGATGAGAAGCAGCCACAGCGAGGTACCAGTGTTTACCAGGGAAGGTTTTAAGATCTGGTGTCCAGCTGGGCGGAGTGGGATGGAGTGAAGTGGAGCAAGGTTCACAGCAGAGAGTACAGGTGAATTGTTAACACTAGTCTCCAGTGTATCTCATCCAAAGGTCTAAAATATTGGTGAAAACAGCTTCCAGTAAACCAAAAACTAGAAGAAAATGAGAACAGAATTCAGCCCAGAACATGCATAACATTTGCTAATGACTATCGAAGCAGTAATAATATATATCATACATACACTTACATATATGTGCATGGGCTATCTAATTTGCTCAGTAATGTTATTGGCTTATCCATGCTGTTTCGGCATGCAACGGCATAAGTAGAACCTCTTGCATCCCAACTTTATCTCCCATTACAGATGCATATTAGCATCAAGTGTGGCTTTGGAAAAAAGAATCCTACTAACAAGTGCATTATTCATGTTTCCCTCGACTTTGAATCAATCTTTAAAACCACGAAAAGCACAAAATATGCAATATTGCTTCTCCCATAGCAGATCTATCAGTCACAGTGGTTCCATTTTCTTGCCTTGACAGAATTATTAAACTGAATATCTGACTTTGCCCACATACACTGAGCTAGTCACAACTGGGAGCTGCTCAGTACAACTGCAGTGTTTTGTTGTTGGACACTGAGCAGCTCCACTGGAGCACGAGAAGGTCAAATGTCGCAACTCAATGTACAAGAGCGGTAAACCACAGCCCCTTTTCATACATAATATTCTGAATAATGTATTCTTACATTTTCCCGCAGTCTAGTGGTTTTGCATGATTTTCTTGGACCGAGAAAGTGAAGCTGAGTGCTGGCTTTAAAGTGCCTGTTGGAAACTACGTGTTTTTTGTTTTTCAGTGCTTATTTATGTGCAAATTAATCTTGTTCTTAGTTGGAATGGCTGGCCCTTGTTGTCTGGAGAGAGTTGAATTCAAATCACTGGAC
>NW_023340206.1:4210280-4210965 GCF_004916995.1 Morone saxatilis
CACACACACACACACACCCAAGTGAACACAAGCGAACACAAGCGAACACACATATCCACAAGAAGCTTAATCACTGGCAGTGTTTCTTCATCTGAGTGAGTGAAAGTGGCACTAATACAGCACTGTAGTTTCAGCTCTCTTAAAGTCCCACCAAATATCCCTCTCTGCTTATTATTCTGCCAGTTGGCCTAGATGAGTCAAGACTACATAGAGATAATGCGGAGGGAAGAAGACATGGCGAAAGCAGAGTTCGGCTTACTTCAGCGAAGAGCACGGAGAGCTACAGCAACAGGGAAGGTTCAGGATTTGCAGCCACCCGTGCTATTGATCAGTAAGCTGGCCCTTACGAGTGTTTCCATACCGGGATTTGGGTTACAAAGAAATTGGCACCACTCTCATTTTAGTGTTTGTTAGCAGGGCCAGTGTAAGTGTGTATGTGTGAGAAACAGCAAGGTTTCATCAAGACCTTTATCCCCAAAATGTCAGTGATGCCTCCTGGCTTCAAGCTGTAATGCTGTGTGTGTGAGTGTGTGTGACCCTCCCTCTCCTGGTGATGCCTCAATAGATTCTTTTTTCTTTTCTTTTTAAATATGATGGCATTGTTCTATCCTTTATAAAAAAATAAATAAATAAGATGATACAATTACAGAATAGTGCAGGACAAGATTGGATTGTGCGGCTGAAT
>NW_023340206.1:4211079-4241299 GCF_004916995.1 Morone saxatilis
TTAACAATGGATCAAATGTGTAATATAAAAGTTGTTGCTCGTAGTGCTGAGAACTATCACCTGACTCTGCAGATGCTTTTAGCACAAGTTACAAAAGTTCTGACAGTGACAGTATGAAGTAAAGTGAATTAGACCCAAGTTTTACCAACCAAGCTAAAGGAGGTGAATTATTTGGTTGCTATAATAGCAAGTCAGCTGTAGCTAATTCTCATCAATAGCTGACAACAAAGTGAACATTTGGCTCGCTGCTTTCCTGGTGGACTGCTGTATTATGCGTGCCAAAGGATGGTTTCATAAAAAGGAGGCACCTCTCTGTAACGGTGTTGTTAAAGGTCCAGTGTTGTAAGATTTAAGAGGATCTATTGGCAGAAATGGAATATTGAATATTCATAGCTTTCATTAGTGAATAATCACCTAAAAAAATAGGAATCTTTATTTTGTCACCTTAGAATGAGCCGCTTTTATCTATAGACGCCACCATGTTTCTACAGTAGCACAGAAGGAAACACTGTGGACTTTGTGGCCATTATAGTTAGTCCTACACACTTTACAGCCTGTTCTTGTGCCCAGGTTGTCAAAGGCTGATGCAAGCCGTGTTCAGTTAGTTGCAATCTGCAAATTCACCGCTAGATGCCACTAAATCCCACACACTGGTCCCTTAAGTGCACTGTCTAGGGTGGTCAGTCTACATAAACGATTGAGCTGTCTGCATCATGTTATTGTTACAGGTAGCCAGCTCACTGTAGTCAAGGGTAAATGACAGCTGGGGGACAGTGAACAGTAGTTGGAACCTCAGTTAAGCCTTTAATCTCGTCACATCATTCATTTAAGCTCATCAACTTAATACATATGAATGGAGACCAATTGGATTTGGAGCTGTAAAGCAGCTTGTCCTGTCAAGGTCATCATTATTACAGCCGAAAAATAACTGAGCTATGTTACCACTAATGTATACTTTACTAAATGAACTGATTTTACCATTTTTTCCACAGAAAACTATCCAGGTTTCAATAAAAACACACTTCAAGATGACCTATTTCTAGAATTCTGAGAGAAAATCAACAACTTTACTTATAATAGAGGGAAGCTATTCTTCTGGTTGTGCTTGATACAACGTCTTGATATTGTATATGGTTTACTACCAGTATAGATAGGCCTCGAGGTTACTATATAGAAAATAATCACAATTTAAATCCTCAGATAAATGCATATAAAATGAATCCTGTCATGCAAACACAAAGGGATATTACAAACCTGACCAAAGCATTCGGATGATTTCACGTTATAAATAGAGACAAAAGAAAACATCAAATAAGATATATGTCAGTACAAAATATGTTGTCAACATCATTTGTTCACAAAAAGCTCTCCCCATTGTTGCTCTTTTTGCCCTTTAATTGGTATTTGCCAAACGACATTTCAAAACACATTTGACTGTCATATCATTAACATCCACTCAGTTTCCTCCTGTTTGTGTACGCAATTTGCATTTGATTTCAAAGCTATAATTTACGCGGTCCACGTCCTGTGTGTGTGCGAGAGTGTGAGTGTGTGTGTGTGTGTGTGTGCTTGTTGCAATATGACGCAGGCCGCCAAGCGATGAGTCAGGACATCATAATGACTGTGCGGTATTGTGGAGAATGGTCTTCTGCTTTGCATCTACCCCCCGTCAAAACAGCTCCATTGTGTCTTGCCGCCGAGCTGGAAAGTCCCCCTGCTTGACAGGCAATTCAGATTCCCAACGGCGGTCCACAAAAAAAGGGGCCACGTTGTACGGCGACTATCCGCTCTCCTTTTCCTTCTTCTGTCCTTTACTTTCTTTTTTTTGTGTGTTTGTTTTACAATGGAGTGTGAGAATGCAATCATCACGGCCGTTTCAGACGGAGGAAGACAATTTGGAAGGGGAGAGAGGAGGCACTGTCTCTGGCATGTTTATAGAGAGCTCTGCCAGACGACGGCGGGGGGGGGGACGAAGGAGGGAGAGGTTAGAGAGTGGAGCGAGGGGATAAAGAGACTCAGGGAGAGAAGATGGGGAGGAAAACAAGGAAAAAAAGATAGATGGAAAACTGCACAAGCACAGGGACTGATGGATGAAGTGGGGGAGGGCAAAAAAAAAACAACGGCTCTTCCAATCGTGGCCCGTGGCACAAGCCCCTGAACGTTGTGCATTTCTCCTGGCCTCCGTGCTACTGGTGCCAACAGACCCCCCCTCCTCACCCACCCCCCTGCGAGCCCACACACACACTCCACCCGGCCTCATATATTCATACAAACAGACACATTCCCATTCTCATTCTATTAATCTCCCCTCTCTCTCCCCCGCGTTAGCATGGAGTCCCCCTCGAGACTGATTACAGTGGTCTGTGCCTACATAGGTGTCCGCACAAGAGTGTGTGTGTGTGTGTGTGTGTTTTCTGCTATCTCCAGTCTCTATATTCCTCCCATTTGTTTGCCCCCCCCCCTCTACTCATAGCAGACACATTGCTGTAATAAAGTAAATGAGTTTGGGAAATGGCAAGACTCAAGGTTGATATTTCAGCAGAGCAATCTCCCCGCCAAACAACACTGTGGGGGAGGCAGGCAGCTGAGCGTCTGAATGAGATGTCTGAGTGCATGTGCTTATGCGTTATGTGCACTGGGCTGGAGTATTTGCACTAACCTTATGTGAGTGGGCGTGGAGAGTTTGTTGGGGGGTCCTCCTCATTGCAGACAACTGATGGGGATTTTTATTTTTTATTTTGAAATAAATATAGAACTTTGGTTCCAAAATAAAATATACTCTGAATTATGTCACATGACTTGGAGCTGAAACTTATAGAAAGCCTATGTTATGACAGCTTGAGGTTCAAAAGAAGTGGGCCTAATGAAACACACTATTAAGTTGCATTATGGGAAATGTAGGATCCAGTAAGGAATAAAAGTCAGGACCACTTTTTTTTTTTTTTTTTATCTGTCTTTGGTGAGTACCTACACTTTATTAAGTGCAGCACTGCCTCTTTAAGTACTGGTTCTTTTTGAACATGTTCTATATTTAAAATTCATTGGCTACATTATTAGATTTAACGATGGCTTTCAAGTTCTTATGGATGGAAAAAGTTTTTTTACCCCAATGTGATCACGAAGTAGACTCATTTTTAACGCCCCTAAATGCTACTTAACAGCGTTTTCTTCGTATAAAGCCTTTTTAACAATAGAATACTCAATATGGTTTTAAAATTGCTCCAATCCTAATTGTATCTCAGTGGCAATCTTTTTTTCCCCCTTTTAATATATTTACTACAGAGTGTCCTTGAAATCACCTCATATATATGCAGGGTCAGTCATCAACACTTCCTCTGGCAAGCTTTGGCAGAAAAAAGAAATGGGAAAGAAAAAGTATTGTGTTATGAATATGAGTTAAAAATTGGCAGTTAACATGCATATTTTGTGTATATGTAAAATTTGCCCTATGAATTACAACTTAAAAATGGTTAGTCTGCCAATACTTCTAAGGAACTCTTAAAAAAAGTCACAAATACAAAGTTTCATTTTTAAAATAGGCTACTGTAATCTTTTGCAATTGCTACTCTAAGTATAGAGTGCTTTTATTAGGGACTATTCTGCTCTAGTCTTTTAGTCAGTAAGAAAATTGTAGATAGAACCACAATTACCTTTAATATTATAATTTTTATTAAAAACTTTGTCATGTTATTGCTGTTAATAGTTGGGTTCAATCTGCTTCATATTCTACTGCCTTTGCCACATTACATTTTAGGTTAATTACTATTAATTACAGTACAGTAATTATGATGGGAATAGGCTATATGCAATATATACTGAAGTTAATTCCAACAATTTATACTCTTCTCTGTCTGACTGATCAGAAATGACAAAACAAAATCTATTTGCACAGGCAGGGCTGTCCTCACTAACCCTAACAGCTGACATTATTCCAAAATAACATAATTATAAGAATAATAATCTGAATTCCACACATTTGATACATTTTCATCAAGCAGACATTGTCTTTGTCCCTACCCTTGCACCAACTGCTAGCCATGCACCACCCTGCTATTCTGCTGCTTGTTTTCTTGAGCAGGCAGTTATACAAATAGGGATACACCAGAACAGCAACTATCAGAATTTCCTGAATGAAAGGTCAGTGCCTCCCTGTGTCTAAAATTAGCCCGAGCCTGCTGAGTCCCACAATATGCGGTCAAACAAGGCGAGGTATGAATGAATCACTCCCTCTCATTCATAAATTAAATTGAAGGTGTACCGTTGTATGTAAAAATTTAGATTTTTTTAAATTTAAAAGGATGTTGTAACACAGCCTCTGTAGGATAAGAACATCAACAAATTTCAGCAAACATTAATGCCTTACTGTGCTTTCATGTCATTAATTAAAATAAGAATGTTGCAAAGGTTTGGGTTTAAGGGTTCTGCAGCGCTCAGATTCTTTTAGGGTCTCAGACCTTAATCAGCCCCTTAGGCATGAGGCATGTCAACAGTTGTGATTAGGAAATATCAACTGGTGGCAATTTCAAAGCTCTACAAATTTTCTTCAGACCTTGTGCGACCAATCAGCAACCATGGGTTCCTCTCATCTACTGTATAAGAAAATGGAAATTATTGATGGCCACAATGCAGGCGAAGTCTACAGGAACATAGCAGAGTGTTGTCAGTTTGCCGTTTCCACAGTACGAAATGTAATTAATAAATGTCAGTTTAAGGGAACTGTGGAGGTCAACATGAGATCTGGAAAACTCCAAGAAAAAGAACACCTTGCCGACTATATATCTATAGCATGGGGGTGGATTTGTCATGCTTTGGGGTCATGTTGCAGCCAGTGGCACAGGAAACGGGTAGAGGGAAGAATGGTTGTCACTAAATAGCAGCAAATTCTGGAAGCATGGCTGAGGTTCAGGTGAATAATAGGGTGTAGAGGTCAGAAGGTGATGCCGCCAACTTTTAATGCAGGAGACAAGGTTCCCAATCCCGAAAATACTTTGTGTTTTAGTTTCTTAACCTTAACCACGCCATAACCATAGTTTATTTGCAATAACCATGCTCTTTCTTTATCTTAGTCATAACTGTTGCCATGAGCAAATATAGTAGGAGAGATATTTGAAAAATGTTTTCATTTGTATGTAATTCAAGTATTTGCAGAGGAGTCCAATAGCCACGTTCTGTCTGGCTACAGGGTTGGAGTTTTCACACAAAAAGTGTGGCATTCTTCCAGTGCAAAAATAAGACATTTTTCTGAAACAGTCTGTGGTGGAAGGAGTGAAAGGCCAATGACTTAATTTTACCTTTCACTTCCACACAATCCCAAATGTGCTATCTATGTGGAGGCTGGGTGGAGCTGAGGTGGGTCAAAGTAAGTGGCAAGTACAATAGGCTGAGCCACCTCAAGGCAATCAAGGCAAACATCCCTTGGAACCCTGATATTTCTTGAAAGATAAACTAACTTGTCAAAATCACCACCCAGACAGGTTAGAAGATAGATTGAGGGCTTTTTCACTTGGCTACAGGATCAATTGGCCATTAGAAGAACTGCAGCTGAAGCCTCATCCGCATTGGCTTCAACATCCAACTATAGTGGTTGATCATCTTCATTTAAGGTGGCAGAGAAAACAAATGCACATAAAGGAGTGGGAGGAGAAACACTATAGAACTAATTGGTGGGCGATGCAGCCTGACAGCTGTCTCAACTGTTGTTTTGTGTCCACAGTAATAACAGCAAGGTATAACACTTAATGTGAGAATCAACATTTGATAGGTTTGAAAATGTTTCCGCTTAAACCTCAATACACCTCCGACATTTTTTTTTTATCACCACTTTAAAGCCATTCATGTGATACTAACACACTGTATTACGATATAATACACGCTGTACGTAAAGTAATCTTCGATACTCTGAGGAAATACACTGAATGGCACAGTCTTTTACAAAACAACATTTCATCTGCAGAGGGCCCCTTACTGAGAGCAAAATCAGAAAGGAAAACCTTGCAATCTAATGTGGAAGCCAGGAGAGGTAAATTATACATCTAAATGGCATGACTTTGGCCTCAATTTTTCATTTCCCCCAATACAAATGGCACCCTGAAGAGAGATTTTGGTGTTAAACAGGGACAGCTTTTAGAAACAAAATTAGCACAGGTCACCCACTTATGAGAGCTATTCGGAAGGGTGGAGGGGGTGCCCCTGATAAGGGAGATACAGCCTTTTTAGAGGGGATGCAACCATATAAACACTTTTATTGCTCTATTACAGAAAGTGTAGTGAGGATGAAATTCAGCAGCTATTCCCATCCAACCACGCTGGGCTGAGAACATGAGGGTCATGGCTAATGGGTTGGGAAATTTAAATAGACATTTAAATAAACAGTTGCCGTCCAGTCATGAGGAAGACTGACAGGAGTAAACCAGATCAATAAACAAGGCTTGTTATCATGCAACTCATGAGGGATGCGCTTTAATCATAGCAATGCATTCCCTCTTCCAATTCAGGAACTGCAGCCACATGAAGAGAGATCGCCTCTTCCTCTTTTTGCAGCTGCAAGACAGGGTTTACATTCACATATTTTGTCGGGTGCTTGATGAGTAAACCCTAAGCTGGTCAAGTGATACACGGATGAATCATCTCTGTGGTGGGAGTTGCAAGAAATGTGAGTAACATTTAACCAATTTGACTTTTTAGGCTGGGTTGGAGTGCTAATTTCCTCACCGTGGCAGATTCCAGATGGGACCTTGCAAACAAGCTTAAACTACATCCTAAAAAGTAAAGAAAGAATGAGAGCTCAGAAACTTCAAATGCTTTTGTTTCCAAGCCCTGGATGTGGCTAGAGTTACTATCATTACGTACAGTACATAAATGATATGCCATTTGCTCGGTCATACCTCGTAAACACTCGAGCAACAGACTCTTGTGAAATGAATAGCTTTTCACAGCAGTTGGCTAACTATGAGTCACCTAAACACTGCTGACTGTGATTTGGTTCCAAATATTATCAGTTGTCATGGAAACATGACCAAACCAAATATCAAGCCCTTGTTCAACACTGAAAAGCACTTTTTATTTTTTTTATTTAATTTTTTTTAACAGATGTTTGCTACCAGACTTCAATTTTGTATCAGTGGTTTGGCTCGTTATTTTGGTATTTACTGCTTCTTTTGCGTGCTATCGAATGATGTACAAGTGCCACAAAGTATTCTTAAAAATAAACAGGAGCCTCAAGGACGTGAAAAAAAGGCCCTTTGCCAAATCCTTCATTTCTCTGTACCTGAAAGCGAACCACCTCATACAACAATCACCCAGACAAAAAAAGAAATCTATAAAATCAATGTGTGTGTAGGCAAATCCAAACTTTACTCCAGACGCCGCCTTGACAGGAATGAAACGATCCCTCCGCTCAGTTGTTTACACTGCTGCTGATTGTCTCAGATACAACTGGGTGAGAAAATCATACATATCCACTGCATTCTGATGAGTTGTTATCGGCCAATTATTTTCTTCCGGCTGTCAACAGAAATGAAGCTGTATTTCTGCAAGCATGGCTAACAACCCGCAGGGAGGCCTGTCTGTCGGGTGTGTGTGGTGGTGGTGGTGGTAGTGGTGTGTGTATTTGGGGGAGTTGCACTACACAAGCCAAACAAATAGACTGCCTCCTTATACTACACCCCTCCCCTCTCTCTTTCTCCCTCTTTATTTCCCCTTTTTTCATGTTCCTGTTCACATTCCAGCACTCTTTTTTCCCTTTCCTTTTCCTTTATTCCCTGAGCTTCTTCCTCATTTTCCCTTATTATAGTCTCACGACTCTCTACAAGCAGCTCTGTCTCTGGTTTTTTGGTACAGACTGTTCCTCCGTCTCTTGTTTTTTCTCGAGTTTTCTCTGTCGTCCTCTCATTTACACTGTTTGTCTCCTACTACCGCTGTACTCGTATGCCTCTCCTGCTGATATTGATTCATTTCTTAATTTTTCGCTTTTTTCTTGACTAGTTCAAAACATGTGCGCAATATTTTCAACAATAATTTTAACTGATTTACTGGAAGAAATGCTCAAACGAAGTTGTGCGCCGTCTATTCAAGGCATACATCTGTGCACAAAGAAACACACACAAACATAAAGAGGACAACAGACACAGTCTCAGACTCGGTGCAAGGGAGCAAAAGCATAACAGGCCAGAAACAATTAAGCACAGTGAGGAGACGGGCCCCGCCACTGAGGGACATTTACATTATTGAAAAGGACTTTGAAGGGAACGGTGGAAGCTTCACGCCCAGAAAATGCCCAGGCTGCCTGCTTCACTGTTGGACATTCCATACCCTCCCACCCCGTCTCAGTTTCTGTCTTCCTCTCTGCCACGTCCTTCTCTCTCTCTCTCTCTCCTCTCTCTCTCTCTCTCTCTCTCTCTCTTCTCCTTCTCCTCTCTCTCCTCTCTCTCTCCTCTCTTCTCTCTCCTCTTCTCTCTCTCTCTCTCTCTCTCTCTGATGTGCCCTTTGGTATCAACCGAATTGCGATCTAATCTATACAAATGGCATACCTACAGTGCCGCGTGATGTGTCACTCCGCATCACGAACTAGGCCCGAAACGCCAGAGGACGTCTATTGTGCTTGACATTCCCCTTCCCGCCGCTGTCATTTCATCATGTAAAATGTCAAAGCGTGTGTGTTTATGTAAGCGCGCATTAGAGAACGTGTGTGCTCGTGGAGGGATGTTTATGTGTGTGCCAAAATGTGCATTTTCCATACATGTATTCTTGCCTGTATCTGTGTCCCAGGCTGGTGTTTCCCTTTTTTTGTATGTTACTGGTAGATTGTTTGGTAATGTGTCCTTCTAGAATTAGATGTACACTTGCATATGTGCATATTTGTATGAAAAAAACACGTATACTATATACTTTACTTTTATGATTACGTAATCTTCTTTGACCTTCTGAAATGGGGCCTGACTGGAGATCTGGCTCAATAATGGAAGATCTTTGTTTTTGTATATTCAGTTAAAATTTGCACCCCTTAACTATCAACTACTCCCACGACTATTGTATTGTGTCAGTAATTATTTGTAGGGCAACTTCACAAACACCTGGCGAGTGCAACCTATTAATTTTCTAATTCATAATATTTGGAATAGCCAATTAAACCCCTAGGCGTCCCTCTTTTACAAGTCAGAATGTTGGCAGCAGATGGGGGAATAAGGAAGAGAGTGTTGTGAAAAAAAAAGGACAGTTTGATTAAAAATCAGTGATGCCATAAAGTGCCGGTGTGCTGACATTGTGTTTTTTAATGCATCAATTGTAAACGAATTCATGGGGCAAATGTGAGCTCATCTGTCAGGTGCATTAAAAAGTAGGAAGTTGTGCTTGCGGATGATACATCGGGCGAGATTTATCCTCCCCAGCAGCTCTGTGCCTTCCCCACAATAAGTCAACTCTCACCAATCAGAGTCTTCACCCCCTTCCCTGCATGCCTATAATGATACCTGCACCGCTGATTGATGCATGACAGGGGCATTACTACCAGCGGTGGTCATCTTTGAAGCATCAGCACTTCCCAACAGTGGACAGCGCTACCTGAGCGCGCCTGCTGATTTCCCCTCAATTAACTTAGCTGTGTGTGTGTGTGTGTGCGTGAACTGTCAGTTTGCCGCTCGTTTCTTTGTCCGACTTCGCCGCGCCGGGCCTGGCCTCTCACCGAGCTCATTTTCCCCTTCACTCTGTGTGAAGGCCATCTTCAGAGGGAGGGAAGAAAAAGACAGGAAGGAACAAATCAGAGGGAGGGAAAAGCAGCGGACAGTGAAGGAATAGAAACTGAAACAAAGGCTAAGCCCAAGGAAGAAGAAAAAAAACAGGCTGTTAAAAAAAGGATGAGGAAGCCTGACGAAAAAAGAGGGACCGCGAGAAACAGATATAGAAGAAAGCTAGAAAAGGCGATGAGAGACAGAATGATCTATTTGTAGTTTCTGGACTCTTCTTTAAACACACATCTCAGCGCAAGTGATCGACAGTAGCTGTAATCTTTACAGTCTTGCAGTGGTACTGAGACCAGAATGTAAACTTTACGGCGCTATTTATTATAAGACAGATAAACACACCACATGTACACATTGGATATGCACACTTTGGTTTAGACACTGTCTGTGCAGGTTTTAGGACTACCTGAGGAAACAAAGGGAGGGAATTTGCTGCTCTGTATGCCTTTAGAAAAGCTGTCAAAGCCAGTGCTGCAGAGGATTAGGAACAGTATAGATCTGTAATGCATCACAACGGGTCTGAGCAAATAAACAAATTGGAGAGAAAAGCACTGCACAAAAGACTTGCCAGGAACTATTTATCAAAATTTCCACAGGCCTGTTGTCTGTGACCTATAAGAACGCCCTCTCCCTCTTTTCTTTTTTGCAGAGAAGAATACCTTATAGATGCGAGCTGACACCACTGGCATATAGCCTCCAAGAAATTATAGCTCAGCACTGTACTCCGCAGCTTTTACCAACCTGTCAGTAATAGCTATTATCTTGTGTGACGGCAGCAATGTCCCTGCTCGAAGCCATGGATAACTTCCAACATAATTGACCTCCATTTTGAGGTTACATCTTTTACTTTCCCCTAACACCGGTAGCTCATCTCGTCTCGCCGCCATACACTGGGGGTAACCTATATGGACATTTGTTACCATGGCAGCGAGAGGCCGTTTCTTGAGTGTTTTATTACTTGTTGGGGGTGAACAGCGTTCTACATCAGGCCCTTGTCCCTGAGTGTGTGCCTTGTCAAAGCATCCACTTTACCCCTGCGCCGCTGGAAGGTTTGTGAGTGTAAAATTTATGTTTTGTTGTTGCCGGCCTCTCAGCTAGCGTATGCAAGGCTTTACGAGGACACTCAAGACAAATGCTACTTAGATAGGAATTCGAATCCCGTAAGACGAAACATGCTGGTGCTTACCTTACAGGTGTTAGACAATGGTTTGGCTCACTCCAGTCAACCCTAGAGGTATCAAACCAGGCAGAATGTTTAAGCTTAATTCATGCTTTCAACATATGTGTTTCAGTTCGCTTGGTCCAGACCAAGAAAAGAAAATCTGTATTTTTTATTGCCTTTCAGAGGAGTAAAGGCCTTTCTTATTTCCCAGTTTGTACATCCTCCATTCCCTTCCTCACCCCCTCTCCTCAGAGATGGGGTGAGGGGGGGGGTGGCGAGAGAGAAACACAGTGGGGAGAGGAGTCTAGGCAGCAGGCATTTAACAAAATTAGACGTTGCAGAGTCAATGCCGGCACAGCTGCATTGTCTGCCCATGGTTTTCTTATACTTAGACTACTGCTGTATAAATAAAGCTGCTCTTTCATACAAAGCTCAGGTAAAATATTAAGCCAAACTCCCTTTAAGAAATATGACACTATTTCCATAAGCTAACGCCTAACTCTAAAAACATAAGATAAAGGGCGTCATATGTTGACACTCTTCTTGTCAATTCGGCATCACTATAACCCATGCCACAGCTTCCTTCCGCAAACGATACACCCTGTGCATCTTTGCTACCAGCACTTTCTCCTCGGGATGCATTTGAGGAAAGAAACATGATGAAAAAGAGCCATAATGTTACATCTAAAAAAAACAGGTGGGAAAGCGTCCTGAGAGTCCTGCCTCTACCAAAATACAATGAAAGTGAATGAATTTTTAGTTTGGTGGTATCTGTGACGCAGACTACACTCAAAAAGTACATTTCACAACATTCAACCGCAACATTTAACCAGAAACAGTGTTCCAGCTACTGTAGATGATGAGCTGAACTCACTTGATGGAGCTCCTTTTAAGAAATGGTCCCAATGAAAACTGTGTGTTCTGTGCATTATCCAGTTATTTTTTCACTTTTTAAAAAAAAAGTTGCGTGAACTCATCCTTTAAGGTTGGGTAACGTATTTGCAGTCGATCCATGTGTCGCTTGGTGTTGTTTATTATAAACTGCAACACAATTTTTAATAAAATGAAGTGATTAAACACATCAATACATATTTTTTTCATGTCTACCTGTGACCTCATGGGATCTATTCCATTTTCTGAAGTTTTTAATTCATTTTCATTTTTTATTGCAATTTGAAACGACATGGACATTGTGAGACGTATAGCCTTTGAAGATGCAGTATTTTCAATTAAGAAACAGCTGGCAGGATGAAGCTCGCCAGGAAGCACTCGTGCGTGGAATGTTTCAAATACACTTCAATATAATACAGCATCCATCGCCTCCCCCCGCCGCTCCTCCCCACTTTGATAGCACCACCAATCTAAATGAAATGTGTTGTTGTGTAGACAGCCGTAGGCGCTGGCCACTCAGTCGAAGTAAACACCTGTCGGAAATTGGCTGGAATTGGTACAATCCAGGGCGCAGAATCATTACACCGGCACGAGATCGCCATGAAACACCGTCTGTGTTGCCAATTTCATTAGGACTGGGCATGCGCTCTTCATGTTATCTTGACAGCCTTATATTTTTTTTCCAGCATCTTCTTATTTATTTGGTTTCTCTGGTGGATCTGGACAGGCTCCCTCCGGAGACAGAGCTCTCATTGTGAGGACTCTGAAGAAGACTCATAATAGAAGCCCACTGATGCACCGCCCCGTCAGTTGTAACGCGCTCACCCAAATGGGCGTCCACGCCCACACACAAACAGAGGACATCATATAGTGCTTTATCTATATCCATAAGCCCACACTAATAGTGAAGCTGCGCCGCAAATGAGAAAGCTAAAATAATTGGCCTGCGGGGAGTCTCGTATTGTCCGTGTCAGTTGAAACAGCCCAGTGATAAAAGGCAGAGATGCACAAATCAAAATAACATTGGGGCTATGCAAGCGGTCTCACCCCTTGAAGAAAAACTGACATTGCAAACTGGATTGCTTCACTTTGAGGACCGAGAGCAACAAAACTTGCCATGCACACACTGTGTGTATAATAAGAATAAATAAAGCACAAGCTGTTCCCGGCCATCATCCGGCTCCTCTGGCTTTTAGGTAATTAGAAAAGCTCAGATTTGATTTTCTTAAGTTACTCTCTAACCATGTACCAATGGCTTTCTTGATAGATGTCTTTGAAGAGAGTGTGCATCTTTGAAACATGCCAATTAGCCGGGCATGTTTTTCTTTAGGATAACTCAGAGAAAATGTGCAGTCAGAGAGATGCCAAAGTCACTGTTCGCCTCACACATCAGCCTTCATCCACTCAATTAAAACAGCAGTCAGAAATTGCAGTTTTCTTGCCATCAGCAACTTAAGAGATCTGTGGCATTTCTGGTCTGTCGCACTCTTTAGGGGAACAACTTCATTGTGACTGTCTGGGCGAAATATACTGGTTCATGCTGTCAAAAACTTTTTTGGGAGATTTGAGGACAACTTTTGCAGATTGAGGGCACTCGGTTCTCCATGAGGGAGAACAATCTTCATGTCTCCATTCATATTCAAATGATCATCTACAATTATTCTTGACTTGTCAAACAATACAGTGCCATCACCTTGAAGGGAAGCTATCCAGAGACCTCTCTGACAAGAAGACAAAACCCACCTCAGAGTGCTTTACAGTGAAAGCCAGGCCTATTTGTATCCAGATCAAAGATGTGCAAAGACGGCATTGTGTACTCTTGCGCGCCATGTTGCCTTGTAGACTCAAAGTGTCTTGATCGAGGAGAGACAACAGAGCAAGTCCACAAATGGAAACGTCAGAACACTGTGCACATTTCCAGTCTGAACGTCTGAAATGTGAAGTGAAAAGAGCCACCTACTATGGGAGCCAACGACATTTCAGAACATTTCTCAGTATTTATTTTTTTTCCTTTTTTCTAGAAGTTCTACAAGACAACATGATTACAGCAGAGAGACTGAAAGAGAAAATGCATGGAGGCATCAATACAAAATGAAACCCGACAGACTGTATAGTACTGCTCCTTAACCAGGGCTCATTACAGAAGGCTATGCTCCTTCTCTCTGCTCTGCTCTCCTTTTCTTTGGCTGCTTCTCTCTGTGTGTCATTTCTTTTTTTCATCTCCACCTTTTCCCTGTAGTTTCTATGCTCTCCGTCCCCTCCGTCTATGCTTATTTGACTTGCCTTTCTCTGGTCGTTTTCTCGTAACTCTTCTAAAAAAGGTTAACAAAGCAAAGGTTCATGCCCGAAAGTGAATCTGCCCCCTCAGCCTGGGGTCTGCTCCTATAAAACAAAATGACTAGAATGTTTGTCAGGAAAAAAAAACACAACTTCAACACTTCTTTTTAATCTCCCTGTTCTTCTGTGGGTGTTGCTTGAAAGTTCTGTTTCTGTTCTGTGTCCTTGCCTGGTCTTATACAACTGCAGGAAAGACTAAACGAGGGGCCTCATTTATAGAAAAGTAGTGCAATCAAGTACGACCTTGCTAGAAATGTACATTTGTGCAATTTTGCTTGATATGGAAAACAGTTTAGGACTAAATGAGGTCTTCACTACACGTACATACAGTATCTTCTAGTTTGTGTATATAGGTATTTGCTTGTGAACGTTCCCCGTATACTGTGAGCACTTAAATTGTCAGGGGAACAGAAGGCAGGAAACTGAGGTTGTAATCGCCCTCGCAGGGCAAAAGGTTGACGCGCAGATGGTAAACAAAGCGCATCAGTATGGCTGCCCTTATTATTTCCATCAATCACACGTGTCCACATCATGTGTATCAACATTTCTGTCCTCACTGCATCTGGAAGACCTTATAACCTCAGACTGTATGCGAAGCCATTAAATGTTTTTTTGTAACTGTCTGTGTTCTCTGCCATGGTCGTCTTGATCTTTGCCCCTGTTTCCTCCATTTTGGCCTTTATCTTCTTATTCCGCAAGATTAAACCTTGCTTACCAAGATAGCTTAGACAGCTGAAGCTGATGGGGATATCAAAGGATTGATAGCGCTAGATAAAAAGACAGAGGATCACCAAAGTTATTCCTGTTCCTGAGGGGGGTCGTCCATGTCTGTACCAAATTTCCTGGCAATCTGTCCGATAGTCTTCAAGACTCTTTGCCCAAAACCACAAATGTTAACCTCATGGTGGCACAAGATTCATCGTCTGATCATGAATATCTGCACAAAACTGGCAGTTCATCCAGTAGCAGAGTTGCTGAGATATTTTTGTCACGACCAAAGTGGTAGACCAACAAACATTTCCACCCCTTGAAGCATGTTGCTAACGAGTAAGGGCATTGGTCAGAGCATTGTTTTGAACAGCACAGCTGACATATTCACTTCTCTCTGCAACAGGTTTTGGTCCTGGCACAGAGACACATACAAACACTCCTTACTATTGGAGGTTTAGAGAGTCTGCAGTCCTCCTGACCTGCATGTCTGTGGACAGTGGGAGGAAATTTAAGCGAGCCCAGTGGGAAAATGCAAAGTGCACACAGAACAGCCCACGGCTTGGACCTTTTTGGTACAGGGCAACAGTGCTAATGACTGAGGTACTGTGCTCCATATGCACTTTACTGGAGGTTTGAATACAGTTTAGATAAAACAAGTGCAAACTGGTTAACTAACCTTAAATCCTTATTTAGACAACAGTTTGTGTAATATAGGTAGGTAAGCCCAAAACTTCCTCTTGTATGTTTAACTGCCTCGGCGCTAATGAATCATAGGACAAATACGAAAAGTACGTGCACTTTAGATTCATAAATCTTGGACGAGACAGATATGCGCATTTTAATATGGAGGCCCCGGGGCTTTCCGATCCCCTCTCACGGCAGATTTACATGGAGCAACTTGCCTTCATAGTCTGTCTGTCAATTTTCAGGCGGATGTCAAAGTATTGACTGATTAATCCATTGATCTATTTATTGATCGCAAATCTGCCAGACTGTCAAGTAACCCCACGTCTCCAATATCTCAATCAGATGTAGCGACACATACAAAAAGGATTGTTCATCATTACAATGATGTTCAGTGTCATGTTATGTTACTAGCAGCTAAAATAATAGCAATGTGTTATAATGGTTAATCAATAATTTCATACATTTTGCACGTGCATATATTTTGCATGTTGTTTTGCACACAACTTGATTAAAAGAAGGCATATGTTAGGTTACTCTATCTACATACAGTGACTGGTGTGTTTAAATCTGAATTGTATTAGTGTAATGATACTGACACATAATATCACAAAAATAGACACAAAAATATCTATCAGATCTAAAGGGCAAAAACTTAGAGACATAGAGAAACTAAAATATTCAGCTGCATTATTGTAAAATAGAACCGGCATAATTTGCGCTAGTAAAAGAAATATACATATTTTTTTTTATCACAAACTACTAAATAGTTCTACCATTTTGGCAAAGATACATAAGCATTTAAAAAAAAAAAATCAACTAGCTGTCCTTAATTTTAAAAGTTGACTTTTTCAGAAAACACCCCAGAGAATGTTCAGCTTAGAGCCACTCATCAATCATTTTTGCTGTAAAGTCTCCGGCTTGTTCACGGTGCAGTGAGAGTTGAAGCTGCAGGCTAATGTGCCACCACTGAAAATCAGGAGGCAAAATAAGACCCTCCGTTCCCACTTCCCTGCAATCCTTTTCCGCCTGGAAACAGAACAGGTGGCACATGGCTCCCCGGAGACATTGTGACAACCAGGAAAACAAATGTTGAGCCTACTTGAGTGGTAGAGTCAGGCTGGCAAATAAATATGCTTGGGCTTCATTTCCATGATCAATGAATGGTTTTAGGGGGAAATCTGCATGTAAGAGAGAAAAATCCTGGTACATAACACAAGGTAATTCCAATTTCCAAGTGTAATGGCTGTTGCCACAAACTGTGCTTGCTTGGCATCCCCCGACACCCCCCCCTCCTCCCCTGAATATTGTTGCACTTGCTGTGAGTCCCCTGGGAGACAATTGTTTTTGCGGCCATGTTTACTTTGTGAGGAATACTTCCAAAGGCTAGATACATCAGTACTGTACATGCTCATTTGCAAAACATATGAGACAGGCAACCTGTTCTCTTTCGTTTGGCAGTCTGTCCGCAAGTTGTAAACACACTGTAAAATATGCAGTGATTATAGAAGCAGTTGGACTGACTTTTCTGTGTATGTAAGGCATATTAAGTCCCTTTGTTTCTCATCAAGGGCATGCTAGATCTTAATTACTCTGTATTTTCCTCAGCGACTTGTTATTCCATCTTTATATTTCAACTTGCTGATGATATGAAAGGAAGTGAATCAATGAGGTGGAATGAATCCTAAACTTTGCTGTAACTGCTCTATAAATTAAATTAATATGTAGGCCTTAAGAGAAAAAAACTGGATTGATTGGTTGTTATCCGATTCATTTAAACTGCTGAGTGTAGACAGAAATAACATAAATGCCTGTACACTATAATGTATTTGAGTAGAACAGTCCCTTGAAGGCAATTGAAAATTCTGTGGATTTGGCCAGTACTAGTGGTAGTACATAAAAAAGACCAAACTAAGCAAAGTCAGCTTACCAATGAAGACTGTATGATGCAATTGAAAACGTTGCAAAAATTAAGCTACTACAATTTGCATGTTGTGCAGCATCATAATGATTTGTAAGAAATAAAAAATGGGAAATTTCTACATGTAAGGGCTTTAATGTGCAATAAATATTAATAGCGTGGTGAGGTATTGGCGAGGGATCATTTTTTACCATCATCTGCTGAAACCTTTTGACATATGGAGAAAAACAAAAGCATTTGGTAGTAGTAGGCCTTTCTACTATCATATGGTATTGCTAATATATTCCTATTTATATTGTTCAAGGCTTGTTCCAAAGTATCCTCTCAAACCCATTGGGCAGACCTCTTAAGTCATTGTCAATTAAGTCAGCACTGATGCTTGCTGCTTTGGCTTAGAGAGTGAGAGTGAGAGTGAGTGCACTTTTGGTCTACTCAAGGCAAGGCTTATAAGATAAAGCCTGAATGGCACCACGTGAGGCCAAAAAAAAATGGCTGTTATGCCTAAGAGCACAGCGTTCAGCTCAAGCCTTCCCATCCTCAGCCCCACCAAGAAGGGTAGAATGTGATCATCATCTGTTCTAAATTGACCTGTTGAGCTCCTGCTAAGCCGGCATATATATGCATCCCTGACCCTTGACATGATTCCTCTGCTCAGTTCACTCACTGAAAAGAGAGATGTGACAGATGTATCGCCCTAGCATGTTACAGCACTTGCATGCTGTTGAAACATGCATTTGCCAAATATACCACCCACCACCTTGTGTTTGGCAGGCAAGATAGGTGAGGTTCCAGCTGCATCTACTGCATGGTGACATACATTCAGTCAGTCAAATGTAGGTCATGGAGGATGGCAATACCTACATTTCTTATAGGCAGAAAGTGATGGTTTGCACTTGTGTGATCAATTATCCCAGACACCTGAGATCACATTCAGTGCAAACGTGTCAAGTCCAGACATGGCCCTGATGTCTGAAACAGCAAGGTAAGTGGTCCTGCTGGAAGTCCTCTGAAAGACAAGACGGACGAGGCTTGCGAGAGAAAAAGAGTGCGGTGATCTGATTGATGGAGCCGAGGATGGTGTGTTCAATGTGTGCTCATCAAAGGCCAATCCTTTTGCAGAGCCATCAAGCTCCTTGGCGTCACAGCACTGGAAAGGTAAAACACCATCAATGATGGTGCAGAAAAAGCATGCATATAGCTGTGGATAAGACATATCAAGTTCCCTTTGTTTCTCGTCAAGGGGATGCTAGTATTTTGGTATGGTATTTTCGTCAGTGACTTGTTATACCATCTTTATATTTTAACTTCATGATTAGATTAAATTGGAGGTAAATCCATGATATGGACTGAATCCAAAATTACACTTTTCTTTAACTTATTTAAACTGCTTTTTGTACAAACAAATATCAGAAATGCCTGTACACTGTAATGTGATCAAGTAGTACAGTCCAAAATGTGTGACTTTAGCAACTCCTAGTGGTAGTATCAAAAAAGTCATGGACCTCAAAGATCCGATCCAGGGCAACTGAATATGAAGGGTTAAAAGCCCCACATTGACTAACATACTTTAACTTCTACAGAGTTTGTATGCCATCAGAATAGCTTCAAAATTGCACTCCATGGAGCTTTTAGGAACATAAATACTTGCCTTGTGAGGCTCGTAAAGCTCCATTTTGTCAATACTAGCCATGTTTCCATCCAGATGTTTTGCAGATTTTAACCAAATTTTGAGTAATTCAGCAACGGAAATGTGAATGAATGCTTGCTTTCATCCACTTCTGGTAGTTGGTTCATGAGGTAAGCAGTAGGTGGTGCCAATAGTCCAGTCGGAAAACCAGAATAATTTGGGCGCAACAAGTTGACATCATTAAAAGAACGGTAGTCGAACTTGAAACACTGAAAAACAATGCAGAAACCACAATGGAAATATAACATTTATTTCTGTATCATGTATTAATGTGAGGAAGGTTATATCAGATCTGTGTTCAGCGATCATTGATGTAGTATAGAGCCATGGGAGCAATGACGGAACTGTCGGAGCAAATACAGCTGTCATGTGAGTTCAGTGTTTGTTATGTCAGAACAAAAAAAAAAAAGTATTTCCATCTCCTATTAAGCGCATGAACTCTTTCGCAAAAAAGGCAAAAACCAGCTCAAGCAAGAGTAAAAACTGATTGCGAAACTAGGGAAGTTAGAATGTTTAGTATGACAAAATATCTCTTTTGGGAAGAGATCTTTTTTTTTCTGCTGTAGCTTGTTGACACACAGAGAAAAACAAAAGCATTTGGTCGTAGCTGGCCTCTCCCTATCCTTGATATGTAATATATTCCTATTTATATTGTTCAAGGCTTCCTCCAAAGTATCCTCTCGAGCCCATTGGGCAGACCTCTTAAGTCATCGTCAATTAAGTCAGCACTGATGCTTGCTGCTTTGGCTTAGAGAGTCAGAGTGAGAGTGAGTGCACTTTTGGTCTACTCAAGGCAAGGCTTATAAGATGAAGCCTGAATGGCACCACGTGAGGCCAAAAAAAATGGCTGTTATGCCTAAGAGCACAGCGTTCTGCTCAAGCCTTCCCATCCTCAGCCCCACCAAGAAGGGTAGAATGTGATCATCATCTGTTCCAAATCACCCTGTTTAGCTCCTGCTAGGCCGGCATATATATGCATCCCTGATGCTTGACATGATTCCTCTGCTCAGTTTGCTCACTGAAAAGAGAGATATGACAGATGTATTGCCCATGCATGTTACAGCACTTGCATGCTGTTGAAACATGCATTTACCAAAGGTACCACCCACCACCTTGTGTTTGGCAGGGGAGATAGGCGAGGTTCCAGCTGCATCTACTGCATGGTGACATACATTCAGTCAGTCAAATGAAGGTCATGGAGGATAGCAATACCTACATTTCTTATAGGGAGAAAGTGGTGGTTTGCACTTGTGTGATCAATTATCACAGAAAGACAGCTCAAGATCCCAGACACCAGTGACCACACTCAATGCAGACATGTTAAGTCCAGGCATGGTCCTGCTGGAAGTCCTTGAAAAGACCAGATGGAGGAGGCCTCCGAGAGAAAAAGATACGGAGACCTGATTGGCAGAGCTGAGGATGGTGTGTACAATCATCAACGTTGGCTTTGTTAGCCAATCCTTTTTCCAGAGCCTTTAAGCTCCTTGGCGTCAGAGGACTGCACAGGAACATCACCAATGGCACAGAAAAGGCATCAAGATGGCTGCAGATCAACAGGGGTGACTAGTGGACCACAAGAGGAACATGCTGGGGACCTGAGAACCGGCAGGGTTGCCTGGACTCTGGTATCTTTTGTTGAAAGACCATAAACACCTGATGATCCCTAGTTACATTACTGATGATGTGTCCAAGTGATCTAAGATATCACAACAAAAAATACCCAGACTCAAACTTGACACTTGATTTTAGTGCCATTATTTTGTGTGTTTTTGTGATTAGGGAATAACTCAAGTCAATTTAAGAGAACCACTTTGGAGCTAATGCAGTAGCCTACACAGATCATTTAATGACAGTTTATTGTCCATTTTGCAGTAATAATAGACCAAGACTTTTTGTACATACATTTCTCTGTGAACTTCTCCTTTTAAACACCCTCAATGCCAGTTTACAGTAAGTAAATGTATTGTTGACAAAATTGACCTCACCATATCCGCTTATTTACCTGATCATATTCCACCATTCCTTTGTCTCACTATCAACTTTGAAACCACATCTACACCTCTGAACGATATAAGCAGCAGTTTAAGTACTAAAAATCAAGGAAATTCAAATGCTTAGTATGTTGTTAGGAAACAAAACAAGCTTGTCACTTATCCAGTGACATTTGTGTAACCTCAAACGCAGCGAGATTTCCTGTGTTTTAATGAGCTAATTACTTTATTTAAATATGCCTTAAATGGCTAGAGAGAATACAAAAGAATGAGAGTTTGTGTATGTGGAGTCTTGCAGCTGATACTGTCCGTTATATAGAAAAAAGTCAAAAGGTCAATGCCAATGTGAGCTCTGGCGAAAGCTGAAAGCTGTTATTGTAACTGCCTGATACCTCGCAGTACATTTCCATCTCTCTGGCACTTTTGCCTTCACCAAGCTCTTGTAATTTAGTCTCAGTTTGGGGTGCCATGTTCATTGTACATCCTTGTTAATTTCCCCCCAGGTTCAGCCCCATTTCCTGCCTGTTGGCTAGGTGAAGGGCTTTTTCGAGTCCTAATCACGGAAGCTAATTCTCATATTAATTAATTTAACCCCAACCAAGTGCCACGAATTAAATATCTCCCCAAACACACCAAAATCATTTCACATCTAAATCTGAATTAATCATGTCTAATTAGACAATTATGCATTTATTCTGTTTTGCAGTCAAGCAATCAAGGGCCAATTAGTGAGATCAGACAAATATATACATCTGATTGCTGGAAATATTGAAGTATCCTTAAATGATTTACAGGTTTGCTTTTTAGTGTGTGCACCTGGTCAGCAAGACCTTGTTTGGAGCAACACAATGCATTTTTTAAATTGATCTCCTGGCTCTTTTGTTCACCTTGTGCAGTTAAAGCCTTCCATTCTAAAACACTATAAATGAGTCGTTTATCCAAGAAGACAGACGATCTCATGAGCATTAATATAGTAATTTAGTGGAAACTCAAAAAGTCATATTTTGAATACCAAGCCATAATGTGTTTTGCTTTCATGCCAGCAATAAATTCATCTTCTCATGTATTTAACATTTTGAAAGTAATTGTTGAGTTACCCCTTTTCCCTCCCAAATCTCAGACCTATTCCCTCTCTGCTTCTATCTTGTTTACTCCAATCAAATTTGTTTACCTCCTCTTATGCTCTCTTCTTTCTTTACTTTACCATCTCTGTATTACATCCCCCCCTTACCGCCAACCCCCTAAAAATAAGCCATCTGTAGCATCACTGACATACTGTGACTGAATACTTCACCAATGCCAAGACCTATAATCCATTTCACTGATTTTTCTTTTTTCCAAAATGGCTCTAAAAAGTTTCCACATTAGTAATTTATGAATGTGTGCAGAGTCTCCTGCCTCAGACAGATCTTAATTTGTGATAATATAATGTTTGATATGAACATTAAAACTTCCCATTTGTTTGAATAGCTGAGCATTAACACTGCTAATATTTTCACATGAAAAAATGAGACTGCGGTCAGATTTATTTCCATGGTTGGATGAAAACCAACATTTCCCTGACTTGTTCTGCAGATACAGACAAATCAAAATCATTAGGCCCAGGCTTATTATGTTTATGCAGTATTAAACTTCACCATAGCTTCATGCATGAATACGTAGGTGAAAAGGTTTTAAAAATAAATATAGTAGAGCTGAACCAATAAGTGCGCTAATCCATTAGTTGATGGACATAATTTAATAAATAATTTTTCTTTTCAATGAATTAATGCCGAAAATAATTGTTAGCTGCAACACTAAAATATAGTAGGCTATGTTTGGGATAAAAGGCCCATCCACTGTAACATATTTGTTTAAGCTTCATTTGGATGCAGCACTGCTCGCAGCCAAGAAATATTTCAACACAAAACCACCTATACCACCACAACTTAAACACAAAAGATATACCTAGTTAATTAGGGAGCTTTGGGCCAATTTGTTCACCTTTAGACAGAGCCAAGCTAGCTGCTTCCCTCCTTAATGCTAAGCTATCTTTCCCATGGCTCCTGCTTCATATTTAGCATCCAGATTCAGATGAGGAGATCAATACCATTTCCCAAAATGTTGAATGATTGCTTTAAGGATTCTAACTTTACAGACTAAGTGAAATAAATGCTATGTTCACTTCAATTTATTCATTTTCTGGAGTTTCAAGTCCCCCTCATAGGGTGTGTTTAATCTCAAGAGAGCATTGTGGTTAAACAAAGGTTTAAACTGTCTGGTTCTCCAAGTGATGCAATATATCTGCCTCTCTTCATCAGCCACCTCGTTACTATGGCTTTTAGCCAATTTGGACTAAAACCAAACCCAAACAATGTCGCCAGCAACATTTTGACATTACCTCGGAGTCGTTTAATCCAATGTTACTATCAATAAATACTGATTAACGTAGCTTTAAGTAAAGGAAAACAAAAGAAGCCAATCCAAATCCAATAATCCAAGAAAAGGCTACAGCAAATGTGGCTGGGGCCTTGTACGTTGGACTAATCGATAGGAATTTTGAGAGAATCAAAAGGTGGGCGAAGAGGTCGGAGCATCTCAAGAACAAATTGATTTCCAGGCGCCTTTGAAAAATTGAGGTTAGTATTGAGAGTCATCAATGTCAAATGCAAGGCACAGCTCATGGGATTAAAACTTGTCCTTCCTTCCTGAAGCAAATGGCATTGATTACACATTCTGCCCAGTAGTTATGCAGTTGGCTATTGACAGACACACTCCGTCCATGCTGTTTTTATCAATAATCAGGCGCCTCCTTCGGTTTGTGCGCACACAAACACACCGACGCAGGACCAAACCTGCCAGCTGCACGTCAACATGCACCGTCACGACCTGTAAGCCTACTTTTATTTCTAATGCTGTGGGACTGTCTGTGGCTAGTTTGGAAGTCTCTCTCTTTACTTTCACTTTGTCACTGCCAGGGTCAGAGAAATCATGAAATAGCACACAGCTCCCAGTGGGGCACTTTGTTTTCTGTGACAGAGAAAGTCATTTGTCATCACACAGCTAAAGAGTTATCCTGTAAAAATAGAATCAAATATATCTTCACCTCACCCACTCATTCAGAGGCAGTCATCCTGTTTGCTGTTTCATATTTTTCTTGCCCTCCCAGTCTCTCTCACTCCTCACATTTTCACTTTGCTCCCTTCCTTCCTACACTGTTTTACCTACTTCCTAATTCGCTGCTGATATTTTGATGTAATTACCTTAGAAATGACTCAAGAGCTGGATTGCACTTAAAAGCAATTTACTTCATTTAGCTTAATTTATTTCTGCCTATCAAGATGTGAGGCACAACAAGTTGTTCCACTTGAAAACGCTGAAGTGTGTGCTGAAGAAAGCCTGTTTCAACACTGCACTCTGTTTACCTGCCTCGCCCTGAGGGACATCAGAGGAAACCTCTGCAGTATCTTCACTCTCACTCAGAAACAGACAGCTTTGAGGGCCTTTTTTTCTTTTTCTTTTTTTTTTTTACAAATTAAGGAGGCTCCTACACTGAAGAACATATAGTTACTTTGAATGACAGACATTCTCTTGACTGATGTGTGTGCAGTCATTAGAAAAATGACTTTGCTGAATAGTGAAGTTCCTTCTTTACACCAATAAGCATGATTTTGAGACATTACAACTAGTGTGGAAGCCAATCATGGAGTTGTGGATAACTTTTTAAACTAATAATTTTTAGATAGATATATAGTTTGGAATTGTTATGAACAGGAAGATGTGGATGTGGATAGTTTTTCATGCAAAAACAAAATTTCCTTTCAACTTTTTTTTCATTTATGAAAACACATCTTAAGGGATTGTTTGAATGAGCCTCACACAGCAGCCAACTTGTAGCAGTACGGCCACATTCACACTTGGTGATCTGCATCTGAATACATTATCTGGTTAATGACATCTGATCCACGGCCCTAGGCATTTAAACCTGCATTAATAAACACTGCAACTCTTCCCGGATTACGATCAAATCTCAATATGCTAATTAGTTAGTCATGGCTGGCAGATTTGTCAACAAACAAGGGAAGCAATGTCATGGGTACTGGGCGTCATTCATTTCTAAATCACTTCTTGCGATGGGAGACTTGACCTTTCAATATCCTCTGTGGATTTTTTTTTCTCAAGAATGGGATCACGCCGTGTGAATACATTTAAATCCGATCACATACAGTACATTTGCACCTGAATTCACATGGGTTTTTCCTAATAGCAGGTGTAAATGGAGTATATTGATGCTTTTTTGATTGCTCAACATTACTGTAAAGTGGCAGCTCTGACCTCTGATTTAATTGAGTAAAAGATGCATACTAAGTTACGCTGTCATTAATAAAACAATCGCCATGTTTGCCATATTTAGTCATTACTGCTGTGAGGTACGTTCACTCGTGCCATAACTTTGAAGGATGACTATCGCAGCTGAGAATTAAAGATTGGTCTGGACTAGACTTTACTGATAGTGTCTTTTGAAAACAAAATAGTGTATGCAAAAAGAGCGCGGTGTTAACAGTGTGCTGTGATTTTAAGAAATTCAACTAAAGAGAATAATGAATGTCCTTGTGCTGAAACCTTGACCTTTATGTACCTAACAAATAAGAGGAATCACAATTAAATGTTGTGGAATGCTTTCTTGGCACTCCAGAAGGTAATTATAAAGATGCAAGTGAGTTTTGTTTTTTTGGCAGTGGCAATACAACAAAAATTGTACAACCTACCTAATTTTATTGATGAGGTAGATATGCACCAACTGCACCAGGTCACATTCCTCGTAGGCGTAAAAACCTACTTGGCAATAAACAAAATTCTGATTCCGGTAAACAAAATTCTGATTCTGATATAAAAAAGGAAACCATCTATCCATGATCCATCTATGAAAACTAAAAATACTTCAAATGAACTGGTTGCAGTTACATCAAAGGCTCTCTCAGAACATGTCAGGAACTGTATGTGACACAGGGTAAAGTCTCACCCTGCGCTGTATTATGATTCTGTCGTTGTCAGGTTGTTGCACTTTGAATTCCTCCAATACCTCCAGTATTAAAAGGACCAGCATTAGGAACATGCCAACATGAACTATACTGAAAGCTATTGCTGGCCTTGGTATGTAGCATATCCCCAGGGATATAAGTGCACTTTGCACTCTTTGGCTGTGATTCAGAGGTCTTAACAAGCACAGTGTACACCAAATGAACAGAGAAGCATTTCCTGTAGTCTTTTTCAACAAATATACAGCTACGCAAAGCCAGAATAGCACGGCATGCTGGTATATATAGTCATGTAAAAGAAAAACATGAACTAACACATGAGGTCGCAGGTGTTATGTAAAAGTGTTTGCATTTCTTTGCTGTTGTCACTGTCTATGAAATTTGTAATCAAGTTGCTTATCCTTCAGTGATTTGGTGTTAATATGCATAATGATTAGCTAATTGATTAAAAGCTCTAGGATGCCAAAGCAGATCTTTATAAATGGAAAGTTAGATGATGTAAGTCCCAAGAGCAAAGAGCCAAGCTGAAATGTTTGTACAGTGTAAACCCACAATTGCTTAAGCTTATGTGTATTGACCTAAAGAATAGATTATATTGTTGCATATATTGCAAAGAAAGGAAGTAATGTACAGTTAACCTTAAATGTACTGACTTTTTTCCCCCAAAGATTTTTAATATTTATTGGCACTTTTATGGGGTATTTTGGCAGGGTTTTTTTTGGGGCGGGGGAAAGTATGCTAAAATTTACAGTGTCTATATGTTGTCAGTTTGATTTCATAAAATAAAAGAAGTACAGTTAAGCTGAAATGTTTTGATATATTTTCTTTAAGATTTATATATGTTTTGGCTGTTGGAGTTTTATTTTGATAGTTTGTATTGGGAGGGAGAGAGAAAGAGGAGATGACATGCAAAAAAACAGCATGTTGTAATTATCGGAATTAAAGGAAAATGGAAAACAAATATATTAAAAGAAATGTTTCAGTGCAGGAAGGTGGTTGTGCTGAATGTAAATGTGCGAACTCTAACATTTAGTGCTGTCGTGAAAAAGACAAAACTCGTGTCTTTCAGTCATACTGTCGGCTCATCACACCTCACGCCTTCTGACGCCTCAAGTAAAGAAAATGAGAATTTTCTGCATAATTAATCTCAGCCATAGAGCAATAGTGAAGTTCTGAATTGCGGTGGCATGCGGCGCACACGGAACGTGGGACTTTCAAAATGGATACAGCTGCAAAATCTATGGCGAGAGTGAGCATAGGAACGATGGTTTGTATAGATTAAGCAGCTTGAATCTATGGAGTCAAATGAGTTGCTATCGACTGAATGCTTGTTTAAAACCATGAAAAAAAATTAAAAAATCCTCTCAGCCTCTTAATTACTGCATTTTCCTTTGGGCTCCATGTTGATAAAGGCTATAGAAACATTACATTTAGTTATGCCAAAACTATACATAATTGATCATCTTGGCTTGAATTATTTATTTTTATCAGGATATAAATATTGCATGGCGCACATGAATAATTAATCACGATCAAATTTAATTCTGTGTGGCTTCGGACTATTGTAAGCACTTGGCCATGTGTAATTGCATATTGACTGGGGGTTAAGCCAAATGTTTGTCAAACTGGGAATAAGACAGAATGACTGCTGAGCTTTTGTCTGATAAGGGACTATTCTCTTGTCTGTATTCCAATACCAGCTGGAACAAAGTATTGAAACTCGTCCCGTAAATAGTTTACAAATCCAACTTTTTCATCACTGGTGATCCGTGGACTGGCACCGCAGCATATCGTGCAAGTATATCTGACTGCCCTTCCTAAATTTGGGCTAAATGCGAGAGGCACAGGCTTGTGAACTGAAGACCAATGTGTCCAATCCAGGAAGGACTTAAGGAGATCTCAGTGGGGAATTAAATCAACAAACCTTCCCTTTCGCTCACGTACCATAGCTGAGGTGGCCTTAAGTGAGGTGTTTAACCCCCCACTGCTTCGCCAGAACGCTTCAGCTGCCAAATATAAAACGTGTGTAATGCAATCAATATTGGGAAGGGAAAAAAAATCCCTGGCTTCAAAAGAACCGGTAGAGATAAAACAAAATCATGAAATGTAAAACAAACTGACTGAGCTTGGGATGTGAGAATAATAACAACTTGCGTAACTTTGAAGTGCATATTCCAATGTTAGATCAATCATTCCCCTGTTGGAATCTCACAGCTGTTTAATGGTTCTCCTCTCTCCGATGTATTAAAGATCAAGAACTACACGCCGCTGTTCCATTAATATGTTTTGAAAAAAAGTACATGAATAACATAATTTGAAGTGTAATCGCAGCTCATATACTGTACGACTGTATAGCATGGGGAGGCAAAAGCAGGAAAGAGTGTCCATCTGCACTTTTGCAACTGATACTGGGACATCCATTACCTAATTTGAAACTTGAAATGTTGCATAATAACTCAAAAGAAGCACATACTGTGCTGCATGTTCCAGGCAAAGTAAAAGAAAAAAGCAGGACACAGTGGAGATTGTAACAGTATTGGATGGATGGGACTAGATCTGTCCACCTGGGTTCTAGCAATATAAAATTGATTTGTATTTAGGATGCCTGCCAGTTAATCTTTGTTAGTGATTCATTTTTGCTCACGGGACCCAAACAATAAAAGAGCGACATGACTAACTCAATGGGGAGCATGGCGGCAAAGCTACCCAGGTTATGGATTCAGATCTCATCGGAGGCACTGATGCTGCAAGTGTATACATTTACTATACTGTGCTGTGGCAAATATACACCATAAAGCTGCAGTGGGTACCATGTATGGATTAACTTTAAATTAAAAATCAAAGCTGCACTTTGTTACCAGAATCTCAAACATAGGGATTGACGTAAGAATGACTGACCAATGAGGAGTCTTGACAGAGTTTATTTCTGTCAGTGAGTCCGAGCCAATTGTGCCAAGGTTTGGAGTGAGAGGCAGCGGGAGCCGTGCCATTCCTTATGTTTGTTTATTGTCATGAGAGGAGATCGAGTCTGCAATTACTGAACACACCACCACAAGAATTCCAATTGCCCATATTTCAGATGCCATACACAGAATGAAATCAATGCTAATATAGCATAGTAAATACTCAGATATTCTTTTATGCACATGTAAATGCTGCCGGCCCCACGGGTCCAGAGGCCGTCGTACATTTTGATTTTTCCACACTGCATCACTTGCCCCTATAGGTTGGGGAACCACTGGGCTTAACTATATACATAAAAGGAATTCAAAATAGTGTAGCTTCACCTCCAACCAGCCACAGCAGTAAAATGCTAACATATTTAACATATTTATGCATCGGTATTATCAATCCAAGAGTAGATTGAATTTCAATACATCGATAATGATACTTCATACTTAAGTAGGACTTATAATGAAGCTGATGATTTCAGTTTTTTTTCAATGGCGTCTGGTTGCTTTAGACAGAGCGATACAACAGCCTTTTCCGGTTAAACAAAAAGGATCATACTCTTTAAGGAAAAGGTGTACCTCTAGAGGGTTGTGTCCATAATGTCGTATGACACTTATAATAGCAATCTGCGCTTGGTTGGGCAAAAACAGATATTTTTAGACGGTGCACAATTGCCCAGAAGAATTGTGCGTTGCAGACAGTTTTGTGGCTGCCGGCTGCAGCGCTCTTGCTCAATACTGGACCAATTTCACAAACTGTTGTCCTCATTAATCACTTATGAGGACAAAAATATGGTAAAATAGTGTCCAGGTTGAAAAATACAGAAGCTTCCCTTTAAATAAAGGTTCAAAGAATTTCTTCCACTATTGACTTGATAGCAGATATATACAAGAGCGACATGTTCGAAAGGCTTCGATCTGTTGAGAGCAGCATCCGATTTCATTCACTCACAGGACAGATGCAGTAGGGGAAAAATGGCCACCCGCATTGTGTTTTTTCTCTTTAATATCAACTCAGGAAATAATGTATTAGACCGTTGCTATCATAGCTTACAACTCATATTCAATAGTGTACTCAAGTTAGGGTCTTTGGTATTAGCTGTTGCTACTTTGGTAGGCTGACAGCCAGA
>NW_023340206.1:4241338-4256825 GCF_004916995.1 Morone saxatilis
ACCGAGTGCGTCTCTCTGGGAAGTTACTATGTTCGGCGGATGCTATAGGGCAAGGCTTGCTCAGCCAAGCTGCAGATATTACACTCATTTTCAGGGGGCGGGTTGCCATTTACAGTCACGTCTGCCCGCCAGTGGTGAAGACAGCTAAGATAAGGGAAAAATGTTCAAGTAGCAGGCCGAGTGAAGGCAGGGCCTTGCAAGCTTTGATTTCAAATTCTGTCGCGTCCATGATGCCGATGAAATATCCCCCCCCCAGGCTCCTAATACACACAGGGCTGATCACACCACTGACAGAGTCGAGGGCTAACTCCATTTTTTATGTCAAGTAGTCAATATATTTTTGTCCTATGTGGAGCAGAGCTACTTCCTTCCACAGTTATAGTGGATATACTCTGCACAGTTATAGTGCAGGTCAGGCAGCCAGCTGACTGCAGTTTGGACCTGTGCAATAACAAAATACTCAAAATGTCAAATATCTGAAAATGTGGGCCTTTTCAAACACATCTCCTATACAAATGCAGCTTTTAAAAATCCTACAGTGACAGTTATGACATACTTTTAACCCTCATTGGCCAGGCATTTATATCTGATCATAACTTTTTAACAGTTAAAAAGATGACATTTTTACAGCATTGGATATATAATAATACACTATCATTTGGTGTGCTTCTGTTTTCTATAACTTTTTTTTATTTGTTACCCATTCCAGTCTTTCGATTTTGTTTTCCCTGACATCATCATAATGCTATTATTGTCCATCTTCTCCCTCTTAGAGTACTTCCAGTTACAAATGGTCAATTTCTTTGATTGTACCCCACAGTAAATTGCACTAACAGTAATAAAGATGTTTTATGAGACTGCATTTTATTTAAATAGCTTTTTTCTGAACAGGGTCTGATTTTATGCAGGCCTGGTTAGCAGAATTACCAGGGCAGCCCGTGTGTGTGCGTGTGCAAATCTGCCTGCTGCTTAGAAAAGATGGATGTTAATAGGAGCGAGGGAATGGCTGCTTTGTAACAACGCCTGATTATTTGGACTATAGATCAGATACCCCAGACACTGCTGATTGGAATTTGATGAAACATTTGAAATGATGCAGCTCACCTTTGGATTTTTGGGAGTTCACGTTTCGCTGATTGGGGGTGTCGAAACTGCGAGACAAGATGACATGTGGTATCGATTAGCGTTGAGGGGCGACTACAGTATTCGTGTGGTTGATGCTGGACTTTTGAGTTCTGCAGAATAATTGGGGCACTTGTTGCCTTTCAAAATCATGTGACATTTATCAGATGCTACCTAACATACTGCATATGAGTCATTCAAGATATATTTTAGTGTAAATATAACAAAGCCCTGTAAGGATGATTAAACAAGCCCTGTACTTGCTTCAGGCAAAATTGTATTCGTATTGCAAAGTATCTATCTGTTCTACCAAACCCCAGCTAATTGCAATTTAATGCACTCTTAGATTTAGTTCATGAATTTAATGAACAGTATAGAACTTATGTTTGTATCATAATGGTTACTATGGAAATAGAAGTGGAAACATTTGTTTTAAATTGTTCTCTGATGTAATATGCCTTCCAAATAGCATTATTTTCAGTTATTTCTTAATGATTTTTCTCCACTTTAAATGATAAAGCGCATTAGCATTAGCATCATTAAGCAAACGTCACTTTACTGGATAAAGGATCAAATTGAGTATTTAATAAAATAGTATATATGAATAGTAAGTAATTTACATTCAGAAGACTTAAAAACATATTCCTGTGGGTTTGAGGAACACTGTCAAGGATTTAGTGACATCTATTTGTGAAAGTTCAGATTGCAACTTACTGAACACCACTCCCATCTATCACATACTGAATGGTAATTGAATTACTTTTCTCACTGTAAAAAACAAATCAAGTAACTTTAGGCAACATACATGTAGCTGTTGTTGCACCAAGGACTTGATTTTGATATGGTTTCACTATTTTGGCTCCATGATGGGGATTTTTAACTCAGTCGAGAAAATACCTGCCAAAAACTCTAATAAAAAGGACCCATTTAATGTGACATTCCACTTTTTTCTGAGCATGCTAGACAGGCTTTCACATCTCTCAAAAGCTGAGTTGAAAACTGCCCTTTCCTTCACCTCTGCATTTTCTAGTTCCAGTTTGTGTCAACTCACATACAACTTATAGACAATAGCATCAGATTCACAACAAAGCACCTTAATAAAGAGGAGCTCTGGATGTACTGATACTGAACAAACACTGCAAAATATTACTAAAGACAATTATTTTTTCTCCGAAGTTCACAACACACAGAGCCTTAGGGGCTTGCCATGAAAGGCCACGATGAAAGTGAGAGCTTAACATATCAGGGAAACTTTCTGCAGTTGTGTAAATTTTATTCCACACGTGATAAGGCTTTCAAACTGAGGGATTCATTTCCATATTACAAGCCACAAAACTAAGAACAAACTGCTGGAAATAGCTGCCAAAAACGTGAAACGCAACATCATTCATACCACTGAGGATTATGGATTCTATACTCTTGTAGATGAAGCGCACAGTTTCAGCAGAAGCATTTGAAAATATGTGTGAGATATGCAGCCACACTGGAAGTACAAAGTATTCATGGATTGCTCTGAAAAGATGGATGCCAGGACCAACTACAGTCATATTAAATAATATTTGGAGCCCTGTTTCCAATTGTTACGACTGGGCTGCTGTCATGTCTGGCCACGCGACTGGCATTTCGCAGAAAGTGTGTCACGATGACCCCTCCACTGTCTACGTCCATCTTACATCCAACCTTTACTTCGTTTTGATGTATGTCTGCAAAGGTAATCACACAGCAATGGGTTTTTTCCTCACCCTTGAGAGCCTGTACATGTTTTTACACAGCCAGGATGTGTACATATGTACAAGCAGATCTAGAATGCCTAAGGTGTTAAAGGTGAACCTATAGCACTAAGAGACACACAGGCAGGTGGAAAATATGTCTGCTGTAAAATACTCAGTGAAGGCTCTAATAGCCCTTGTCTGAACTGGCAGTTCCACCTCACTGTATGTTTGTACAGGCAACTGGTCTGCTGAATATTGTGAGAAATCTCAATTTCTGTTATTGTCTAATCATTTTAAATGCTCAACTGTTGAGCACTATCCAAGTTGCGCCTAAGGCACTCCACAGGAAACGCAAAACTGTCTCGGGCTGCCGGCATCCAGGAGTCCATGGTGATATATATGCAAAACATGAGGACCAACCAAAAGTGGGAAGACATTTGGATGGAGATCCAGCCAATCTGTCAGTCACTTAACATTGACAGGGAAGCGGTGTGCAAAAAAGTGCAGTTGTCACCAGCGCCCATGGTCAAAGAGAACACCAAATGGGCCAGGCAGCTGTGCTTCCCTGTTTTGGAGACTATTATGGGCCGGTGTTCAGAGAGATCTTCAGCGCAGTCTGTGGCAGTAGTGCAGTGTAGATGCTGTATTGAAATGTGTTTGCAGCGATGCCCAGGGCCTGATCAGCCAATATTCCGCTGTACTCTCCATCAAACCCGAGCTCTCAGTAACTGAGATGAGAACGATGACATTAAAGGCACCACAGCTGTCCACTGAGAGCATTAAGAGGGAACTAGCCTGCAGACATTATCCAAACTATGAGAAACTTTCTAAACTGGCCCCCCCTCGCTTCCTGTTGGAACAGTGACTTGTGAGAGCTAATTCCCAGCGATGCGCCATATTAGAAACTGGCAAACTACAGTTTTGCATCAGGATAGACTTTCAGCCTTGAGCCTGCTTTATATTGAGTAACACAACAGAGCGGGAGAAAGCAGCAGAGATTATTGCTGCACATGATGCCAAGGCAAATTTGGATATTGCTACATTGAGGTAAGACTAATTATTATTATGGCAACAGTTTGTAACTTGCTCTTGTGCATAATAGTGGATATAATAGCTTGTGATGTCGGTGGCACAAGCACAAAACAAAAATAATAAAGAATAATAACAAATACATGACAATAATGAAGGCTTAGTTTGAATTCACTGCTGTGAATGATAATGCTTCATGTAGCACAGCTTGTATCCTTTATCAACAACAATAAATGCAATAATTAGCCATCCCTAGCACAAACGTCACCCACCCCCTAGGCAATCCAATATATATTCAGATTCTATTTTTATTCAGTTTAATACACCTTAAAGTGCACACTAAGCTTACAGTAAGACTGAGTAAAGAATTTTGATGTGCTACAAGCTTGTCTTACGTTGCAGTCATGAAAAGAAGGTTGGTTGAGAGTGCAAATCCCCCAATGTTTCAGTGGCTATGCAAGCCTAGTAATCGTCATGAACCGTGCTTTGCTCTTGGAATTTTCAATGTCAATCACATTTCTCAGCCATATGATTTTAAAGGCGCCCAAGGCTTCCAGTTATGAGTAGTCCTCTGCCTCTGTTTGCATTTGGTTTGCATTAAACTGAGACCACTGTTATTATGCTCAACTATGCAGAAAGATAAGGAAATAAATCTTGCCTATAAGAGCAAAAAATTATGCATTACAATACCTATTTCTAACAGTAGGTTACTTAAAAAAGCACAGCAGTATGCCATCTACTTCCTGTCAAACCACAAAGATACATAGTGTTAAAGCATTGGTTTTGACAAACACATGCAAGTTTATCTCATGTATTTTGCACATTTCTTAAGCAGTGCGGGCTGCGCACACCCAAAAGGTGTTGCTATCATAGTTTCAGACGAGGAATACATATTAATGCAAAATATGCTGAGAAAAATGGGCAAATATCTAAAATATGCTGATCTCAAGTTCTAGGATTCAGCCGAGGGAAGGGCCTTATGCATAATTCAAGCAGCCGCTGCTACACTGACAATGAACGTTTATGTAAACCCAAAGTGAGATAATATGGCAAAAAAGCAAATGCTAATTCACCTCACTAACAATATGAAGATGATCATTTGCATACTGAACCACTGTATCAAAGGTTAAAGTGGGAAAGAAGTGGAATTAAATGGAAATGCTCTCTTGATAGGAAGATAAACTTTGTGGAGAGAGCAAAGCTACGTGTCATTCCCCCTGTGAGGAAAGGTCACCAAAGAAAGAGCTTTGAATAGACATAATTAACTGTGCAAAGGATTTTTTGAAAATCGCTCATTGAGGTTTTTTATTAACGTATTTTGTTAAATGCAACAGCTTTTGTGTTTACCTGCACGTTAAGTTCGGACCTGCTAAAACAAATTGCTCTTTGTGCTGGTGAGGGTCAGGACTGTTATTTGGCTGTAATGGAGCGCTTTCACTTTGACCTTTAGACATGGCTGTACACTTTTCCTAGTTTCAGTTGCTCATGTAAAAATATATTGTTGTCAAGTCCAATTGCCCCGTGAGGTCTTTTAACACAGGTGGAGAAGGTCTGACAACAAAAGGAAACTCAGAAGGCTTAATAGCAAGGACTAGAATGCAGAGAGCATGAAAACATGAAGAGAGATGATGAAGGAAGGAAAAGGAATAGTCTTTCACACTGGCGAGGTAAACACTTGCACAGATAGGCGGCTGATTATAGGAAAAGTCAATACATCTACATGAAAGGTGTGGAAACACAGGGTCACATGAGAAGGTCTGTCAAAAATACTCATGCTTGCAGTTTTTGAGCACTTAAGCGCATGTTCACGTGCCACCAGGTAAGTAGTGCGTGTCACATTTATGAAAAATGACGCACACTCACTCTGCTTGAGAGTGTTATTCAGAGGTAAGTGTATCTCACAGTTTATCACAGTCCACTGTACAATACCCTTCAGCTCTTGACGGTAACACTAACACGATGAGGTGGCTGATATTGATGTTTGATTGGTGTGAATACAATAAAATTTTATGGCATTATATCAAACACATGAAACACATCTATGGAAGAAAGTGCTAGAATCTCGCCAGTGTGTACAAAATGATGTCCATGACATCTAATCACACTTCATCTACTAATGAACAATGCGATACATCAGAATAAGGAGTAAGTGGACCTTGACTGAAGAGTCTTTTGTCAACTGGAAAAAATGAGCTAGAGTTGCAACTAACGATTATTTCTTGATTAACTGATTCATCATTGGGTCTATAAAATATTAACAAAAAAGTCCATCCCAGCTTCCCAGACTCAAAAGCTATATCTTCAAATATCTTCTTTTGTCCAAAAAAATCGCAAGAAATATGCAAGAAAATCAGCAAATAGTCACATTTGGGAACACACAGGCACCAAATTTATGCCACATTAAAAAAGAGCTCAGATTGTATGGTGAACATCATTATCATCATTGGTAAATATAAGTTTCATGTTTCAATTAATTTAGCTTAGTGTTTAATGATGTTAAGAAGAAGTTATTACTCAGAACGTTGTCAAAACACACACATGTTGTGTCTTTTTTATTTTATGTACTACTTGTTAAATAACTGTATGGATTAACTTAAATGAAATAATTCATAAGGCCACTGACTGCACATTTCTTTTTTATTTTACTGGTAACTGTACTAGCAGCGCTGTTAAGCTGCTCTCGTTATAGTTCATGTGAAAATAAAATATGAAAGCATGGATTTGAGCAACTGAGAGCAATGCACTGTATTTGCATGAGCTGCAGTATGACCCCATTAACCAAGTGTGTTCCAGTGTCTTATGAAAAATCCTCCATGCACTTGCAGTCTTAACAGGCACTTGGACTGTGCTGCCAATTACGGGATCTACATCACACAAGTGGGCACCTGACTAGCTGCAAATACCACGAGTGAAGTAATGGAAGAGAGTTAGAGGCAGAGGAGCAGTGGGGACTGAGCAAATGTCACCTTTTCTGTACTACTTTTAAATTACAGCTGTGAGGAAAAATGCATTTAACATGCAAACATTTATTTGCCACATGTGTTTACAGCCTGAATTGAATATGCAAATTTCTCATGTAGCTGTTAAGTCCCAAAGCACACATCCTCACATATACATCCACCTAACAGGCCTCATTTACTTCTCTTACACAGCCATTCAACCAGTGGACCAATACTCTACCTCCCAACTGTGAGATTAGCAGTTTTCTGCCTGTATGTGAGCATTAATTCCCACGTGAAACTGCATGCAAAATCATGCGTGCGTGTGCGCTCGGGTAAGCCAATCCTTCTCTGAGATACAGCCGTGTAAGAACGCCGTGTACTCTTAATAAATCATCTGACACCCTCTTATCACTCCTGCGGATTCAAGGACCCCCGATCAATCCGGCACCCTCTGTAGAAGCTTTCAGTTAGCTTGTGGTATAAAAACGCCTTCGGGGTGAAAGTGTGCAGACTCGGCGAGGAACTGAGAGTGAGACAGTGGAGAGACCTGAGGGGAGGTTGACATGTGTTTGATATCGAAGAAACGCTGCTGAGTTGGAGCCGTGTGTGTGTGTGTGTGTGTGAGGAAGAGAAAGAGCACATGGGGCTCAGAACTCCTCTGTCTCTCAATTAAGAACATTCACCACAGGCAACAGAAAGGCCTGGAGGCTTACTTTACACACACACACATGCATGCACACAGCCATACTGTGGCGAGATCATCGCCCCGTATTGTGAATGTCAATCAATATTAGCCGCACAATGCTGGATACACATATACTGCATGAGGTAGGGCTTTAGTTTGGACTATGGTCAGCAGAGCAAAATAAAATGGAACCTTTGTGAGCTCATCAATGCGGAATGAGCTCCATTTCATCTACTTGCACCTTTGCAGTTGCCTCCTGGGAAACACCAACAAGCGCAAAATACATTTGTAGTATGGTGTACTGTACAATAAAAGGTCATGGCAAGGTCAAACCTGTAGGAGGAATGAGGTAAGTTCGCATAAGAAGTTCATTTTTCTTCACTCACTTCCTATCTCACCCTTGCTGGCCTCTATCAAATTTAGCCCTTTTAGACGGCTCTATGGAGGTGCGTGAACACACGCCCACACATCCATGCACATGCCAAAACACACACACACACGTGACAGACACACGCGCCTCCACACACTCCCACAGTTTCCAGCAAACCCACATGCACATACTAAATGTAGTCAACCTCTCCGCATAGCCAACGGGAGGTAATCAAAGCCCTGATATGCTCTAACCAGATCCATTAAGGAGCTAATAAAGGCTCTGGATGAGTTAATTAATGACCCCCAAGAACATCATCTGCCTCCAGTGCTCCTGCTCAGGCTGCCGTCTCTGACTCTCACTGAGCAAATCCCAAATCAAAACAAAAACAGCCACAGTTGGGTGTGATTTTAGGTGAAAATCCACTTGTTTTGGTGTCATGACGAGCAGAGAACAGGACAAACAATTTAAGCTCCATTGATTGGATGATGGTGATGATTTGTTGCCATGTATGTGCACGCAGCATGCCGCTATAAAAGACAATTTCTCCAGAATGCCTCACAGACACAAAAAAGTAATTGATGCTAATGTGGAAAGACGACGAAAGGGAAATCGAGCAAATCAATTAATAAAACATTTCATTCGTTTGGTGAAGCCTTGTGGAAACTTCAAGCTTCTTCAGAAGGAAACCATTCTCCATCCTCTGCCTCAGCAGATAATGCTGTCAGTCCATTCTAATAGAAAAATATAAATGCTGTTTCACACATGGCTAATTGTATTTTTTTTAACTCATTGATTCTTCTGTACAACTCCTCCGACTTCCATAATTAAAACGCAGAAAAACAGAATGCAGAATAATTATTTAATAGTGATTTTGAAGGTTCTTTTCATTTTCCATAAAATTAACCAATCATTTGTGAGGCTGAGGAAAGTCATTCAGTTCTTGGCAGCTATTGTTGTGGTCCATGTTTAACTGCAAATACTTAAAAAGTACCATTTTCCCAACAATCTTAGCTGATGAGTGTAGGCTCCATATCCATGTCATATCGTGCCAATTACAAAATGGCAAAATGAGCGCCCATAACTGGCACCAGAGATATTTAGTCTTTATTTATTTAGTCAACATTCAGTCTATTCAACTTAGATGTGACTCCAATGTTGGCTGGCAACTCTCAAAAATCTAGTTTAAAATCTAGTAAAATGTTCCATAAAACAATGCAGATAAGAGCAGGAAAACAGGGGACCTAGTTTAGAGCCATGGGGTATTCTACAGCTCAGATCAGTGGAGGAGAATGGTAAATAATTCCAAGCACCAGTGTCAAAACAAAACAAAAAACCCCAAGAAAAAACCCATAAAATCGATATTTAGGACTCCACATAGTTTTTAGATGAACAGAAAAACTCCTTCTATCAATCCTGTCAAAAGCAAAACTCAACCAGAGCCGAACAAAACCAAAACACGCAGTACCCAACATCAGATGTTCAAAACACCTGACACCTGTGTCTCCATGAACCTGCATTGAAGCTGTGATAACGTCTACCAGCAGCAGACTAGTAGACATTTATTTACTACTTTGCATCACAATATGTGTCCCTGTTATGTGTCCCTTCTGCTCGTTATTCATAGAATTCAGTGCAAAATGATTTCAAAACTTATTTAGGATTCACCGTGGGGTTCCTAGTTTGATTTTTTTCCCCAATGCATTTTGCTGTTTGTTGTGTTTTGTGTTTGTTTTGCCTTTTTGGTGTTTTTGGCAGATTTATCCTCTAATTGGACATAAGATTCATTACACTTCTAGATGCGCAGAAAGATTGTCTGATATTGTTATGGTCATGTCGAAACATCACATTTCCATCCATATCCCTCAACCTAGTGCAAATAATTGCCAAATGTCTTGACAGAAATGTAAAGTGCCTTTTGCCCTCCCCTGTTAAATGTGTGGCTGCTGATTAAATTATTTTATTGCTTTCATTTTATTGGTTCGTTTCCTTGTGACCTGGGGGCAGAGAATAAAAAAAAAAATTGATTTACTTATCGATACATATCTCTCTGTGTACGCACATAAATGACCCTAAACCTTGACCCCAGCAACTTATGGATCTGAAATGACCTCATCGCCCTCATAACTGTATGCCATCACACCAGACTGAGAGCCTGATAGCATCTTGCCTCATGCTACGCACATCAGATCTCACTCACACTGTGGCACTCTTGTTTTTCCTTCTCTCTCTCTTGACATTTACCAATGTGCTAGCTAGGCAGGCAGCGCTCGCTTGTTTACAGGCTCGTTAACTGTTTCTCAGAGTCTCTGCACCCAACAAATGTGGTGATTATGGTCCACAGAGAGGCTCCGGCATGAGAGAAGCTATAAGAATTCTCACTATCATCACAAAGCACAGGCGGCATTATAAACCTAACTGCCTCTCTTCTGTCTTATTCATCTGCCTTTTTGTATGCAGACTCAGCCCTTACTTAAGGGTTCCACTTCCCGTAAAAAATAATAATACTAATTAATTAAGTTGGCATTTATTTGACATGGCTGGGAAAACACTCTTAGTGCATTCATACGTGTAGTTATCTGCTGGGTAGGTCCGATTTATCCTTCTGTGATGTTTGTGGTCACCAAGGCTGCTGAAGTGTTATTAAAAGGTTCTAGACATGCATGCAAGCAAGGAACGCACACTATCCACCCATACGCACACACACACAACACACACACACACACGCACACACACCACGCACAGCCTACACACCACTTTACACCTACAGCACGGCTGTTGCACCACATCACAGACCACGACACGACACACACACATCTACAACATGCCTTGGGGGGGATCTAAAAGGCATTTAGAGGAATAAATTATAAAGTACAGTCTCCCCTATTAGCAATGTTGTCTCTGTCTTGTGGTGGTATTTCAACAATTTGCATGAGATGGGAGGACAAGTAGGGGTAGACGCTTGCATGTAGCCAATATCAGCTGACATTGGAGCGAGAGGTAAGCGTGGACAGGTTTCCGTGTCGCAAATTTAATACACAAATCATGCCTAGAGCTTACAAGAGTAACAGTAAGGCTTAAGAATGTCCACAAAAAGCATCTAAATAAAAATTAGTATTAGTTGAAACCCATTGCGAGGAAGTAGTAAACAGTATTTTATGATACCGTTTTCTGGATATATGGTTTCATCAATACTCCATGGACCGGTAAATTTGAAGGTCACTGGCAAATTAAAAACCTCATCACTGCAGGTTCTGCTGTTACTGGTGTGGAATGTAAAAAGATTCCACTAAGCTTTGTTGCTTTGCACCGGCAACTTAGGGGAGTGAAATGAAATACTGTCTAAAGTTTAAAATCCTTGGCAATGATCCAAGCTATAGAATTGTAAAACGTCGCAGCAAATACTATAATGTGGCTGATTAAAGCATCTGTTGCTAAACCACTTTATTATTATCTCTGTCATAGAGCAGACAGCTGGCCTTTATTTTCCTTTCTACTTTGTTATCGCTTCCTCCTCTCCTGTCTTTGTTTGTTCAGCATGTTTGCGTGCAAACATACCTCAACCGAGCTCTTGAGCTCCAGCACGATGCGATGAGGCAACCTTGCAGCATGCTCGCTACCTAGGAGATGGTGAAGGCGAAGGCAGCGTATCTAAATACAAGCAGACACTGAATTAATCAACCGCTCTGAGGAAAATGTTACCAGTCCAAATAGATTTTCTAAACCCCGTCCAAACTTTTGAATCTGCAAAAACTCATTTTGTGACGCTTGACCTACTCAGATGGGCAAAGTTTATATCCTGGTGTTTTGTTTTGTCCTGTCCACGGCCACTGCATTTTACTGTTTCATTAACATTCAGGGCCTGTCTGGAAAGCATCAGTGCTGGGACCATTGTGATCATTGGAACTGAGGACATGGTGCATAAGCATAAAAACAACCACAGGGGGTGATGCCTGGCATGCAGGATAAGTCTATTAGAGTTTAGAATGTGTGAGTTTAAAGAAAATATGTGTATATAACCCTACTCTTTATTAAATCAGGATTAAATCAGGTAAATCCCACTGAGATTAAGATCTCATTATCAAGGAGGACCTTAATCTCAGTGGGATTTATGCGCTGGGAGACCACATTGTTCAGTCTTTTGAACAATAATGTGAGGGTGAATGTCATGAAGTACAACAAAGTAGGAGACGACTCACAAAAAGAAGGTCCTTTAAATGGTTGGTTCACTAAAATGTAAAAATAATACAAAAGTTTTGATATTTGTCCTGTTTTTGAGATTCATCCCAACGCAATGGCTGTTGATTAGATTTAGTTTGTTGTTCTTTGACATCTATATTGATTAGTAACCTACTGCCAGATATAATATTAGCTGTCATTTCCCAGCACCTCCATGTTCTCATGATAATGGTTCCAATATTGGTCCAAAAGCCTGAAACCGCAAACTTGTCCCTGCCATTGTTGGGAGTAACTTTTTTTTCAGTGGAACTCCTGCTTCAGTTCTCTCCTGATGGAATGATCACTTCTGATAGCTTCTCTTTATTTTGGAGGTGCTGAATAATTAATAATTTACATTGATAGTATTTCATATTTATTTCCTATATACACCTCCCACAGTCACCCTTAATGATGCTATTTGCAATTTTCCGCCCTCATAAATATTCAGCGGCTACTGTATCTTGCTAAATATCATTATTATCTTTGAATACAAGAGCATAATTTCAAAACAGGAAATTAAAAAAAAAAGGCCAAAGTACTGCCAGCATTCTTGGTAACCAATTATGCCGATAAGCTTTGCGTTTCCATTCTTCTGCTTATGATGGGAAGTGAGCATGTGTGTCGATACAAAGGCTCTTGTTACAAATGAGTGGACGCTGTGCAGCCTCTCTTCCACTGTGTGAAGCATCTCCCCGGCATGAATAAGTGAGAGACACTAACGCATGTGCACCTAGTACACACAGACTCTCACTTTTTTCCCCTCACACACATACACAGCAGGCACGCACATGTTCACTACAAACCCCATGTTTCATTGCTCACAGGATATATCTCATGCCACCATTTGTGAGTCGTTGTTAAAATGCTCTCAGGAAGCTGAATCTTTAATCTGCATTAAAAGCCAGAACTCCCTGCACAGTGGTATGACTAAATGTAAGGCCAATGGTAATGCATGATAATAAAGCAGGAAGGGGAGGGGGGGTTAAGATGCCATCCATTAATGGCTATCTCAAACCATGTTGGTCATTACTTCAAGTTCTGCTATTTCGACTGTGCACAGGTACACAATTGTAAGTAACATCACCGAATAAGCACCCCGGGCACTTTTACTTTTCACTTCCTTTCACTCACTTTCACTCTTTGGCCCTTATTAACATCAGTTCACAGCTGGCATTAGAATGCGTCTCCATGTGTGTTTCAGATGAGCACTTGTGATTGGATCTCGCTTCCCAGCTCTATGCAAATGAACGTGGACATCATTTCCGTTCGCAAAGACCTTAATGCATTGTCATTTTCAACCTGAATGTGATTATTTGCTGTTTATCAGACCACAAATGACACAAGAATTAGGTTGGAAAAAATGATAGACACTGCCGGAGTGGAGTGTTTCTGGGAGCCCCTGGCCTCACTGATTTTTAGTCACGTATCTGAAAAGTCACATTTCTTCACATAAATGCTCAAAAATAATGAGTCAGAAGGCATTTCTGTCTGCAAAATGAAAGAATAACATCATATAAATGGAAGAGAAACATTTAGCAGTTCCCCCCTCCTAAGTCAAGAGTGCATATCTTACAGCTTTACTGAAAATAAAACAAAAAATTATATAATTTTATTTACATATAATTTTAATTATTTATCATTTAAATTATTTATACACTACACTATTAAATACAGGATTGTAATTTTTGGTCCAACATCAGCATTGTTTCCTGACCCAACCCGAGCTCTCTAAGAAGACGAGGAAAAACTCCCCAGAATCCCGAGGCTGCTGGGAAATTGGGAAGAAACCTCGGAAGTGGCAATTCAAAGAGAGATCCCCTCTACACAGACAGCTGGGGGTGCAACAGGATCCAGAGTTGGGAAAAGGTCCATGATTGATATAAATATATATATATATATATATATAAGAATTATATATAAGAATTATAGGTTAACTTGATTATTGATTAATGTCTTCTTTTGTTGTTATCTTTCGTTCAGGTTCCTCCCAGTTTTTCATCAATCCAGCCAGTCAAACAGTACATGGAGGTGAGGTGGTCTCCAGCGTATCTCAGCAGGAAGAGAAACAGAGTTAAGAGGATCCAGAGCAAATAATGGACATTACAGACACATAATGCTGCTGAGGACCCTTAATGGATGCTCTCATGACTAAGATTATGTGATTATGTAAGAATGTAAGAAGAACAGCTGCTGGGAGGAACATACCTTAAGGTCTTATATGCGGCCTGGGGCAGATGGAAAGTTGGTTCCACTGAGGGCAGGGTGGCCCTGTAGGTCCTCCAGAGTGGCACGCATGCAAGGGTCGCTGACCAGACACATGTACAGCAAAACCTTTACGTCTGAAAAGCAAGAGAGGAAGCAGGAGATCATAGGTTTAGTTGCAGTAATCCAATGAAAAAACTAAATCTGAAGAATAGATTGAATAAAAGATACTTTCTAGTATAAAACTATATGTGGGTCTTACCAGTGGACAGTGCACTGTTGATTGGAATGTGGTTTCCAACAAAATCACTGGTGGTAAATCTCGGATGTCCACTCAGCAACGAATAGAAGATGGCCCCTAGCTGCCAAACTGTGGTGGGATGGGCCCAGTATGCATTCATTTCTGACCACTCTGGTGGAAAGAAGGCGCGGGTACCTAGAACACATCAACAGAGGAATAGAAGGAGAAGTGGGGAAGAAAAGAAAAAGGATGAGGGGAAGCTTTGTTTAAACATCAATGCCATTATTTCACAGATGGACAAATGGATGAGGAGCAGAAGTCAGATATCATACCACAGAAGGAGCTGAAAGACGTCTCAGTTGAGAAGCTTGCGCAGCCAAAATCTATAATCCACACCCTTGGTAAACCAGAGTCCAATTGAACCAGGACGTTTTTCAACTTGATGTCCCGGTGAAACACACCCTTGGAGTGCATGTGGATGGCTGCATCGACCAACTGCCTCAGGATCATCTGAGAAAGAGACAAACAGAAACAGAGTTAGAAGGAACTGTAAGGAAGTATTAACTCCAGATTCTCAATATGAAAAGTATATCTATCTATCGATCTTCTACTAGATGAATTGTTAAAAAGTAGATCTGTTAGTGGGAGCAATTCAATCTACCATAACACACACAGAAACAAACATCTGTACCTTTGCCTCCAGTTCACCCAGGGATCCTCCGCGGATTCGAAGGTAGGTGTTAAGGTCCCTGGAGAGGATTGGTCTTTCCATAACTAGGATTAGTTTATTATCTAGAATGTACCAATCCAGCAGAGACACCACAGCGGATTGTCCGACTGGTCCTCCTGGTAGACCTGCAGCTTTCAACATGAAGGCCACCTCTAGAATGATGGAGAATTCCCTGCCGTTGCAAGTCTAAAGGAAATAAATGCACGAATAACATGAAGTAAATGACAACCCTGATG
>NW_023340206.1:4256848-4270123 GCF_004916995.1 Morone saxatilis
ATGTGAATGTCATTTTTAGGAGACAGGGTTAAAATATGAGTAGCGTGTTTGTTCATCGACAGCAGAGCGGTGACATTTGGGTTTAGTCTAATTTCAACAGTTGGTGTTTGCCAAAAGTTCAAACTACTCACCACTCGTTCTGTCATCACTTTACGGCAGGGAATGTGCTTGATGGCCACCTGTAAGACAAAAATACTGTGGTTGGTACTTCATGAAGATTAGTGAGTGTCATAATGTGTTTATGAATGTGTTTGTAAGACGTACTTGTAAACGGTCCGATCTCCGATACCCTTTGTAGACAGAGCCAAAGCCTCCTGAGCCGATGGGAGCGAGCTGACAGTACTTCTTTCTGAAATCAGCTGAAAACAAACACACAGATTTTTTAAAACTTTTGATCACATTTCTACTTTAAAAAATAATATTATTTGTGTTTTAGAAATAAAGGTGACTTTGTTTCCCAGTATTAGCTTACCTTTGTTTGTGTTTGCTGAGGAGGAGAGTTCGTAGATTCTCTCCTCCTCAGTTGAGGATATTGAGTCCTGCCTGACGTCACCTCCATCGCCATCAGAACTCGTGTTCCTCACTTTAGCACTGGACTCGGTAGTGCTGGTACTGTCGCCACACCTAAATCTCATTTTAGGTAGCTCATCATCCTCACTGGCCTTCCTCTTGCAACTTTGGACAGTGTCCTCCACTGAATGCCATGAGGTATCAGTGGAGGTGATGAGGATCTTCTTCTTGGGAGATCCTGCATCATCACTGTCCGTCCTTTTCCTCTTCCTCAGCGAGAGATGCGTCGTTACGTCGCTGTCTACAAATGAGTGCATGCATTGCATTTCAGTTCAAATAAAGCACCAACTTTTTATGCATTATGACGGTCATGTACTCAGATTGACTTGAAAGGACTTGGAGGTGACAGATTATATCAGTACTGACCGTAAAGGGATAATAACATTAAATACTAAATATCAAGGACTTCAAGCTTATTTGATCACTTCAAGTTATTAAAAATAATGTTGATATATTTATATTTGTTTTATAGAGATTAACAATGAATATAAATTTCCAGCACAGGACCACATTACAGATAAGTCTGAACACAACAAGACTACGAGGCACTCACCTTGATCTTTCCCTGAGGTCAAAGTCACCAACTTGTGCGTTATCTCCGAAGACATGTCGTTGTCAAAGTTCCAAACAAGATCTTTTGACTAAACGCCTGTAGAAAACTGAAATGTGTGTAGTAATACCCAGCAAGTCTTTACGGTCAGAAGAACTGTTATCTTCAGAATATGATGATACGTGGAATGTGACACATTAAAGGCCAAAAGCAAAAGAACCAAGAATATGCAAATGAGCATTCTAAAGTTCCATCCAGACTGAAATTGTTTAATTAATAATTAATAGATCAAGTGATTAAGTTCATCCTCATATACCACAGTAATGCCCTCTTTGGTACACATCCCCAGAAACACTTTGGGTTTTAAAAGTATATGTTTGTGTTTCTGTACATACAGCGCTGCTTCAAAGTATACCAGCCTCCTTTGCACTTTGGAGTTTTCTATTGTTTTATATGTTTTTATATGTTTTTATTGAATCAGAACCACCATCTTTTATAAAAATAACAGGTATATGTTTATCAACTCCATATACTGTGTTTTTGAGGAAATCAACTGTGTAGTTCAAAAACGAATAAACATTTTTTTGTCAGTTTTGTAAGAGTTGGTGAAGTCTGAGCTGTATTGCCTAAAACATGCAGATACATACAATCAGGTGGCACAAAATTGTTATTGTTATATAATTGTTGATAGATCAATAAATGAAATTAGAGATGTTTAGGTACAAAATTGGACAACACTGATTGGAACAGATCAAACCAGGTCACTTTAGGGTTAGGGTCAGGTCAATCATTGATCGCTGCTCAATATTATTGTAATTGCAATATGGCCACTTGCAACATCCAGTTTGGTAAAGGTTAAATGTGTGACAGAACAGCATTATAATAAAGTACTCAGTAGTGCTGGTTCACAAATGTTGTTCTGATTTAAGAAAACATGTTAAGTTCCTTAATATTATCATTTTTTCTTTTCTTACACGATAAAGTATAAAATAACAAACCCTCTGTACTCTTTTTGGTTCTGTTGCTGTCTGGAGGGAGTTTGCTTTCATGAAAGACAAGATTGGTTATAATTATATATGTATTATATATATTTAAAAATCACTTTAAACACTGCACTGGTCAATCATCCTCTGGGAGCAGGATGAATAATTATGTCTGGTTGTTCAGCAGAGATTCAGACTCTACCAGCTCATCAAAAAGATCTTCAGGAGGCCCAGCATCAGCACCAGCCCTAACTCTGACTCCATACTCTATTTAAGTTTAAGCATATTCATTTAGAGATCTATTTACTCATTATTTATCAATTATATTGCCTACTTGTTGATTTAATTTAGATAATTAAATACATATACTTTTAATTTTATATGTATTAATTTTCCTATTTATATACCATATTTCATTACTTATTTTTTTAAACATCATTATGATCCATCTAGTCTGTGATACACTTTGAATGATCAGTACGTCCAAATTACTGCCAGCATTCTAGGTAACCAATTATGCCGATAAGCTCTGTGTTTCCATTCTTCTACTTATGATGAGAACGAGCATGTGTGTCGATACAAAGCCTCTTTTTACAAATGAGGGGATGCTGTGCAGCCTCTCTTCCACTGTGTGAAGCATCTCCCCGGCATGAATAAGTAAGAAACACCTCTAACATGTGCACACATTGTACACACAGACTCTCACCTTTTCTCACACAGATACAGCACTATAGGCACGCACATGTTGACTACAAACCCTGGATTTTATTGCACATAGGATCACACCTTCATTTGTGAGAGAAAGATAGACAGATGCAACAATGGTAACAATAATAGTATAGCCTACTTTATATGACAAGTGGTAATGGTTAGCAGCAGATAGCTTATTTTAGCAACATGTCCATCTGGAAATTTTATAAAATATTAGCTCTTTGCAGTGGAGGCTGCAGTTAAGTTGTTGGTAAAAATGTAATGGACTGTACTTATATAGCTCCTTTCCAGTCTTCCGACCACTCAATGCGCTGTACACTACATGCCACGCTCACCCATCTGCACACATTCATACACTAACGGCAGTGGCTGCCATGCAAGGTGCCAACTGCTCATCAGAACAGAAACTAAGCATTCATAGACATTCAAACATGGATGTGCAGCATCGGGATCAATTTGGGGTTCAGTATCTCGCTCAAGGACACTTCTACATGCAGCAAGAGGAGCCAGGCATCAAACCGCCAACCTTCTGATTCGTGGACGACCCGCTCTACGTCCGAGCCACAGCCGCCCACGCAGACAATACATTTTTTTAGAAAACAATTATTTAAAACCTATATTTGAAGGGAAAACTATGGCAGTTAATTAGTTGGATGCCCTTAATATTGCTCTTGGTCAGTAGAAAGCAAAAGTTATAATACATTTAGTATCATGGACCACATTAGCTGGTGAAGTAATTTTGCAAGCTTACGTCAGCCAACTAACACTGCTGCTAGCTCAGCCACAACACAGGTACCACACACAAACTTTTACAAACAACCGTCAAAGTGCTTCGAGTGACTGTAAAACCTCCAGCGGACTCTGTTTCCAGCACGGCCACAGGGAGTCTGACAGCGGCTGCTCATTAGCTCTGAATAACAGCTCGCTGTACTGCTACGCTGCTGCGGTTAATCTGTCAATGACTCCGGTCAGTGTCGAGGCCACGCCCCCTAAAGTCACTGTCCTTTGCAGGTTTTCTGATGTTTTCTACTCAGAGTAAAAGGTTGTTTAATAAACACAAACGGCGGTTACGCTTCACCACAGTGATGTAATTAGTTTACAGTAACATCACATTGGACTGACAAACAAACAAATAAACAGTGACTGAAAGGACACTCATCAACCCTATTGCTTTATTTTTTTTTTTATAAAACTACGGCAAACGTCGATCGGCAAAGACACAACATAACTGTTTGCCTTGCTGGCTGCAGGATTTTGGCTCCTAATAGCTAAAAAGCTATATGCTATTCCTAATTTAATGTGGGAAGGTCACATGTTTTAAGTTACGTTACAACCCGTTCACACATTGGCAATAAAAAGTGATTAATACATAAAACATGCATACATACAATATGTTTTCTATATGGAATGTTTAAGGCGTAAAAGTTGAACAGTTTTAAATCCATCTCTGGCTGTTCTGCTTCACCTCATCGTATTTGTTTTATTCACTTTTGCAGCTGTGTATATATATTTTAACTTAATCTGTTTATTGTTATTAAACAAAATACCAAGGCAAATTCCTTGAATGTGAAAACTTGGCAATAAACCTGATTCTAATTTATTTTCTTACATTTTTGCATATTTAACTTTGACTGTTGATTGTACAACTAATGTCAGAAGCTTCATGTGTTTTAATTCTTTAGATTACACATATTATAACTGGCACAAGAGGCAGTTAGATGTAGGTTGACAACTTTGTAATTTCTTTGTCTTGCCTTTGTGGCAGCAAGTAGCAGAGTAGGCTGAAAAAAGAAGCTTTTCATGCCTGAAAGAGCTTTTTTACAACTTTGACAACATTGCTCAGTCTCCAGCTGATCGTAGCTTGCTTTGTATGTCGTTGAGACAATTAATTAAAGTTTTTATTTTCATCTTCTGCCAGTTTCCCTCAGTTATTCTAAAGGGACATTTACTGTTATCATACCTAATCAGCCAAAAATAACAATCACCTATCAGTTTCAACCTGTTTACAGCGTTAGCACTACGGTTAGTTATGTATCTGAACAGATTTCATCAAAGATACCTTCTAGTATAAAACTATATGTGGGTCTTACCACTGGGCAGTGCACTGTTGATTGGAATGTGGTTTCCAACAAAAGCACTGGTGGTAAATCTCAGATGTCCACTCAGCAACGAATAGAAGATGGCCCCCAGCTGCCAAACTGTGGTGGGATGGGCCCAGTATGCATTCATTTCTGACCACTCTCAGATATCATAGGAAGGAAAAACAGAAGGAGCTGAAAGACGCCTCAGTTGAGAAGCTTACGCAGCCAAAATCTATAATCCGCACCCTTGGTAAATTCCAATTGTCCAATTGAACCAGGACGTTTTTCAACTTGATGTCCCGGTGAAACACACCCTTTGAGTGCATGTGGATGGCTGCATCCACCAACTGCCTCAGGATCATCTGAGAAAACGACAAACAGAAACAGAGTTAAAAGGGACTATAAGGAAGTATTTCCTCCTGATTCGTAGCGTTTGTTCATCGACAGCAGAGCGATGACATTTGGGTTTAGTCTTAATTTCAACAGTTGGTGTTTGTCAAAAGTTCAAACTACTCACCACTCGTTCTGTCATCACTTTACGGCAGGGAATGTGCTTGATGGCCACAGGCAGAAATAATGTGGTTGGTACTTCATGAAGATTAGTGAGTGTCATAATGTGTTTATGAATGTGTTTGTAAGAATGTGTTTGTAAGACGTACTTGTAAACGGTCCGATCTCCGATACCCATTGTAGACAGAGCCAAAGCCTCCTGAGCCGATGGGAGCGAGCTGACAGTACTTCTCTCTGAAATCAGCTGAAAACAAACACAGAGACAGATTTTTCTACTATTCAACATAAATCATCACTGTCCGTCCTTTTCCTCTTCCTCAGCGAGAGATGCGTCGTTCAAGTTATAGTTAAATATTATGTTGATATATTTATATTTGTTTTATAGAAATTAATGATGAATATAAATTACCAACACAGGACCACATTACAGATAAGTTTGAACACAACAAGTCTATGAGGCACTTCACACTCACCTTGATCTTTCCCTGAGGGCAAAAGAACCAAGAATATACAAATGAGCATTTTAAAGTTCCATCTAGACTGAAATTGTTTAATTTCAAATATTTTATTAGGATTTATATTTCTCCAGCTGAGATCAGGTGATTAAGTTAATTCTGTGCAGAGTGTACATGTTATTTTGCCTCATATACCACAGTAATACACTCTTCCTTCCATAAAGTCACATCCTGAGAGACACTTCCTGAGCATTTTGGAGTTTTCTATTGTTTTACCATTATTTCTTTATTGAATCAGAACCACCATCTTTTATATGAAATCACAGGTATATGTTTATCAACTCTATATACAGTTTTTTGAGGAAATCAATTGTGTAGTTCAAAGACTAAATTAAAAATATATTTTTGTAAGATTCATGAGTAAGAGTTAGTGAACTCTGAGCTGCATTGCTTAAACGGGCAGGTAAATACAATCATTAGCTTGCATAATGACACAGATGAATTGCTACTAGCTAATGTAGCAAAATACTGTCTTGAGTGCATAACGTCAGCTAATTCATCCAGACCACTTACCTGAAATCAAAATCTTGAGTCCTGCCTGACGTCACCTTAATCATCATCAGAACTTGCATCCTTCCTTCAGCACTGGATTCAGTAGTGCTGGTTCTGTCGCTCAACCTAAACCTCTTTTTAGGTGCCTCTCCATCATCACTGGCCTTTCTTTTGGAGTTGTTGATGCTTGGTGGTCTAGCATCAGCGCTGGCCTTTCTCTTGCCCTTTTCGATTCTAACCTCCACTGACACCTCACGGTGTTCGGCGGGGTTGGCAAGGGTACGACGCCTCACCCTTTTTTCCGGGCATCTTTCGGTCATTGCCAGCTCTCCTTTTTTCTCACACTGATATCCTCCGGCTCGTTGTTGCAGGGGTCAGTGGAGTGGGTGTTGCTTTTACCCTTTTTCCTGAGCGATCCTGCAACATCAGTGTCCGTCCTTTTCCTCTTCCTCGTTTTGAGATCCGTCGGCACATTGCTCTCTACAAATGAGAAAAAACTACTTTTTTGACTGCGTGCATTGCACATAAAACAAAGCACCAACTTGATATGCATGAGGATGGTCGTACTCAGATTGACTCAACATAGGACTTAAGTCAAGTGATGGAGGTGACAGATTATATCAGTACTGACGAAGATATAACATATTAAAGATCTAATCTTAAGGACAGCAGCCTCTCTCTGACACCAGGTACCGAATATTGCTCTGTTTGAATTCCAAAAAGCTGCTTCTCTAACAGACAGATGAAGCCAGGAATGTTACAGCCTTATTATTGTGAACTAATCCCTGAATTAACTGTCCATCTGCTGTATACAGACAGTAGACCTTATATTGAGGATCATCACTTTAACACTTAACACTTTAACACAATTATTCACATGGTTTCATATCATTATTGTAAAGAGGCTTATTTACATGAATGTTGCGTATTTGTCTTGAAGTACTGGAATATAACAATAATATCATTCATATCCTGACACACGTTTCTGGAAGATACAAGGAAGCAGTAGTTTAGTATTTGTTAGACATTAACTACGAAAAAAAAAGGTCCCAGTACAGGACCACATTACAGATAAAGTTTCAGGACTTCAAAAACACACACAGAGACTTTGAGCTGTAACTTGATGTCGTTCACACTTACCTTGATCTTCGGAGGTCACAGTCACAAACTCTTCAGGACAAAGCACGACGTTGTCAAGGTTTCAAAGAAGAAAATGTGAATAAATAAAACACCTGCAAATAGCTGAAGCGTATATACCAATACTGAGTAAGTCTGTCTTCTGAGGACAAACTCTTGCACATAAGGACATTTGTTTATTATTACTGCAGTGATAAAATATATTTTAGAGTTAATTAGGATTTGCAATCCTACTACAATTAACCCTTCATAATTTTACTTGATATGTTGCTGTTATCTCATGATAACTCTGAATATGGTCCCTGCATGCACCTCTTTACTTTAATCTGATGGCAGTGTCAAAGTGTGTGCATGTACATTCATTTTATCATCCAGCTGCATGAAAGCCTGGTACACAGGGAACACACCCACAGTGTGTCAAACCAGCTATTGTGGATATAAATCTCTGTGCTCTACAGTATGTTATTTGATAGTGGTTGAAAGTGCTGTTTGAATGTAAATAGTGTAAACGTTGAACGTGATAATCATCAGTTTTGATATCCTTCACGTCAAAAGAATCCTGCCAGACTCACTGCTCTGCACAGGCATTCAGCAGAGAAAACTCATAGCATCTGAGGTACAGTGGAAGTACCAATTTCCCCTTCCAAAAGCAGCTTCAATGGGACGCAATAATGCCAGGGCTCCCATATGTCCTGAGCATTTTTCCAGTCATGGAAAAATATCATGGTAGATGAGAGAAAATTGTTATGTCTTTCTGAAAAAATAATTTACACATTCTCATGTTTTTCCTCTTTGAGAGCAAAGTGTTTGATGTCTGCTCAACAGCTGGCAGCGGAAATTAAGGCTCTGTTCAGGGATGGTAGAGTTCAAATGGAGAGGGGGGGGGCTGCTCTCCGTTCTGTTTGTAATGCTGCAAATGCCCCTTAAAGTTTTCAGATTTTGAATGTAGCCTGGGTCGCAGCGGCAAGTTAGGGAAGAGTCTCATGTAACTGCAGAGACGCGCTCATAAAATGAACCAACTTACAGTCTGGTCACACCAAGAAGTGGTACAGTGAAAGCTCACTGAGCAAGCTAGCTTAAAAATAAATTTTGAAATTTATATTTAAGATGTATTTGTATCTAACTCCTATCTCATAACCAGCAGAGGATGGTCGAATACAGATAAAAGGGGCCACACAGCTCCTAAGTTATAATTCCCTCCGCCATTTTGGACTCCCATTTCCATCAAAGGTTAACACTGACATAGCTTGCTATTGGTCAGTGGCTTGATATAGTCCACTAAAGTTGAAAAAGAAGGTTGCCTCAACATTTCAGCCTATTTAAATGCTGGATTAAACCTTTAAAATGCCTTAAGTCACTCCTTTTGCCTCTCATATGTGAAGCCGATGGGAAACACATATTTTTAATGTGTGTGGGTGCATCTTTGAGTCATTCCACTGACTTGCATGCAATCGGGCCGCTTCTAAAATTTGCATTGCTTTATGTCTGAGCACACCTTAAGTCAGTTTGTCTTTGGAACAGCTTTAGAGACAAGTATTATTATGCTACTGCTGAAAAGCTTTAGCTTTTCTTGCAGCATTTATGTCATGCTATGATTCATGATGTTAATGCCCGTGCTGTATGCTTCTACTAACATATTTAAATGAGGCTTGCACAGAAATAATTTTAGTTGTGATCTGCCAGCTGCAGGTTGTTCACAGTGGCTTGGAAAGTGATTTCTTGGAAGCATTTGGAGCTCTGAATACACCTGCAAAGCAAGTTGGGTACAAGAATGGCTACAGGTCACTCTGGGAGGCGCAGGAAATCATTGAGGTAGGAAGCTTGAGGTAAAGTGGGCACAACATTTCATCACAAAGCAGCCCCAGACAACGGCGTGACAGAATTCAACTCTTGTTTTGTTCCTTTGAACACACACGTACACAGGCTCGGCGCTCGCAAGCGCCACTCCTGCCAGTTTTTGAGCTGACTTGCGCTGCATGGCAAACAGCATTTGTGGGAAACTGTCTGACAAATGGTGCGAGTTCCCGCCTTGGGAATTCCACCTCGGAGTCGTCAGTGGCAATGATTGAAAAGATACTCAGACGCCAAACGACCTCTGAACGCTTATTGTTTTCTTCCTGATTCATTATTTGCGTATTCCCACAATGGGCTGTACGTCCTTTGCTTGCACTCATTCGAATGCAAAAAAAGGGAAAAAAAGGCAAAGTTTGAGTCCCAAACTTGTGAAACGTCTGCCCCCAGGAGACAGGCGAAGAACAAACATAAATCTTGTAAATGTACTTGATCCCTGCTACAGGCATTGTCGTGCATTAAAACACAGTGGTGACAGTGGTGACAGTGAGATTATGTGTGTGTGTGGATTCAGTGGGACATGAATGAATAAGATAAGGATAGTCCCACAGCAGAGAATTATTCTGAGATCATTCTAACCATAAACATGCAATAGTCTAAAGGTCCCCGAGGTCCCTGGAATTGCTTATTTGCAGTTAAACCGCTTTCATTTATTCAACATTCAGCTACGTTAGATATCAACAAGTATGCCATTTCTGCATCTAAACCTGGTCTGGCTTGGGGGAAATGAATGAGTAATACTTAACAACTGTGCTGGCGCCCGTCAGCAAAACACTGGAGGACCCCCTCATGCTCCATTACAGATGAACAGTGGCCAACAATGGGAAAAAATGGATTTAGTGGGCAGCTCCAAGTCGCGAGTGTGTGCAAATGAATACTGAGCAGCAAGATGAAAACAACAAACAAGCGTGATTGACTCTGGTCATGCTGCTGTTTTAACAGATAATTTAATTGGGCGTTTCGTACAAATTATATTTTACTTTTGTCTTGGCAATAACAAGAATTTGGGGTCCAAAGGTACGATGATTATAATTGGACATGTCTGAACAGGTATCTGTAGATGCCATTGCTTAATGGAACGATATCATGCAATGTCTTCTGTTGGAACTTACTGACATCAATTAAACATTGTGATGGATAAGGTATGAATTTATTAAAATGTTATTTTCTGTCTTTTTACTGAAAAATAAGTCATGTCTATAGCATTTTTAATGTTTTAATGTGTTTTATTTTGCATTGCAGGCACCAGCAGTGCCTCAGGGGCCTATAGCGGGACCCCCATTTAGCTGTTTGTGAATGGTACATGACCAACAGCGTAATACAATAACATTGGCCCGGTTTGTGGCTTGGCTTAGTTTAAAAAAGTCGACTTTGAATCATTACAGATTTAATTCCTCAATTTACTGAACCTAATTGAAAACAGCAGCGAGGGCTGTGCGGCTATCAAGAGCTGTATCTGGCTAAAATGCTAATGGAGGGTCTTCCAGGTTTATATACTTTCATAAGCAGTCCACACAGTTCAAGAGAATACTGTTCAAATAGGAATACAGCAATAAACTCACTAGTTTGCTTTAAAGTGTCTGTGTGTGTGTGTGTGTGTGTGTGTGAGCTGCAGCAGTAGGGATCAATGCATGTTGCACCCACTGCAGTGTGTGTTGTTTAATAGTCTTGAGTTTTGCCCTCATTTTTTTGTATTGAATTCCAGTTAGGCCTCATCTATAGACAAGTATTGCTGGTTGAATAAAGTTTTTAGACAATAAACTTTATTGCTAATCACTTAAGTTCCCAACAGCAAAGAGAAACAATAACAGCTAAAAATATTTAGCAAAAAAGTTTTTGTTCACTTTCCTGGTCACAATTTTATGCTACATTACCACAGTAAATGTATTGCATCAATATCAATAAGGAGTGCCTTCTTAATCATTCATTCAATTATTGAGTTTGGTTGGCTGAACCAGTAGAGGCTGAGCAGCTGCGGGGCTGTGGCGGCCATGTTTTTGTCTGTAAAACAGCGGGAGTTACACATTGTGTGTAGCAAAAAAAAAAACAACCCAAATGTTTCACCCTTTACTAATGGTGTTTTCAAGCGACAGGCGTTTTCTTTGTGCAACACCTTTTCCCTTATCCCTCCCCTGGGTAGAGCCAAATACCAGACACCCATTACATAGTGACTGCAAAGAGTAATAACACACATTGTGGTGCTTGTTTTGATTGAGGCTCACATGTGGCATTCTCAGTGTGTCGACATTTTGCAGATAAAAAATGTCACGTCTAACGACAGGGCCTGGATGCATCCCTGTGCAAGTACAGTCCCAATATGTCTCCCTAATAGTGCTTATGCCTGAGCCTCTGCGCTGCACTAAAAATGATTGACTGCGACAGTTTGGTCACACACACACACACACACACACACACACAAAAAGCTCCTTGTGGTTGACGACACAAAGAGGGTGACATCGGCCGGTGCCCGCGTCTCGTTGCAACAGTTTGGGCGACACGTGACGGGTTAAACCACATTTACGGTTATCAGGCTGTCAGTCTCGGAAATGGAGGCGCACAACAGTGGGCAGAGTTTAACAACATTCACACGACTATTACGTGCCTTGGCAGAGCTTGTACAAGTGTCTGGAGCTCCGTGTGTGGGAGACGAGACTCGGTGTTCCCACAAGAAATTCTATAATTCAGTGTTTTACAGTCGGCAGGCGTTGTATGCTATCTTCCTGCGCCGCTCCAGACGAGATTCAAAGACGTTCATTACCTCGATTTGATCACGCTCATCAAAACCATTCTTCGCCACTCGTACCTGTTCGCCGTCAATGGGGTCAGTGTCGCAGCGAGGCAGGCCATCAGCAGATGATTAATGAGCTGAAGGTCTATTACACTGAGTGGCTTTTTATTCATCAGTGACAAGACCTGCTCTCTTAGTAAGTTGAGGGGGAATTTAAAGCGCGCGAGTAACAGCTTGGTAACAGCGTCAACAAATTGTGATCTTCAGCTGCTTGGTGTGTAAAAAGCTGACAGGTTCTGGGCTCTATTCCCACTGGAGCAACTCATGCTCAATATGTATGTGCTAATGATACAGTACTTTAGGGTGAAATTGCATCTCAGATTTGCAACGCTCTTTCTATTGAAACCCCGCTTGCATTATCCGTTTGGAGCCCACGTTTACTGAAATGCCATTTACCTCACGTCAGGGGGGGTTGCAATGCGCTGGAAATGAAATCACATCATTTTACTCTAGAGTTATAGGTTGGCTTGAATTAAAACACCCAAAGCAGATGGGTTTCTTATGATTATAACACACAAAATTAGTATTTTTCTAAACTTATGAGCAGCAGAAGCAGCATCCGCTGACTTACTTAAGAGGCTTTCTCCTACAAAAAGCCAAGCATCACCACATTCGCCTTAATATACTTCCTCTCATATTCCAGTGTCATTAGCTGAAGCCTTGGTAATAAGCCATGTAATATATCCCCCTTAGTTGCAGACCTTGGCATGCAAATGAGAAGTGGCATTGGGGGTGGTGGTATTGTGCGTCTGAATTTATCTGAACTGATCAGAAACACAATTATGCCTTGCTCGCTCATAATAAAACACAGTTAAGTGGGTTGGAGAATTCATTTATTTACATTAACTCTGTCGCCGTTTGACAGTAATGGATGCCTTTCATTAATGAATGAAGGATTTCGCCAGGCTCCGGCTCTCTTGTTCTGAAGCCTTGGAGGGGCGGTGGTGGGGAGAAAACAATTGATAAATGAAAACTTTTAGAGAGATTGTATTGAGCGATTCGGAGAATACTGCCAAGAAACAAATTGCCAAAAGAAATCCAAAGCCTTTTTACCTTCCTCCTCTCTCGCTCCCACACACACACACAC
>NW_023340206.1:4270146-4274175 GCF_004916995.1 Morone saxatilis
CACAGCTGAACTGCTATTCATGTTCTATCCCTTTTGTAGTCTGTCTAATTGAGGAAAATAAAAAGGATTTCTCATTGATTTTTTTCCTCGCTGATTTTAACAACATAAAAAAAGCATCGCTCCCGGTGGTCTACATGAAATTAATTTCTTTGGTAATGGGCAGTGATTTACAAAATAGTGGGGTGGTGGTGTGTGTGTGCGTGTGCGAATCAAGCTACATGGATATGTACATACATTGCTATATCTGTATATAACTGTGTGCCAGGGCCCTCAATGTCACCCATCGTTCCCTCACCTGGCCTGGTGTTACAGACAGATGTCTTATCACCGCTTCCGCCAACCATTCGCCCACCCCCACCGCCACACTGGCTGCCCCTCAACAGGCACTAATCTCTGATTTGAATTAAAACATAATTGGGAATCATGAATCATTATTATATTTTTTTTCTTCACGGACAGCAGGGGCAATGCCCTGTCAACTTGATGCACTGCACTCCCTTGTATATTTATTAAAGGCCTTTCCAGTGCTGCTGACGCCGCCTGTGATGTACATATGGCTGAGACAGAGTGGGTGGGCCAGGACGCCGCGTGCAACGTCTTAGTTAATGGTGATTCACATGCCCTGGGGTAGCAGCTACCTTGACATTGCCTTATGAAGTGCTGCATGGCTGTCTGAGCTCATATAAGCATGTATTATATATGGATTATCCAAGGTGAATGCGTTATATGCGCTGTGGTGTTAACGCGAGGCTGAACTCGGGCACAAAAGGAAAGGTAAGACCAGATGAGAACTTTTTGATGAAATAAATAATAATTTTAGCTCAGTTATTTTGTCAGCATTGTGTGGTTTTGGAAGCCCACAGTGCAATCAACATCACATTCATTCCTGATAATTTAACATTTCATGATATGCGAGGAGAAAAAACTTAAAGAAAACTAAATGGATATTAATTATAATTATAATTAATAATCACGTCGCAAAACCCCTAGAAGTATAGATTTCATGATTTCATGAATTCATCACAAATTGTTCTTAACAGCAAGTTCTATGTATGGCATTTGAGACTTTAAGTGAAAATTAATGATGCGGTAAATGAGTGGAAAGGCACACCAGTGTCACATACTGAAGCTTAATGTCAAGTTGTGTCATTTCCATAATATAACAGTGACAGTTGCTGCCATGGCCCCTCTAACCACTGATCTGTGTCACTGATCAAGTTGGTCTTTCATGTCTGCAGGCTGACTGACACAATGTTCAAGGAGAGCGTCAAAACTATAGTTTTTAATTCATATATTGCACATATATTCATACATAATTTCCATGTGTTACAGATTTTTGTGAGAGACACATTAACCAGGGTTCCAACTATCATCAAAAAGGCTCCACACTGATCTACAAAGATGGTGTCGTATGTGACCTGACCAACACCTCATGTGGCACTGCGATATAAAATGACTCTGTCAAGTTCTCAAACTGACATGATTTGTGGCATAAATCAAGCGATCTTAATACAGCATTAATAAGCGCAGACAGAAACCCAGAGCACTGTGATAGTACTTCATATTTAAACAGAAACCGGTCAAAAGTAGAGAAAAGTAGGAGAAGAAGTTGGACTAACTGCTAAGTGCTGAAAAATGTGTCTGTTACGGGATTTTACTTTACGATGGACTAAGTTAGCATAGCCCCTGATTGAGCTGAACTCCATTCAGAAAACACATATTTTCAAAGTCGTTTGCTTGTCGTCTTGCGGACCGACCTGACAAAGTATGAATTAAGATGTTTTTCGGCATCCGTTTATCGCAATTAAATCACAGCATCTGTTTGTTTAGGGCTCGCATGAGTAAATACAAATGACCCTGTGAATAAACTCACTTGAGCAATGCAAGGCGAAAATTTGGTTTGCGTTTGGCGGGATATACACCATAAGAAGTCTACAGCCATGCTAGTCACTCTGTGAGGCTATACTTATGCACAGCATTCCTTTGAGCTAAATGCTAACATTAGCATGCTCACAATGACAGTGCTAACATGCTTGTTGCATGCATGTTAGGTATAATGCTTGCAGTGTGTACTCTCTTAATTTAGGGTGTTAGAATGCTAACATTTGCTAATTAGCCCTAAACACAAAGTGCAGCTGTTGTTGATGCAGATGTTCATAGTTCTGGTCGAAAACCAAAAGTGCTGGACAAACTCAAATTTTGTTATACCGTATTTCATCCTGAGGGGAATGTGAATGTCTTTACCAAAGTTTATGCTAATCCATCCAATCGTTATGGAGAAATTTATGTCAAAACCACAAATGCTAACCACAAACTGACTCACTAACATAAAACAACATAGTAAATGTTACCCTTTGGCCTGGAAAGTAGGCCACAGCTGCCATGCTTCATTTGAGGGAAACAAGGTAAAATATTGCTGCTTGAATCTTCTGAAAACCCTGTCTGATCCTCCCCAAGTGACAGCATAATAAGAAAATTTATTGATTTTCCTATCACCAGTTGTGCACTTATGTTTCCATTTCTCATGCTTCTCAAAAAAAGTCTACACATATGGAGCACTGCAAACTGTCAGTTTTAATTTACCCGTACCTTTGAATTAATATAAAAGCAAAAAATAGATAGGTTTTTTTTTTTTATTTAAAAAATTGGCTTAGAGAGTGTGGGTGGGCCTGTGAAGAATACCATGTCTTAGTCAATACTGACTCATGTGCCCTTGAGTAAAAGCTTCTCTGACTTCACTTTATGAAGTAGGGCAAAGGCGTCTTGGTTCGTGCAAAGGAAATGATGTATCGGATATGCAATGAGAACATGCACTGTGCAGATAACAAGGTTCCTTCACAGTGGGTGCGTTTGTGTGAGAGAGGCTTGTGTGTCTGGGGCTTCTTTGTTTTTTCCTTTTTTTTTATGATGTATTGGAAATGCAAATGAACACTTGTTCAGTTCAGGTAAGCAGATGGTATAGAAAAAGGGGACGCACATACTTGGAAAAAATGCACCTCAAGGAATCAGAGTGTGCTTTGTGCACAGGATTTCTATCCTTCTATATTTATAGGTTTCTGTCAGAGCTGATTCATAATATCTCCATTTAAACCTATTCAAATGATGGCCAATTATACATTTTCTACAACAAGGACCGAAAGCACAAAGCTTGGTGCAAGACATCGCTGCCAGAGTTAATATTTAATATGATGGCGGTCAAAAGAATTTCAGAATCAAGCTTACACCTGAAGGGGGGTGAATACTGTTGCATTCTGATCCTAAAAGCCTTATATACTGTTTTCTTTCTAACATGCAGGTAGCTTTTCAGGATTAGCAACCACAAAACGGCATGTCTTATAAAAGATACAGTAGCACCTTCAGGCTAGCAGGCTGCTAACTTCTCTGTCAAATTCTCTACACAAAAATTTAAACCTCCCCCCTCCCCATGTCCCCCATGATGAACTTTAATGAGCCATTCATTTTGTTTCCATATCCTATTATTTGCTCTCACCTAGGGGTCACTTTTTAAAAGCGCTGCTTTCCTTTGTACATTACAGCTCCCACCTGCACATTTCAGAGGCCATTTTTGCAATTTCTCCAAAGCAAGCATTTGGCTTGATTTGGTCGGGGAGGTATAATTGGTCCGAGTTCAATTGAAAAATCCCCCCGCAACACAATTCATGTGTTATCCATAATAGTAGGATAATATTTATTAATGTGAATATTACATTCCAAAATAGAAAGTGGAGAATTAAAATTCTCTGCCTGTATTTCCACTGGATAACCATGGGTGAGACTTGACTGTGAGCTTTTGGAGCGAGTTCAAGTCAAGTGTCAAGCCCTCAAAGTCCAAATCATGTTGAAAGCCAAATAAGGGCTTTGAATGTCCAAGAAAATGACACAGCATTGGAACTATTTTTCCCTTTTAAAGCCGTTTTTATAGCGTTCTTACATAGCTGAGACCAAATCCTTTCTTTGCATTGGATTAATAATTCAATACTCAATTGTGAGGCTATGCAAGGTCTTATTTAGCCACATATAGCAGCACAG
>NW_023340206.1:4274200-4286972 GCF_004916995.1 Morone saxatilis
GGAGGTCACTGAAAACACACTGTCTCTTCCTTCTCTCGTCGCTCTCTCTCTCTCTCTCTCTCTCCTCTCTCTCTTCTCTCTCTCTCTCTCACACACACAACACACACACACGGCCAGCCAAATGCCAGCATGGATTGTTGGTCAATAAGATATGACATCTGTGTTGTCATTTTTTGTGGAAAGGCCTGTCAGAAGTGCTGCCTCGCCGACACAGATGAGGCCACGTGACTCGGTCCCCCGGCTTGTGGATGATTTGTCATGGCAGAAGCGACGGGGTCAGAGAGGGACTGTGTTAGATCGTCTACGAGCCCGTGTGTGTGCGTGTGTGTGTTTTTGTCTTCTGCTGTGAATATTGTACACTTCATGTCTTTTCACGTGAACATGAGTTTCCTGTCAGGAGCTGAAACAGTCAGACCGGAGTGAAGAGAAACAAGATTGACACACATTTTTCCCCCACTGCAGGCCTTTGTATTTACTACTATGTAAACTTTATACAAGTATATATGGATATTAGTCCAATAAAGGCCTGTATAACTTTTGACTTCATCACTAGATGATGGCGCCGGTAACACCGAAGACAATAGCTCTTCTCTTGACTGACTTACTTCCACCTCTGTGCAGAGAGACTAGGTTCTGGGAATTATGCCAAACTGCTGCGGGCTCTGAAAATGTGACTCACGTGAACGATGTAGAGTACAAGATTTTTTTTTCCCCCATCGTCATGGCAACCCCGATGAATTCTGCCCGGTGTTTGGATACAACTTGCATTTAGGTCAGAGGCCTTGGGATCTCTCCTTTTTTCTGTTGAACCTCCATGTGACGCAAATAAAATGTGACACCATGTAGCCCTTTTTTTGCTCTTCACACTCATTAGAAGCCATCAGATCTGTGTCGCACATGAGGGGGGGAATCCAAACTGGGACATCTACAGCCCCAGCGCTGTTTTAGTTTGAAGGTGGCAGGTGAAAGAGGCTTGATTTAGGCCAGGCTTACTGATGCACTCACACTGTCACTGGTCATCTTAGACACATAGTGGGAGTTTTTGCTCTAAAGCTAGCTTCGAATAACCTTGGCTTACTGCTATTGTTAGAAATTCTCATGTCTTCGATGGGGAATGATTTTGTTCTGAAAGCTACAGTATGTGATTAGATTGGAAGCAAAAAAGTAAGAAAGGGTTCTGTTAAGCGTCACACTGAGAATATCATTTTGAAGCCCAGGCTGTGTTTTTTTGCGGAATATGTGTGTGAAATTTTAAAGTTTTTTGGGGGAGTGGATTTCACCAACCAGTTTTCTGAGGTTTTTCATTATCCCTCTATAATATTGCTCCAAGTTCCCTTCAATCTTTTGGCTGACTTGTAGCCTTTTGCTTTTACTAGTGAGGAAATTGTAATAAATGTGTGAAAGCCTCATCCAGGTACAGGACCCCCAACCCACCGGCCCCTCACCGGCCCCACACACACCTACATACATTTCCCCCCACTGCGCTCCTTTCAGGTAATTTATTTTCTTTGCATACAAAATGTGTTGCTCCAAGTGAAATATCAGTTTCTTCTCAGCTTGCCCAAGTCTGGGTTATATTTCATTCTGGTGGGATATATTATACATAATAATTAGAATTTACAAGGGTTCTCAGACTCTAATTCTTTCTTTCAACAAAACAGTGGGGAGTGGAGGTCTAATTGTCTATTAAAATGTGACTGAAATGGATGCAAAGCTGACTATGAAATGTCAAAACAAAGACTATTGTGGGGGGAAAAAATCAACGCTTTAACCCTTGTCAACCGAGCCACCTTGAATGCACAGTGTTTCAGGTTTCAGTAGGCACATGTAGAAGGAAGATTACAAGTGCAGAGTTTCACAGCGAAATACATTTGCCGTCCTGTCTGCTCGCAGGCTGTGCTGTGGCTACGTCAGTTGTGGTTAGTTTTGCTGGTGTTAAAATGGATGCAATTAAGATAGCTCTTTGTGTTGCTTCTCGTTCGGCAGAGCGGGGTTGCATACAATTGGAATGTGCTCATGTGACACCTTAGCTTCCTCCATTTTGGATTATCTGCATTCCCAAGAGGTCAGCGCAGTCACAACGGATTACAACTGTTGAACAGCAAATTGCAAATTACAAATTTCATAATCAAATGTGATCAAAGTACACAAACTAATTTCCTTATCCCTGCATATAAATCAGGCGAGGATGATCTAGGAATTATGTTATATTGGATAAAACCCAACATTCATTGTCAATTCTGGAAATACTCTCCCCTTAATGGAGTGAAATGCAAAGTAATACCATAACAATATTGAGGGTAATAATTAAATATTTAGCAGAGTGATCACAAACTGTAAACAGTTCATGGTCTGGTGGTGTGATTAAACATGGTGATGAAATATGCTTGAATTATAACTTCTCCATCTCCAGCATCAACAGCTTCTCCAACACAGTGCATCAGTGTTTAGATTGGTGGACCGTGCACAGTCAAAGTAAACTCTGAACTGGGACTCCACCAGAACCGTCTGGAGATCACACTGAATAAATAAATGTATTGTCCACAGCGCAGGCTTTAATTTAAGTAAATATAGATACAGCAAGCGTATAATATCGCCATTCATTAAGGGTGTTGAGTTTGGGTGGTGGATGGGCTAGTAACGGATCTTTGTTTAGGAGACCAGAGTCACAAACCATAGTCAGTGTTTTAGCCTACCTGAACCGCATATCAACCATACTTTATTTGCTGTAACCCTAATTTCTCCCTAACCCCAGCCATTCCAGAGTTGCCATGCAGATATTGTATATTTGGTTTTTATACTGGTTCATCCACACCAAATCACCTCGCTGTGACCATGTGGAAATGCAGCTCTTAGTCCTTCTCATTCTGAGCTTTTCAGATGAAAGAAAATTGTGAACAACAGGATACAATTCCAAAATGCACAAATTAAAGGGCATTAAGAGATGGATGTGTCCATGTGATAGCCAGCAGTGAATTGGAAAGCCTCATGTAATAAAATGAAGCAAGGGCAAAGTGCAGTCCGGAGCTTGAATTCGCTCTTTTTCTGTTCTTGTTGTGGCAGTGGATGTGAATTTGCTAATGGAAACTTTTTTTGTGGTAATTGGATGAACTGTCGGTCTATCACGATATATCAGTGCAACTTCAACCAGTCAGATCAATGATCTATATATCGCGGTCACACTCTTACTGGAGCCAGTTAGGAGAAGAGCTAAAAAGAAGCTAACAACAGCCGACATTGTTGTTCATGAGCGAACACACACGTCATCACGCACACCTAGCGTTAAACCACACCCATAGCTCATGCTGTAGCTGCCAGTATTTCCTCAAAGGGTGCCACCGGGACCACTTTAGTTTGGACACAAGTGCATAGCTTGAGGCCCGGCAAGATGGATTGTCGTGTGATCTTGCTGTTCCAGCTGCTTTGCAAGGTTAATCGCACCCTAACCTTCCTGCAGCTTCAGCATGATCCCAAACAAGCAACTGTCTTCGATTGACTCCAGATTTTTCTCACCAGGCTCTCCGCTCTGCTTCTCTTCTCCACATCAACCAGAAGGGTGTGACTCCCCCCCCGTGGCTTGGCTTGTTGTGAGTTTCCCCTAAAACCCATCCCCCCTGGATGCCAACCTTCACAAATTCTCCTGAATTGCCTTCTCCCTCCTGGATACTTTCAATCCAAATCTCTGGTGGTGGCCCGCAAACCTGCAAGACATACTTATACTTTGTTGTCCAGCCATACAGCCGTTTGTGCTCTCCATCTACTTGTCATTGTGGCAACCGTCCCTGCAGCACCCACCTCTCCATGTGGTCTATTCTGTTTTTCCTCCTGACTCAGAGAGGTTGAAAGTCTTCGTCTAAATTGTAATTGTTACTGGTCACGAAAAGAAAAGAAAACTATATAATAAAAACTCTTGGCGTGGACAAATTTTCCCACCATTATGAAATGTAATTTTTGCTTCTTTCTCCCTCGATTTGAACCTCTGTGAGAGTGTGATAAAGAGGACAAATTGTTCCTTTTACTATACAGAAGGTTCTGACTGCTAAGAGGCTGGAAGAAAACTTCTTGAATTTCCCTCATTTTGTCCGTGCTTTTCTTCCTAGATGAACCTTCTTTTGTAGGTATCATGCGTTTGCGAGCCATGATTAATGAAGCCTCAACTTTCTTAGAGCATTGATTGAATATAATTAAACTCCATTTATTTAATGAGCTTTTGTCTGCTTTCTGGCATTTGTGGAAATCATTTGAAAAGTCTATTTCATACATGCCATGGCTGTGGTTCATGGTACAATCAATAATGGGTGACACATTTGAATGTCTGCATTTCCATTTTTGAATTTTTTAAGCATTGCTTGACACTTGCCTTACTGTAGTAAAGGTTAAGATGATTGATAACACACATCAGTCAACAGTCATATAGTTGTAGGAGATAAATATGTTTGCTTATTGATTTATTTTCCTTGGAGATATGGACAGTAGTTCTTTTATTAGAAATCTTTAAGCATTCAAAGACCTTATCATTATATCAAGAGTGACAGTGCATTGCATTCTGCCTACTTTAGAAACTTTGTTTTTCTCTGTCATTTCCAGCCATTATTTGATTTAACTCCGCTTTACATAGGCTACCATTTCAATGACCCCATTCAGGTAGTTGAATGCGCTCTAATAACCAGCAATCAAGCCCTTTCATTGTGTCGCTGCTGTCGTGCTCCCTGCATTTGATTGTGAATAGCAGAAATACATCATTCATTGCAGAAAAACAACATAATGTGGGAACAAAAAGCAAGAATGTAAGTTCTGAATCAATGGAGAAAAAGATATATACTATTTTTATTTATGGGACTGGTGGTTGAGAAATCCATTACAGCGTTTACAGTACAAATGAGGTTTGTCTATTTGTGTCCATTAGAGTGAAATAAACTACATTTTTAACTACTGTATTTTTCTAAACTCGAACATATTCAAAATTTTATATAAAATTTAAAACTTGCTAGAAAATCTTTATTGGGCAGCCTTCTTGGCAACGACAACGGTACAACATTGGATGCAATTTGTCATCTACATAACAGCAATGTCAAGCTCATTCATTGTGCAGAGTTCTGAATGCTGTTGGGGAAACAAAGCTGATATGAAAAGGATGCTGCGTGCATCTTCAAGCATATAAAAGATCCCAGACCCTTGAATTATAGTAATGCAGAGGCAACTACAATGGCCGGGCCATGTGCTTCAAATGGAGGCTGATCCTATCTCAAAGGCTGAGCTCAACATGTTGTCAAAGAGTGAATAATGTAGGGAGATCATTATGGCTATATGTCTCACAAAGGATGAAGAAAATTCAGTTAAGTAATAGCATCTGTATCCCTTCGGTTATTTTTGAACCACAAAGGTGATGTACTTCCAAGAACATGTTGGAAATAAACCATGGACAGGAAAGAAAAAAAACAGAGAATAAGAATATAATAATTTAGATTAGTCAGTTTATAATCAGAAGACCTGCTAGCAACACTACATTTAGAATTAATAAACAATTTAACAGACTGGTTAAAAATGCTTTTTAAAGTCGTCAGACATTTTCAGAGGTATGCATGTACGTCATTGAGTTTAATGTCTAAGAATATAATTACCTTTTAAAACTTGACCCAGAGCGTGCCACATGCCAGGAGTGTCACTAAGTTTATAGAAACCAACTTAAAAAGTCTGTTTTTGAAAACTGCTTATCACCCTGGCAACAGGAAGAACTACTCATTTGTCAACAATATATCACAACTCAAACTGAAAAACCAATATCAAAGTTATTCTCTTTGTGAGGTATGGTTCTCTTACTGGTAAAATAATAATAAAAAACCCCATCAGAGTTGAGCTGGAGAAAATGGAGAACGCACCATGTATTGTATTTTCTCTTCTGTCTTTTTAAGTCTTGGTGCCTCTGAGCTTTGCTCAGTGCACACATTGTTATGATGTTCCACTCAAGATATTATTGAAGAACAGTTAGATATGAGCTCCAACATTCTGCCTGCAAACTGAATATTTGCAGTGAGATCAAAAATCTCTTTAAAGAGAGAAAAAAAAAAAAAAAACATCAATGGTTGGGCATTATGGGAGGAACAGGGGAGAATAAGAATGTCCAGATTACGACACAATCATACTCCTTTTCCTGGATTGTTTCAATGAAAAGCTTACAGATACGTATTAAATATCATTTTACATTTGTATATCAGTGTCATGGGGATATGATATACCATCTTTTTACTAGTCTGGGGTGGAACCAGACACACACATTTGGGGCCTAGCCCTTACCTAGGGGGAATGCTCCTTCAGGGAGATTTTTTCCCCCATTTACATAATTTATATACACTATTTTTCAAGCCAGTTGGGATAATAGAGCATACGTCATTACTAATCTTAAAACTTATTGTTGCAGAATGAATTTTCAGCTTCATTATGTCCATAGTCCAGAAGCTAGTCAGCTAACTTGACTTCACTGAGGTGATCAAATAAAACATGACACATAAAATAACCACCACCAATGACACTGCAGACCTATAGTTGTTTGTTTTACTATTTTCCGGTCCAGTCAGAGACACAAAGTTGAAATTATTTTAAAAGCTACTACCAAAACATTTGGGGCTTTTGGGAAAAATTCTCAGACCTGGAGCCCAAGAAGGCCACCCCTCCAAATAGCCCTGTTACTAGTGGGCATATATATATATATATATAGTATATATGTATGTGTATGGTATGTATCATATATATGATAACGTATGTATGTATTATATAATATACATATACACCACCATATATAACAATAGTACAACATATATATATATATAGTATACGCAGACCATTATTAAAATTATATTATATACATAATACAATAATATATAATAACATATACACATATATTATAGTACATATATATATATTATATATATAATAGCATATACTATATATATACACATATATTGACTATATATATATATACATACCATATAAATATACACATATATATATAATATTATATAATACATACATATACATATATACTATTATATATATATATATATATATATATACACACATATATAACATGATACCATACACATATATATATACATATATATTATTGAACATCTTAGGAATTCAATAAAAAGATGACAGAGAATATAGCAGATAAATACTGCTTTTAGGTTACAGATTACTATCATATTTTAGATTAAAAGGAGAATTTGAAACCATTAGATCTTTTCAAAAAAATTCACTGGGGTATTGGGTATAAAATCTGATTATCAAAAGAATCATAAAAAAAGAACCAAAGCTGGTTTCTCTGAAAATGATCACAAGAGACTAATTTGGTTTATTTGCTAACAAGCATGTGTCATTTTTAAAAATGTAATAATTTCTTCGCCGAGCTGATTGAAACCTTGCCGCGAGCCACTTACGTGCATTTCTGCTCCATTTTTCTTCAGATTTATGATTACCTGTATGAATAAGTATTTTATCAGGAACTATTTTTTCTGCTCATCAGGGCTTGGAAAGGCCTTGATTTGTGACGGAGCTGCGTGTAATGACACTGGCAGAAGATGAAGTCGCATTACAGCTGTCTGCCGCAATCATTTGTCATCAGAATGGCGCCATTAACAAAATCTGGGCAGGTATCAGTCACCTGGCTGAGGCGCTTTCATCGTCCCTGTGACACTAGTGTGTCTGTGTCTGTGTAATGTATTAGGGGATTAAAACAAGATCTCCCTCTTCAACCTGAATATATTTTGTTTTTGAGGTAGTGCACGTAAAATCAAAAGACATATTAAAGGTAATAACTCCATGCAAGTGACATGGATTTTACTGTTTAGGAAATTCCTCTTCGCTTCCCTTGCAAGAGAAACACTCCCTGTTCCTATCATTAATTTAAGTCGCCACTACGTCTGAACTCCTTTCTCTTCATAGGGTATCCGTCGGGTGATGACCAAGAGTTGAAACGCCGTACATCTCTGAATAAATCATGGGAAGAAAAAGTAGAAGGGGGATACTTGTTGTTCTTCATTTAATCTTGTGTGAATAACAAAACCCCGGCGCCTGCTCAAGCTATTCATGTGGTGTCTTCTCCCCCTGCAAGGAGCCATTGGCGGGATCCGGGCAGGTATCAGTCACTCGCTCATGGCATTTTCATCTTCTCTGTGACATGAGATTGTGTGGGTGTGACACCAGACTGATGTATCGGGAGTGATTGCAGCTGGGTTCTAACTGCTCACAAGGTGATTTAAAAAGAAATCATTCTTCCCTGAGGCTGAATTTTCCTCAAATTATATCATCTTAAAAAAAAAAAAAAAAAAGGTTATGTTGCCTTTAGGAGTGTTAGCCCTTTAAACTCTGCCTATACCTGCGTGTGTTTGCCGAGATTGGAATGGACAGGCTTTTCTCACCTCCCAAGCGTTCTTTTTTAAATGAAACTAAGAGATGCCAAGGGTTCTGCCAGCAACAAATAAAGTTAAGGAGGAAATGTAGCTGACAGGGAAATGGAGATAATAAAGGTCTCTAGACACCTCAATATTCAATGGTGATGTAATTGGCGCTAACATAACTAAATGTCAGATTTAATGCATTGCTCGGTGCAGACGCTGCAACAGCTTAGGTAGGACATTAATAACTGGTTTTAATATATCATAACCCTGGTTTCAGTGAACACACAGGAAGAATGCAGTTCATTTTTTTGTGAGTCTTAGCAGTAAAGAAAGGGCTTAGAGGGTGACACCATACTGTAACTGTGACACTGATATGTCATCTTAAAGGATAGCTCAGACCTGATGATGTTGGACCCAATTATGTACAATCATGCAAACGTAGCCTCACTGACCCTAAGAAAAGTATTAAATTTTAGTCTTTTCTTTTAACAAATCCTACTTCCTTGTTGAAAATTGGCGCCTACATTACCCACAGTGCAGACTCTGTCAGCCGACAGTCGGAAGATTTGGTTGTAATGCTAGTACTGTAGACTCGAGCCGCCAGCTCAAGCAGAGGGTGAGGAGCTTGGCTCGACTTTTTAATTTTCAAACTTGTAAGTCTTCAGCCCCGCCTGATGCTGACTCAAGTGACATCCCTTGGGGCAGTTGATTTCGTGCAGCTCCCTCTGGTGCCACAATTTTTTTTTCCACATATGCAGTAGTACTCCCCAAGACTGTCTGTGTCTGAGAAACTTTGGTAAATCTCCTTTTTGGAAACAGGATGCCCCCGCAGTCGTCAACATTAATACTGTGAGATCATACTTTGAAAATTAGTTTTAGTGTAGTTTTTGAAGGCCTTGAACTATTTCCCCATTGGACTGTGAGAAGTGAGAAACTCCTGAATTTCCCACAACTGAAGCAATAAATAAGTCTGTGATTTGCACATTTCTAAATCATTGGGAACAACATACTGGCAGGTGACAAATGAAAGGAAAACTCTAAATAATTAAGTTCATTAAGTGAAGAAACATAAGGAATACAGATGCTTTCATAGAGGTGGGGGGTGGAGGTGATTGAATGGTTTTATACTGCTGTGAATCATAATGCTGTGGTCTTCACAGTCAACAGATCTCAACCCAGTTCGACAGACATTGAAAATGTAAGCCGAGAAGCACTGAAGCAGTTCTGGGCGGCCATTAATCTTACACTTTTTGTTGGGTTTTCCTTGTATTTGTCATCCAGCTGTGATTTCAGACCAGTACTTCTGGGAATTACGTTCATATTGGATAAAAATGCAGCTATTCACGTTCAGTTCCAATCTTCATACATTTTCACTTTCCTGTGTGGAACCAGCGTTCTCACTATGAGGTCAGGTTCACATTCTCTCTTGGTATTAGGGCTGGGTTGGTATTTCAATGCAGTCTTAGTGGAAAAATAGTCAACTTATCACACAAGTCCTGATGAGTAACTGGTCAATCCTTCCTGGGCTGCCAGGACCAGCCATATGCTCAGCAGAGTCAGCCAGAACAAGCCCCGCACGCCACCCGCCCCTGCTGCTTCACGGAAGGACAAACAAGCGGACACAGGGCTCATCTCGGTGCACGTCACTCTCTAAGATGCGAGGCCCCCGGCCCCGCAGTAGCTCTAGGAAGCAACCTGTCACAAGGCCTCGCCCATCAGAGATGTCCACATCGTCGCCGCTGTGCGAAAAAAACGCAGTGACCCGTCTCACACTGACCCAAGGAGAGGCATTCTCAACAAACATGCTGTCATCGTGTTGGTCACTAAACACAAACTTGTCCTTGCTTTTCGAGGGTATCCCTTCCTATTCTTTTTTAAAAGAAGCACTCATATCATGAACACAAAAGGGCATAAACATTCAGTGATATTCTGAGGTATTCTGAGGCACAGCAGAGACCTCAAAGCAGAACAAGTGGTTATGTAATGTTCTTATGAATGTTGTTTATATGCTCTGAGATCTTTGCTTTTGCAGATTTTTACCGGTCTATGTTGACAAAGTGACGGATGACAAAGCAGCTCCTGGTGGTGTTTACCTTTTTTCTGGCGAGGCGCTTTTAAAAGGTAGACTGACTCTGGGATTTGATGCTGGCGTTTACGTGTGTGGTACAAGGCTCTCAGGGCTGATTAAAAGAAACGAGTCTGCTGTCTTCCACGTTGTGATGGAATGTGACTGACAAAGGCTGAGTCAGCTCTTTATCATTTTAATGACCACATAAAAAGCTCACCGTAGAAACATTTTGTCACTGACAGTGTTTTGGGCATAAGTCGCCCCTCTTTTGCCACCCTCTTCCTGTCTCATACTCATCGCCATGACATGGAGAGAAACCAGGGCGTACACAATGAGAGAGTGAGAGCAGAATAGGCCATAAAAACACAGATAGAGGTATCTGCTTCCTCTCCGTGTGGCACAGTTGCCAAGTAACCCGCAACAATCAGAATCAGAATCAGAAATACTTTAATAATCCCCGTGGGGAAATGACTTAAACTGTACTAACAACTGTAGCTGTGTCCCACTGACCAACCTCACCCGACTACGCACATCCGCCTGCAATGACATCGGTCCCGCCATCGCTGAACGTCCATAATAGGCACCGTCCTCTCCAGTTATACTAATGGTTACAGTAATGGTTTCTCAGTTTTATAATGTTCACCTCTGAGATAAACGGTCATCTCAATTGCGATCATTTTTAGTTCTTAATTCAGTCTTAATGCTCTGGCTTACTTAAGTTGGTTCACTGGTCATTTATAAGAGCTTGCACCTAATAATTAATATCCTTGCTAATAGTCCACTGTGATACGAATGGAGTTATGATTATGATTTTTTTAGATTATATGAACACATTTTGTTGTCCTGTGTACTCTGTTTGAAACTCTTTTAATTAGTCTTAAAAATGTCTTTCTAACCCTTTGTTCACTGCAGTAGTTTTGCAGTAGGCACATTCCATAGCTACTATATATTTGATGATCTAGTAGATGCAATGTGAATTTACAATATAAAAATGTATACGTGCTTCATAAAAGTTTAAGGACGCCCTTGAAAAACTCATCACACCCCCAACAAGACATCTCATGATAGTATAATGGAAAGATATAAAAGTGGAGTTATTTTTTTATTTTTTTCCATGTCAGTAAAGTTCTACTCAATATTTTTTGCCAGTAGAGGTGATGTTCTCGTAGATTAGCACTCAGCAATAACAGAACAGAATCATTGTCAGCTCAGTGTATAGAAGATGTAGCAGTTTGGCCAAGTGACAATGTAAAAAAACCTACCAAACAAACCACTAATCATTTCGAGCTACAGTCGGCATTCAGCTGTATTGGATTGTTACCGGGCATTTTATAACCCTCTATCTGCAAAGATGAGGCGCAACTCTTAAGGCTACTTATCAGAGTAGGGTTAAGGCTTTTATGAAACAATAACACTGGGAGGGGGGAAAAAAGAGACGTGACAAGGCTGCTGTGGTGGCCCAGTGTGTTTGTGGCCGGAGGCTGTCAGCTTCTCTTGGGAGCTGCGTCTTTCTACGCGCAACGCATACACACCATCACGCTCCATGCAAGTCCACGTGTGCACCTTCACAATCCCTATTCACACTTCCTTTCTCTGTCACATTACACGGATTGCTGTAAGTCTCTCTCTTGTGCGTTCCCCAGGCTTCCCTCTCTGAGGTCCACTGCTTGAGTAAGATAGCATTCTCACTGGCTGCATTCCCCCATCTCTCTACCTTCCCGTTTTCTCATTTCGGTTAATTCCTTTCTGCCCTTCCTCCATTCATGTCATCTTACTGCCATTTCCTTTGAGACAGCGTTTGGCTCTGTGGAGGCATGCTGTCTTCTATTTGTTTATGACGTTACAGTTACAGGATCAGGGGCTGGAGTTATTCTGCGGTGATTCTTTTCATCAAGACATCCCATGAAATGACCAAAGACAACAATGTGGTAGTCCATCTCTTAATACTTTACAACCTCCCTGCCCAGCCTCTGCTTATGTGCACTAACTACAAGACATGTTTAATTTATTTTGAAAAGTAGATATTTTATCTTCCTTTTTTCCTACCATTTTAAGTAGGCTATTTTGACTTGCACTTGTGACTTTGACTATCCATGGTCACTATCCACTATACCAGTGGTTCCCAACCTGATCACTTCACCGCTTCAGAGGGGGTCGCGTGGCCTTCTTAATTTTAAAGCGTGCTAGAAAACTTAAAAAAAAGAAACACTATAGGCCTGTATCTCAGTATTTGGTTAACTTCTGTAAAAAACTGGAAAAAAAAACTAAATTGTCTAATAGAAAATAGAAAAAGGTGTAAAAAAAGAAG